>NC_133653.1:102826806-103148364 GCF_009905375.1 Apium graveolens | reverse complement strand
TAGTTTATACTGGCAAGACAATCGGTATGACTGTCAATTGTCTTGCCAGTTATAAACATTATATATATATTATTTTATTTTATACTGGTATGACAATCGGTATGACTATCAGATTGTCATACCAGTTATATATTATCACTTGTTTTATTCTTATTGTTTTCGGTTATTTTCTTTCTTTTACCTGGTATGACAATCGGTATGACAATCCCGGATTGTCATACCAGCTGTAATATAAAGGCGTTTGTTTGTTTTTTTAAAAACCATTTCAACAGTTCATTTCTTTTCATAAGTCGAACAGTTTTCTTCATTTTCTCTCTTCTCTCTCTTCGAACTAAAACAAACGAACTGCTTCTTTCCTTGCTCGAGTTTTTACTCAGCAAACTGAATCTTCACTCCTGTGATATATACTTACATATATATACATACAGGAGTGCTGTCAAAATTTTCAAAAATTTTTTTTAATCAGTTTGCCCCTTCAAATTCAATTTGTGTTTGTTGATTTTGAACATTTTTATTTTTATTTTAATTTCTGATTTGTGTCTTTTGGCTTGTTTAATCTGGGTTTGTGAGTTAAGAATTTTAACGAGATACATTCCTGTCTAAATTTTTCGATTATAATTAATTTAATTCGAATTATTGAATTAATTTAATTAATTCGAATTTTCTTAATATTATTCTCAAAATTCTGAAAGTGTGTGTCTTAGTATTATTTTAAATGGCTCTCAATTTCCAAATTGTCGCGCATAATCAGGTTGGTTATTTTAATCTGGAAAAATGTGATGTTGAAAAATTTAAGCTTTGGATTAGATTTTTAAATGACCATTCGATTGTTAGCTCTGCTATAAAATCAAATGTGATTTTAAATGTCGATCTTCTTAGACTGATTTGCACAACATCTACTGTGGCCGATGATTCAAAATCTTTTTCATTCACCGTGGCAAACACACAGTATGTAGTTGATGAATCAGTCATTAATCAGGCGTTAAATTTTCCATTGGACAATTTCTGTAATTTACCCTCTGAAAATGAAATCACAAACTTTTTCCATGCTATTCACTATCAGGGGGTGATCAATTTAACCAAACTTTCTAAATCCAATTTGGTGTCTGAATGGGATATTTTCTTCGATACACTTTCCAAAGTGTTTGCCAACTGCACAAAATCCAATTTTCATAACATCACTTCCACTCTGCAGTATATTGGTCTTGCGGTTGTTTTCAATCAAAGGATCAATTTTGGAAAACTACTTTTTCCCATTCTCTTGAGACGTCTAACTTCTGCTTTACGTGATCATTCTACAAATCGTAGGGTATCATGTTACTATGCTCGTTTTCTCATGCTTATAGCAGATCATCTTCTCACACCTGAACACAAAGCCCTTTTTGCTAACTCTGCAGTAACCGAACCCCCTACAGTTAGCAAAAAGATTTACACTCGCCAAGACACAACCTTCAAATTCATGCAAGTTCCAGTACTTGTATCTGCTTTCATGGCCACTTATATTCCTTTACCTATTTTCAATCTTCCCGGTCATGAACAGCAACCTCAACCTCCAGTGGTTCAAGCCACCCAGGCTCCTCCAACATCAGATGCTCTTCCATTACAGGTAGTAATTCCTCACTCTCACTCCCTTCCTACTTCTGTTGAAAGACCCCCAGTGGTTGATAGGGCTGACCATGAAGTTGTAGAACCACAGCTTCAATCCCAGGTCATAGAGCCAAACACAGAGTCACATTCTATCTCAACCTCTCCCCCACTGTCTAAAATGTTACCCAGAAGATTACTAGGAAGTAGTGCATTGTTAAATATGAGTGAACCCTCAGCTCTGCCTCCTCCTAAGAAAAGAAGAACATATACTGAGGCATCTGAAAGCCCATCCTTGTCCTCCCAACAGGACATGGACTTTGAAATGGCCAATGAACAGTTACTAGAGGCATTCTCTCAACAGGATGCATCTATTGAAATTCGCCATAGGGCCATGGCATCTTGTACTGAGTCAAGCACAATTCCATTACTCACAATGGAACCATACACTTCCCCAGATCATACTCAGGACACAGAACGAGGAGTGCACGTAGAGTCGGTTACAGTGCCTGCCATAGTTACGGCAGAAGAGCAGTCACATGCTTCAGAGGGAAAATCTGACTCTCCGCCATCTTTAATAGAGTCATTTTCTCCCCTCCCAGATCCAACACCTCTGGCTCCCTTATGGGATTCTCCACTCGCAGATTTATCTGGAGAAAGTGGAGGGCAACTCAGTCAATCTATCCCTGAAGAAATTCAGACATCTATTTCAAAAGATTTGATGGTATTGACTGAGGATCGGGACTCGCGAATTCCCATTGCACCACCACTGACCTCTCTTGAAGGGCTAGGGTGATTTTAACTGCAGGTACAGAAGAACAGCAACAGGAAGACTCCTCACGAGCAATTATATTGAGAGAAACACAAGCACGTGAGGTGAGTGAACCAAACACGAGTGAAATTCAGGTGAGAGCACACACAGACACAGATACTCAAAACCTGTTAGCTCAAATTGCTGCTCTAAAAGAAGAACTTGCTAAAAGCCAAGCTGAAGCTCAAGCATTCAAAGCACAAGTGGTTGAACGGTCTTCTTCTTCCACCTCTGTCAACAATCAGCTGGCAATCATCAGGAATGACATCTCAGATCTCAAGACCACTGTAATACCAAAGCTCAATTCCATTCAGGACACTCCAACTTTATCAGCTGATGACATATCCAACTTCTGCTCTCTACATACAAGAATGACTTCTCTTGAAGACCTCGTTGAGATGAATCATTCACTGGACTCCTCAAGATTTCTAAAGATAGAGACGGGCATGGAACATCTCAATGAAGGGATGAAGCACCTATATTTCATGATCAAGAATTCTCATTGCCCTAATGAAGAACAAAGAGCTTATTTTGAAGGACCTTCTGGTGGAGGATCAGGCTCTGGAGGTGATGGAGGTTCCAAAGGAAGGTCAGAAGAGGATCCCTCAACTAAGGGGGAGAAGAAAGGGAGTAGTGCCAAAGGGAAGGAAAAAGATACCTCTGCTGGAGACAAAGGAAAGGCTGATGATGTCTACTACAGTGGAGAACAGGATGACTTTGATATTTTTGACATTCCCACTGAACCGGTTCAGGAAGATAAAGATGGTTTATTTGAAGCTGAAGAGGAAAGTGATTTTGGAGAATGGGAAGAAGAAGCTCAAGTGGATCCTCTGTTTGAGAAAGAATTTCAGAAGGAGCAGTCAGAGATGAAAAGAAAAGAAGCTGAACTCAAGAAGGTCTCTCAGATCATTGACATGAGGAAAGACATTCAAAGAACAAAAACTCTTCAAAAGCAACGTCTTCATGACATTAAGGCTCAAGAAAGGAGAAGAGATGTCAGATTGAAGATTGGTGAAAAATGGGATGAAGCTAGGAGAGTACTTGATATGCCTCAGCTGAGCACTAACAATGATAGGCAGTTCCTACATCTTCTTGACAAGCTGGAAATCTCAAATCCTAACAATGACATGTACATGAATGCTATCAAGACTGAAGTCTCAAGGATCACAGCTGCTTTTGATAGATCCCTAAATGAGATGAGCATTTTTGTATATTGTCAGAGTGAAGGATCTTTCAAGGTGTCACTTCATCTGTTCGAGAATCGTTCTTTGTCAGAGAGTTGGGTTCTTCTCAACAAGGTAAAAAGAAGCTCAGAATTGAATGAAGTTCTTCGAGAAAGGCTTAAAGAGTTTGCCAGCAGGGCTAGTCCTCAAGTGGTCAACAATCCTCATCAGGTGAGATTCTTTAAGTCTGATTGTCTTCAAATCTGTCAGCTAGATGTACAATCTCTTAAAGACTACTCAGCTAAGCATCTGGTCTGGATGGAACATCATTTAAGAACTGTTGGATATTCATCCATGTTGAAGACACAAGCTGCTGATTTGATTCAAGCTTATTGTGAAAAGAATATTAAAAGGTACAATCAGATCAAGAATAAGCTGAAGTCAGTTGGAGTTCAACCAGTCAGACCAGCAAGCTTCACTTCAGAAAAGGATCGTGTCTTTGACAAGGAATTGCTTCAAGATTTAGAAGAAGGTGAAGTCAGAAGAGAAGACAACTGAAGTCAATTAGCTCAAAACTCAATGTAATATGATTAGAGCTTTATGAATCAAGATAGTCTAATGTAGTTATATGTTCAGGCTAGAGGAACATCTATCTTGTATTCACTTGTAAATTTCATTTGGAATCTGGAAAATGTTAAATATAATCCAGAACTTTTCTGCTATTTACTTTGCATTACTGTTTATATCTTTTTCTTATTTGTTAGTTGAGTTATCCTCTAGGTATTTGTTGTTATTGTCTAACAAGCAAATAGGGGGAGATTGAAAGGCATATGTCATAGCCTATTCATTTATTCGAGGATTTAACTCAACTCAAATAAGAATGTAATAAGTAAATAGTGGATCTATCATCAGAGAGATCTCACAAAGTAACATCTGTCAAAGGATAAAGAAACATTGTTCATCTGCAGACTTGAAGATTCACTGGAAGAAGTTCAAGAATTTGATCATGCCTCAGTGATATAAATCAAGATCGTGGATTTAATCAAGTGACAGAGATCTCGTCAGGGTATCATTTATTACAAGGATTTAATCTGAAGAAAATCAGAGTATCAAAGTCAAGACATGAAGAAACGTCACGGAAGTTAGTCACTCATGAACCAGACAGTACATCGAGTGTCAGCATTGAAGTGGCGGAATTGATTCATAAGTCTCAGTGATTTTCAGAAGATTGTCAGAAGAATGGATGCTGCTCAGGGTTAGTATTAATTCTCTATTAACTAATTAAGTCATATAATTTAATTAAGAAAATAAATTATATCTGCAAAGATTAATTTATTGATTAATTGAATTAAATTGATTAATTAATTTAGAATTAATATTGAGGATTTACAAGATTTTAATTGGTTTAGAATCTGCTTAAATTCAAAACAAGACAATTCATTTGAACTAGTATGACAATCGGTATGACAATGGATAGTCATACCGAAAGTCATGCCAATACATTTAATTGTCTTATTAGAATTTCTGTTTAGATTAAAATCTGTTATTAATTCAGCAAGACAATTTATTTGAACTAATATGACAATCGGTATGACAATCAATAGTCATACCGAAAGTCTTGCTAGTTCATTTTGATTGTCTTGCTAGTTGTAAATATTGTCATACCGAAAGTCTTGCTGGCCAAAGAGATTGTCATGCCAGTACATTTTTCAGTTCGGTGTTTGATAAAAGAAGCAGAAGACTTTTATTGATCAACACTCTTACAGAATCCAATCTAACAGAAAAACAGAACACACAAGAGAAAAAGAAGCAGAAAACAAAGGCACAACATTTTATTTTTCATCTGCTTTTCTTCAAGATTAAATTTCTAGATTATAAAGTTAAATCCAATCAACTAGAAATATTTATCTTGTTCTTGTGTATCAATCTAGCGGATTAAAATCCCTAGAACTTAATCTCAAATCGCATTTAGCATTTGATCTTTTAATTACAAAAATAGAAAAAGTTCATGTCGAATTTATTCTAGATTTGTAATAATTGATTTGAGATTAATCCCTTGTAACCGATACCGTAGTTGTAACACCTTTCAAGTTTAATAAAAGTTTTATTTAACTTGAATTTTGTTTCACAATTTTATTCCGCATTTTATTCGATTAAACGGTATTGTTTGCATTCAACCCCCCTTCTACAAACAAATTGGGACCTAACAGATACTTGTATTATGGTTATCACTATATATTATCTTGCGAGCTGTAAGGCTCACTCTTGCTTTATTTCTTCATCACACAACAACAGTTAGGAAAGATGGCCAGACTCCAGCAGACCCAGCGCAAGCGCGTGGGAAGCGTCCCGCGTCTTCCCGTTGATGTTGTAGCTGCTTTAGTAGCAGAGGTAGATCTATTGGTAGATCAGGCATTCTACTTTTGAGAATCAATTATGTATAATTATAACTTGTGGCAGATAATGGCAATTAACTGTAAATTTATCAAGTAATCATTTTGGGTTGTAATAACTTTTAATTGTGGGTTCAAGGACTTGTACTTATTTCAATTTCATCTCTGAGACTATAACGGGTTGTGGTGTGTGTTAGTGTGGGGTCACAGCATAAGGTTATTTATTAATTAAGTGAAGTGATATTGTGGAAAGAAAGACCGTGACGACCCGGATCCCCGACCCCGGATCTGGGGGTGTTACAGAAATGGTATCAGATCTAAGCGTTATAAACCTCAGAGATGATGCGACGATATAATAACAAACTCACAAAGATAATAAGAACTCTTGCCAAGTTCATGGTCGGACTACTTAAAGTAGTGCTGACAGTTAAAACCCTTACGGGAACCCTTATAAGTATCATGATAGTAACTTAGCTCGTTTAATGTGTAGGCGCCTGAGATAGAGGACCCTGAGATGTTCGAGCGTGAGCATGATGAGGCATTGCTAGATGTTGAGGATCAGGAGGAGCCCGAGATGGAGGAGGATGAGGAGGACCCCTCAGAGGAGTCAGAGACGGAGGTCATTGCTATTTCAGATGAGGAGGACCCCTCAGAGGAGTCAGAGACAGAGGTCATTGCTATACCAGAGGAGGAGGACCCGGATGAGGTCCCAGTAGCTGAGGAGCGTGTCGGACCTATGGTAGTGTATGCTGGTACCCCTTTACCCACACTTCCGGTGGTCAGAGCTCCTACCCCTCCACCACTATCTTGGATCCCTTATGATGACAGCTCAGAGACCCATACTTCCGAGCCTAGACAGACCGAGGAGGAACCCCCAGCGGCTCCGGATTCACCACCTCTTGACCCTGCCCACAGGCAGTCTTCGTTAGCCCACGGCTATGTTCAGGATGTACTGAGGACCCGAGTGGCTGTTGCTGAGGCCCGACTGGATGAGGCCAGGAGGGAGTTGGATGCGGAGAGGGCGGGTAGGCGTACCCGAGCTTATGAGACTAGGGCTTCTATACCCCGATCCTTGAGGAGGGAGCTGACGGGGATAGAGCTCACATCCCGAGCGAGACTCAGATCTCTCCAGGGGGATAGGCATGGTAGGATCTCCAGGCGGCAGGCCGACTATATCTTCCGTCGTGTGATGGAAAGGGTATGGGAGCTGACCCGCTCCAGTGTGTGATTCAGGATTGACGATGGAATAGTCTAGTTGTCTAGTTAGCCGAGGCCTTAGTAAGAGCCAATTTTCCGGGATAGTTGACTTGTATATAGCATCCCTTTTTCTGACTAGACAGATAGACTCTTGTGTATCACTTTTGGGACAGATGGCTGTAGCACTGTTGTACTTTTGACCATATCAAACTATGTATTTCTCGCATTATGTATATATTTGTTTCCTTTCGGTTCAGTTCCTTAGTGACGAGGTCACTGTTTTTATCATTATTATTACTGCACTTCGTATTAGAACTGTCATAAAATAATAGAATTACGATATACGTTCTCCCCATTATAGAGCTGTGCAAGGCACAATGTTGTATATGATTATGACCTAACGTTGAATTTCCCAATAATATTTTTTTTATCAGTATCATGCCGCCATGAAAGATTGGAACTAGGGCGAACCCTGGATCTGAGGACCAGGGAAGCCATAATCAGAATAATAGAAACCAGGAACACAGTGAAGAGGAAGACGAGGATTATGTGGAACATGATGATTCCCTGTATGAAGAGGAAGAGGAAACATATGATGTTGAGGGATTTGAGATAGAGGCTGAAGAAGGAGAAACTGAGGTTGAGCAACCAGTACCAAACCCAGGCATGGATCCCATGGGCCAGTTCATGTAACTCCTAAGGCAGAACTTGGAACGTCAACCCAACCCACCCCCTCAAGGAAATAACAATGTTGTGGCAAACTCTTTCAGGGCTTTTAAGTCCCTTAAGCCCCCTGAGTTCCACGGATCAGCCGACCCAGTTGAGGCAAGGGCATGGTTAAAGGAAATGGAGAAATCCTTTGAGATTCTGAGTATCGATGAGGCACAGAAGACTGTATTTACTACCTACCTTCTGAAAGTAGAAGCTAACTACTGGTGGGAGGCCAAGAAAAACATGGAGACAGATGCTATTATAACCTGGGAGAGATTCAGTCAGTTGTTTGTGGGAAAGTATTTCCCGAGGTTTATGGAAAACCAGATGGAGCTCAAGTTCTTGGAGCTAAAGCAGAATAACTTGTCTGTAGCAGAGTACGAAGCAAAATTTACTGAGTTATCAAGGTTTGTGCCGGAGTTTGTGAGCACCGAGGAAAAGAAAGCTAGGAGGTTTCAGCAGGGACTGAAACCGTGGATTCATAATAGGGTGGCAATCCTTGAGCTTACGGATTATGCCACTCTGGTACAAAAGGCAACAATTGTAGAAGCTGGAGGTGAACAGATGCAGAAGGAAAGAGAAAAGAAGGGAATAAAGAGGAAAAGTATGAGCATGGGTGGGGGTTCAGCAAGAAGGAGCTTCCCAACTAGATTTAATCGAGGAGCAGTGTCACTACCGGGAAAGAACACTGGGTTTAAGCGGCCCATGAGCGTGAATGTGAGCCAGAGTGGCCAGAAGTCAAGAATGTCCTATTCCAACCAGTCTCGACCCCCATTGCCAGCCTGTAACACTTGTGGAAGGATGCATTCTGGGGAGTGTAAAGGAAAGCCGGTAATCTGCTTCAAGTGTGGTCGAGAGGGTCACTATTCGGACAAGTGCACTTCGCCAACCCCCATTACCCGCCCAACCACCACTTGTCATCAGTGTGGACGCCCGGGTCATTGGAAGAGGGAATGCCCAATGAACAAACCAGCAGCTTCGGGAGCAAGCAGGGCTGCTTCTAATAAGCCACCTACTGCAAGGACTTTCAACATGACAGTCCAGGATGCTATGAAAGATTCAGATGTGATAGCAGGTACCCTTTCTCTAAATTCAGTCAGTGCAAACATTTTATTTGATTCGGGAGCAACTAAATCTTTTATATCAAGGGACTTTGCGCGTAAATTAAGACTTAAAGCTGAACCCTTGATAGAACCCTTACAAGTAGAAATAGCCAATCATGAAATTATTCCTGTTAACCAGATTCACCCCGCCTGTGAGATAGGCATAGGGGAGCAATCTTTTAGTGTTGATCTGATTCCTTTTAAATTAGGGGAGTTTGATGTAATTTTGGGAATGGACTGGCTATCTAACAATGATGCTCAGATAGACTGTAAAGGGAAGAAAGTTAAGTTAAATATCCTAGGGAAAAAAGAAGTTATATGTAGAGGAAAGAGGCAAACGCATAAATTTTTGACTATGGCCCAGGCCAGAAGGATGCTACGAAAAGGAAATGAGGCCTACCTAGCCTATGTGGTGGACACGCAGAAGGAGGTGCCCAACTTACAAGATATTCTGGTAGTCAATGAATTTGAAGACGTATTCCCACAAGACCTTCCGGGATTACCACCCGATAAAGTAATTGAATTTGCTATTGAGTTGGCCCCAGGGACGGCGCCAGTTTCAAAAGCACCTTACCAAATGAAGGAATTAGCTATCCAATTGCAGGAACTCTTGGATAAGGGTATGATAAGACCTAGTGTGTCTCCGTGGGGAGCACCAGTTTTATTTGTTAAGAAGAAAGATGGGAGCATGAGGCTGTGCATCGACTATCGAGAGTTGAACAAGCTAACCATAAAGAACAGGTACCCATTACCTAGAATAGACGATCTGTTTGACCAGCTAAAGGATGCTGTTTATTTTTCCAAGATCGACCTGAGAACTGGATATCACCAACTAAAGATTAAACCCGAAGATATTTCCAATACAGCGTTCCGTACCAGGTATGGGCATTATGAGTTCTTGGTAATGTCCTTTGGATTAACCAACGCCCCAGCGGCTTTCATGGATTTAATGAATAGAGTATTTAAGAAGTACTTGGACAAGTGTGTGATAGTTTTTTCGATGATATTTTGATCTACTCCAGGACTGAGGCAGAACATGTAGAGCATTTGAGGATAGCTCTAGGAATACTCAGAGAGGACCAGTTGTATGCCAAATTCTCGAAGTGTGAATTCTGGTGGAATGAAGTACAGTTTTTAGGACATGTGATCAATAAAGAAGGAGTATTGGTCGACCCCTCCAAGATAGAGGCGGTCTCAAATTGGGAAAGGCCAACCACACCCACAGAGGTAAGGAGTTTCATAGGATTGGTCGGCTACTATCGTAGATTTGTACAGGACTTTGCGAAGATCGCAGCCCCTTTGACACGACTTACTCGTAAGACAGAGAAGTTTGAATGGACGGAGAAATGTGAGAACAGTTTTCAAGAATTAAAGAAAAGGTTGGTAACGACCCCGGTGTTGGCATTGCCGGACGGAAAAGGAGATTTTATGATATATAGTGACGTGTCGCATAAAGGATTAGGGAGTGTGCTTATGCAGCACGGTAGAGTGATTGCGTATGCATCGAGACAACTGAAGGAATACGAGATTAGATATCCTACTCATGACCTTGAGCTCGCGGCAATAGTATTTGCCTTAAAAATTTGGAGGCACTACTTGTATAGAGAGAAGTGCGAGATTTTCACCGACCATAAGAGCCTCAAGTACATATTTACGCAGAAAGAGCTCAATATGCGCCAGAGGAGATGGTTAGAACTAATCAAAGACTATGATTGTGAGATTCTCTATCATCCGGGGAAAGCCAATGTGGTGGCCGACGCCCTTAGTAGAAAGGAAAGACTCAGAATGATAATGACTTCGGAAGAATTGATAAGGGATTTTGAGAGAATGGAAATAGAAGTAAAGGTAACCGGAACCGGAACTGAAACGCTTTTTGAGATCTCAATGCAGCCAGAGTTATTGGAAAAGATCCGATTGTGCCAAGAGAAAATAATGAATGAAGGCAGAAAGTCAATGACTGGAGAGGAGATCCATACTGAGAAAGATGATAAAGGGATAAGGAGGTACTCTTGCCGGATTTGGGTTCCGAACGTTCAAGAGCTTAAAGATGAAATTTTGGATGAAAGCCATAGTTCAAGGTATTCCATTCACCCGGGAAGTACGAAGATGTATAGGGATTTGAAGGAATATTACTGGTGGCCCAACATGAAGAGGGACGTAGCAGAATGTGGGAGGAAATGTTTGACTTGCCAAAGAGTAAAGGCAGAGCACCAGAGACCCAGTGGACTTTTACGACCCCTGGAGATTCCCGAGTGGAAATGGGAATAGATAGCGATGGATTTTGTTATAGGCTTGCCAAGGACGAAAGCCAATCATGACGCCATATGGGTAATTATAGACCGACTGACAAAGTCAGCTCATTTCATTCCTATCAATGAGAGATACACAGTCGATAGACTGGTGGACATTTACCTTAAGGAAATAGTGACGCGACATGGAGTTCCAGCGTCCATTGTCTCAGACCGAGACCCAAGATTCAACTCCAGATTTTGGAGGAGCTTTCAAGAATGTGCGGGGACCAAGTTAAATATGAGTACCGCGTACCATCCCCAGATGGATGAGCAGAGTGAAAGGACCATCCAGACACTAGAGGATATGTTGAGAGTCTGTGCAATAGACTTTAAAGGAAGTTGGGATGATCACTTACCGTTGATCGAGTTTTCTTATAACAATAGCTTTCATGCTAGCATCGGAATGCCGCCTTATGAGGCCCTGTACGGAAGAAGGTGTCGATCTCCCTTATACTGGGATGAAGTAGGAGAGCGGAAGATGCTCGGACCCGAAGTGGTCCAAAGGACCAAAGACATAGTGGATCTTATCAGAGGACGGCTTGTAGCAGCCCAAGACAGACAGAAGAAATATGCAGATCTAGCCCGAAAGGACAAGGAATATGAAGTCGGGGACTTAGTACTGCTAAAGGTATCCCCTTGGAAGGGATTAATGAGATTTGGAAAGAAAGGAAAACTAAGCCCAAGATACATTGGACCTTTTGAGATATTAAGACGGATTGGAAAGTTAGCTTACGAGCTAGCCTTACCCCCTAACTTGCAACAAGTTCATAATGTGTTCCATGTGTCAATGCTAAGGAAGTATCATCGGGATGCCAGACACATAGTGGAGTATGAGCAGGTGGATATGCAACCAGATCTGACTTACGTGGAGAAGCCAGTAAGGATTATAGATAAGAAGGAGCAGGTGTTTCGGAACAAAGTGATCAAGCTAGTCAGAGTACTATGGCAGAATCATAATATGGAAGAATCAACTTGGGAACTAGAGAGCGCAATGCTAGAAAAGTACCCCCATTTGTTTTCTATTTGATTCCGGGACGAAATCCTTTTAAGGAGGGGAGACTGTAATAACCCCCAAAATTTTGAACTTTTTGTAACCCTTGTGAATAGTGTTTATGCAAAATGAGAAAACTTTTCATGCCACACTATGTAGGGGTTCTGTTATGGATATTCTGAGATTTTATTAGTACTCTATATGGTATATAAGTGTATGTAAAGATCGCCAGAATCCAATTCCGAACACTTTGATTTTTCCCGGAAATCCACTAGATACGGAAAGAATTGAGTATAAGGTAACAGGATAAAAAAAGATTTAAATTAAAGAATTATAAGAGAGGATCATAAAAGGAATATAATATATTGAGAAAGGTTAAGGGAACCTAAGTAATAAGATCCCGGGTATGATCCCTCAAACGATAAACGAAAATGAAAGTTAAGCGAACCGTATAACAGATCAGCGGTCATTAGGCAAACAATTAAGGAAGTTAATCAAAGGGATTAGAGAGGATGATGTCACCCAACCAATGAGAAGAGGACAACGAGGGGAAGATGACATCATAGCATGACATAAGCATGACATAAGAAGGAAGGAAATGTGGTGGATTGTTAACCACACAAAACTAAGGTTAAATTGGTAATTAACCTAAAATAAAACAAATCTAATTCAATTAACCAAGCCAAACAAATCATTTCTCATCAAAACAAACTTTTATTCTTCATCACCAAGGCTTGCTCTCGGCTTTTGCCATTTCCAAGAGAAACAAATTTCAAAACTCAAGATCAAGGCTTCCTAAATTGGTAAGATAATTCCCTAATCATCCTTATGCATAGTTATGGCTATATCATGAGTTTAAGCATCCCATTCATTCTCTATCTTCTCCAATAAATCAATTAAGAAGACAATGAATAGTGATTTGAAGGTTTTAACTTTATATTTTCTTGATTTTCCTTTAAGATCCAAGCTTTCCTAAGACTCCTCAAGGCTTCCTAAGGCTTCCTAGCTACTCACACCACTTCAAGGAAGGTATACCATCTCCAAACCCTAGCTTTAATTTGTATATTAGTTTGATTATGGTTATGAGGGTAAAGGGTAGCTTGAAACTTGGTTGTTTAAGAGTTTGGGTTGGAATGGTGGTGATTGATTTGTTGAAATCTTAAGATTTGGTTAAAGAATGTAGTATAGTTTAAATTCAAGTTTTAGGAGTAAGTAAATGGATTATAATGAGTTGGTTTGGGGCTGTTGTAATGTATTTTGGATGGAGGTTTGATTGGGTTGTGAATTGGGGTTGAATTGTGTTGGTTTTGGAATGGTTTAAATTTGGGAAATCGTGTAAACATAGTTGTCGTAATGTCCGATTTACTTTAGACTGTTTTTGTTCATAACATTTGGACCCGAGAACTCCCTGATAGATTATGACCATTGCCATGTTTAGATAGTTCATGTTACGAGCTTCGTTTTGATATGTAGTTCGTTTGATTCCGATGTACGGTTTAGGAGAAACGACCATTTTAAGTAACGGCGTTTCGCGAACGAAACATTTCCCCTCGCCTTACTTTGAAACATAGGTTAAAGACCAAAAAGGGTTAATTAATGTATGAAACAATTATGGTATGAGTGTTAGTCAGTTGGTAAGACACTTGCGAAGGAATCACCTTAAAACTCGTAATGGTTAAATTATTAAAAATGGTGGAGCCGAGGGTACTTGAGTGACTTAAGAGAATCAGTAAGTGCAAGACAAGCGTTAGAGTCTAAGTTAGTTAAAGTATAGAATTGCAAGTGACTTTGGTTTAATTCCAACTTACTTGTTGTTTATAGTTTACCAGACTCGTCCCGGGCCTTTTATCACCCCCAATCGCTCAGGCAAGTTTTCTACCCGTTATACTGTTGTTGTGATGTATATGTGCATATGCATGTTCTTGCGATATATTGTAGCATGTGATATGGTATATATGCATGCCTGTTTTATATTCTTGGATTATATATATGTTGGTTAAAATGCTTACAGTTGCATAATACCTATGCTAGAGATAAGCGGTATTGAGTTTACCCTTAGTATAGGGGATCAAAAGATGAACATATTTCTAAACCGGGAGTCGATGTTCCCGAGTATTATATATATATTTTTATATATATATGGCTATAGTTTTCAAAACTATTAATCGAATAAGATTTATTCAATAACTTTAACTTTATTTTATTATTGAATATTATTTCGAATATTCATCCGAGGACTTATGACTCCTTTATTTTATTATTGAATATTATTTCGAATATTTATTCGAGGGCTTATGACTCAGTTATATTATTAATGATTATTAATTGAATATTCATTTGAGGATGTATGACTCCGTTATTTTATTTAATGAATATTATTTATAATATTCATTCGAGGTATTATGACTCCGCTTTTTATTTATTAATATTCTTTATTTTATTAAAGAATAATGTTTCGATAATCAAACTTATTTTCGATTATTCAAATAAAGATAGTACTTTCGTATAAGTATATCCTTGGTTATTTAAAACTCATTTCAAGTATAAGTCTTACAACTTCTACTTCAATTATTTGTATAAAGATTATTCTTTATGGGAATATTATTTAAATAATAATATTCAGACATTTTCTAAATATATTGGGACTGATTTACTTCATTAAATCAGCATTACTCCAAACACTCTTTAAAGTGTTTTCGAGTCTTCAAAATGATTTTTAAAAGTTAGAGCGGATCCCAAAACTCATTCTTATATTTAAGATCTTCCTTTTAAAAAGGGGATTTAAATACTTGCTCAAAACCTGGGGAATCCGGCTCTGTGGTGTATCTTACATTCGCAACGTGGTTGCTGTTTTGAGAAAACAATTTGATTACTTGCCCAACGTTCGGGAAGTAAGTCCATCTAATTGAGTCGGCATAAGCGACAGGCCGGGGTACGGTCTATCAAAGTGTAAGTGGCTGGGTGGCAGTCCATCAACGCGTAAGAGGCCGGGTGGCGGTCCAGCACAAGGTCCTTATGTGGCCAGGGTGATGACCGGTGGGGGATTCATCCATCTACTAGTAGAAAAGGTTACTTATTGGTATCTTTGCCTGATCAGCAAGATATCGGGTTTATGCCAAAATTCTTTTCCTTTCCAAAATTCATTGGATGTTACAAACTCTGTTCATACTTTACATAACAGAGGTTCCAGGAAATATTAAGAGATATATATGTGGATATATATCGGGACTAAATAAAGTATCTCGTAACTTTATTTCATTCAATAATATTTCAAAGATTGAATCTATTCAAGTATTAACTTGTGGTCTCATCTATGGGATGACCTTTTTTAAACCTATAATACTTTGAACAGTGGTAGTTCAAGTAGCCTTATAAATGACATAAGTATAGTGAAGTATTTGGTAACTTCATCTTCCTTTAAGCTTATATCCAGTAAGTAATTATCTTACTTTTGATAAAAGATTCTAGTAAGTATCCATTTAGATACTTGTATTATGGTTATCACTATATATTATCTTGCGAGCTGTAAGGCTCACTCTTGCTTTATTTCTTCATCACACAACAACAGTTAGGAAAGATGGCCAGACTCCAGCAGACCCAGCGCAAGCGCGTGGAAAGCGTCCCGCGTCTTCCCGTTGATGTTGTAGCTGCTTTAGCTGCAGAGGTAGATCTATTGGTAGATCAGGCATTCTACTTTTGAGAATCAATTATGTATAATTATAACTTGTGGCAGATAATGGCAATTAACTGTAAATTTATCAAGTAATCATTTTGGGTTGTAATAACTTTTAATTGTGGATTCAAGGACTTGTACTTATTTCAATTTCATCTCTGAGACTATAACGGGTTGTGGTGTGTGTTAGTGTGGGGTCACAGCATAAGGTTATTTATTAATTAAGTGAAGTGATATTGTGGAAAGAAAGACCGTGACGACCCGGAACCCCGACCCCGGATCTGGGGGTGTTACAAAAGAGGCCACACATCTCCTGACTGCAAGAAAGGAAAAAGTGACAAAGGCAAGGCACTTGTCACAAAGAAGATAAGCTAGACAGACACTTCAGATTCTGAACATGAGGTGAACTATGCCTTGATGGAAAATGCTGATGGGCTTAATTAAAGGTACCTCAAACAACTTATATTTTTCATACTGATGATATTACTGAGTTGAGATTATATCTTAAAAACATGTTTATTAGTTATAGAGATCAGACTTTAACATGTGAAAGATTAACATCTGAAAATCTTTCTTTTAAAAAGAGGAATGAATATTTAGAAAAGGAGTTAGTTATGTTTCATCAAACTGAGAAAGAAAAAGATGATGCTTTTTATGTTAGAGATGAAGTGCTAAAATTGAATGAATCTCAAAAAACTGAGTTAGAAAAATAAAGAGAAATTATCAGAACTTGGACTAACTCTGGCAGAACAACTCAGAATTTACTAAGTAGTGGAAACTGGAATGATGGCTTAGGTTATGGAGATGATAAAAGTGAGAAAGGAACTGAACAAATTGAGCCAATTATTATTAAACAGACTGCTAAGCCAAAGGTAAATCCTGTTAAGTTTGTAGCAATAACTGTAAAGTCTGATCCTGAAAAGATGAAAGAGTCTAGGACAGAAGTCAAGGAAAAGTCAACTTCTGATAAATTAGAACAGGATGAACCAGCTGAAGTAAACATAGGCTTAATGACTAAGAAGCAGCTTAAGCATAAGCTGAAAGAGATTAGGAATGTCAACAAGGTAAAGAAAGCTAGGAAAAATATGAATGGAAAGGAAGGTGTGGATAAAAGCAATAATTATATGCCTATTCATAATGCTCCTTGAAAGAAATGTTATAACTGTGGAAACTCCAACCATCTTGCTTCTTTTTGCAGGAAAAATAAAGATATAAACTCTTTACCTCCTAAATCAAGAGTTAAGAGTCAGTTTGTTAGGTTTAAGCCACAAAATCCTTGTTTTCATTGTGGTAGTTTATGGCATTCCATTTATACTCTTAAGGAATATCATAGTCTGTACAATGATTATTATCAAATAAAACCTTCTTTGAAGAAAGTTAGAATTGTTCCTTCTAGTGTAAAGTCTAATGCAAAGTCTGATATAAATTCTGATAAACAACATGTTAGCATAAACTCTGAAACTAAATCCGCTGCAAATGCTAACAAACTTAAAAAGGCCAAAGGATCCAAGCAAGTCTGGGTCCTTCAAACTAACCAATAGTGGTCTCATCACAAAGTCTAATACTGAGTCATCAAGTTCTGATAGTGATGATGACTCAGAAACTGAAAGTATACCTGAGATGACCCTGATGAGGAGATGATGAAGCTGTGTGCTCTTATGGTGAAAGGAATCACAAAGATTGCATGCAGGAAATTCAGGAGAGGAAAGAAGTTTTCCAGGAAAGGTGCAAGTTCTGATAAGAAAGGTTTCAGAAAATCTGAAGGCAAAGGAGGAAAGTCTGACAGAGGAGATTACTCAAATGTTAAATGCTACAACTATAATGAGAAAGGCCACATATCTCCTGATTGCAGAAAAGGGAAAAGTGACAAAGGCAAGGCTCTTGTCAGAAAGAAGAAAAGTTGGTCAGATGCTTCAGATTCTGAGGATGAGGAAAACTATGCCTTGATGGCAAATGCTGATAGCAGTTCTGATACTGTTGACTTAAAGGTACCTCAAACTACTTATGCCTTTCATACTGATGATATTACTGAGTTGAGAAGATATCTTAAGACCATGTTCATTAGTTACAAAGATCAAAATTTAACATGTGAAAGATTAACTTCTGAAAATCTTGCTTATAAAAAGAGGAATGATTATTTAGAAAAAGAGTTAGTCATGTTCCATCCAACTCAGAAAGATAGAGATGATGCCTTTTATGTTATGGATGAAGTGCTAAAAATGAATGAATCTCTAAAAACTGAGTTAGAAAAGGAAAGAGAGATTATCAGGACTTGGACTAACTCTGGTAAAGCAACTCAGGATATTCTTAGTAGTGGAAACTGGAAAGAGGGATTAGGTTATGAAGATGATAAGAACAATAAGAGAACTGTAGAAACTGAGCCTATAGTTGTTAAACAAAAACCAAAGGTAAATCATGTTAAGTTTATAACTGCAAAGTCTGATATTGAGAAATCAGAAGTTAAGGAGAAAGTAACTTCTGACCAACCTAAACAGGATAAGCCAACTGAAGTTAACATAGGCTTAATGACCAAGAAGCAGCTTAAGTATAAGCTAAAAGATGTTAAGAATGTAAACAAGGTAAAGCCACCTAGGAAAAATAGGAATGGAAAGGAAAATGTGAACAAAAGTAACAATTATAAGCCTGTTCCTAATGCTCCTAGAAAAACATGTCATAACTGTGGAAATTCTAACCATCTGGCTTCATTTTGCAACAAGAATAAGAATATAAACTCCTTACCTTCAAAATTAGGAGTTAAGAGTCAGTATGTTAGATATAAGCCACAAAATCCTTGTTTTCATTGTGGTAGTTTATGGCATTCCATTTATACATGTAAGGAATATCATAGTTTGTACTATGATTATTATCAAATAAAACCTTCTTTAAAGAAAGTTAGCATTATTCCTTCTAGTGTAAGTTCTGATGCAAAGTCTGATATTGCAAATTTTGATAAGAAAACTGTTAACATAAACTCTGATGCTAAACCAGCTGCAAATGTTAACAAACTTAATAAGGTCAAAGAATCCAAGCAGGTGTGGGTCCTTAAAACTAATCATTAGTGGTCTTTGTGATTGCAGGGCAACAGGAATAATATCCTAGTTTTGGACAGTGGATGTTCAGGACATATGACTGGAAATAAAGCCTTGCTATCAGACTTTATGGAGAAAGCTGGCCCAGGAGTTTCTTATGGAGATGGCAACATGAGAAAAACTCTGGGATATGGCAATATGAATCTTGGAAATGTCATCATTGGAACAGTAGCTCTTGTCTCAGGACTTAAAGACAATCTGCTAAGTGTGAGTCAAATCTGTGACAGAGGTTATCATGTGGATTTCTTTGAAGAACACTGTGAAGTTGTAAACAATTTTACAGGAAAAGTGGTTCTGAAAGGTTACAGGCATGGTAATATTTATGAAGCCAGACTTTCAACAAGTTCTGATGGTTCTGCAATTTGTCTGTTGAGTAGAGCATCAATTGAAGAAAGTTGGAATTGGCACAAAAGACTCTCTCACTTAAATTTCAACAACATAAATGAACTATAAAGAAAGATCTTATGAGAGGACTGCCAAAATCTGTAGTTGCTCCTGATGGCCTTTGTAATTCATGTCAAAAGGCAAAACAAAGAAAATCTTCTTTCAAGAGCAAAAATGAATCCTCAATTCTTGAGCCTTATCACCTACTGCATGTTGATCTATTTGGTCCAGTCAATGTCATGTCTATTACAAAGAAGAAATATGCTATGGTTGTAGTGGATGAGTTCACAAGATACACTTCGGTGTATTTCTTTCACAAAAAGAATGAAACTGCATCTACTCTAACTGATCATGTCAAACAGCTGGATAAATCGGTCAAAGATTATGTTAAAATAATAAGAAGTGATAATGGCACTGAGTTCAAGAATTTAATCATGGAAGAGTTCTGCAAAGAGCCTGGAATCAAACAGGAATTTTCTGCACCTGGAACTCCACAGCAAAATGGAGTTATAGAAAGAAAGAACAGGACTCTCATTGAAGCTGCACGAACTATGCTTGATGAATCAAAGCTACCAACCTACTTTTGGGCTGAAGCTATGCAGATTGCTTGTTTTACACAGAATGCTACACTCATAAACAAGCATGGAAAAACACCATATGAAATGGTGAAGAAAAAGAAGCCAAATCTGAAATACTTTCATGTATTTGGTTGTAAGTGTTTTGTTCTTAAGACTCATCCTGAAAAGCTGTCAAAATTTGATCTAAAAGCTGATGAAGGAATTTTTGTTGGATATCCACTTTCCACAAAAGCCTTCAGAGTCTATAATTTAAGAACAAGGGTTGTCATGGAATCTATTAATGTATCTTTTGATGATAAGAAGATTACTGGACTTGAAGATTTCAATGATCATGATCAGCTGAGATTTGAAAATGAAGATTTAAATTCTGATTCTGTAAATTATGATGACTTAAACTCTAATCCTGTAATTTCTGACGATTTAAGTTCTGATGTCATTGAAACTGTGGTAACAACTCCAAAGGAAGATGCGCCTGTCCACAGGGAGCAAGTTGAAGATCCTACCATAACTCAAGAATCTCAAGAAGCATCAGAACCTGTCACTGGCTCTTCAAGTTCTGATGAGTCAAATTCTGATAATACTGGAAACTCTGATTCTTCAAATCTTGAAGGATCCAACTCAAATTCTGAAGTTTCAGAGAGCATAACTACAGGGGGGGCATCAGAAAATGCTAATGGAGACAACATGGATCATGGGGGAGGATCCAATTCTAGAAATCAACTTACATCTGCAAGGAAGTGGACCAAATCACATACACCTGACTTAATAATTGGAGATCCTGAAGCAGGTGTCAGAACTAGAACTGCAACATTAAATTAATATCTCTATCATTCTTTTCTATCTCAGACTGAACCAAAGAAAGTGGAAGAAGCTCTTCAAGATGCTGATTGGGTGCAAACAATGCAAGAAGAGTTGAATGAATTTGAAAGAAATAAAGTCTGGATCCTAGTGCCAAGACCAAAGAACAGATCTATTGTTGGCACAAAATGGGTGTTCAGAAACAAAACTGAAAGTGATGGCATAATTACAAGGAACAAAGCAAGGATGGTTGCTAAGGGTTACTCTCAACAGGAGAGTATTGATTTTGATGAAACATTTGCACCAGTTGCTAGATTGGAAGCCATAAGAATCTTTTTGGCTTATGCTACTCACAAAAAGTTTAAAGTCTTTCAAATGGATGTGAAAAGTGCTTTTCTCAATGGAGAATTGGAAGAAGAGGTATATGTTGAACAACCTCCAGGATTTGAAGACTCAAAATTTCCAAATCATGTCTACAGATTAGACAAAGCACTTTATGGCCTTAAGCAAGGTCCAGGAGCATGGTATGAGACCTTAGCTCAATTCTTTCTGGAAAGTGGATTTCACATAGGTATAATTGATAAAACACTGTTTACCTCAACCATGGAAAGGACTTACTTTTGGTACAGATATATGTTGATGATATCATATTTGGTTCTAAAAATGCCAAACTCTGTGAAAGGTTTGCAAAGCTAATGCAGTCATGATATCAAATGAGTATGATGGGAGAACTTAGTTACTTTCTGGGATTTTAAGTCAAACAAAATGAAGAAGGTACTTTTATCAATCAATCCAAGTACACCATAAATTTACTGTAGAAATTTAGAATGCAAGACTGTTCAACTGCATCCACTCCCATGGCCACTGCAACCAAGTTAGATAAAGATACTGGTTCATTAGTAGATATTACTAACTACAGAGGTATGATTGGCTCTTTACTCTATTTAACTACAAGTAGACCTGATATCATGTATGCTACCTGTCTTTGTGCAAGATTTCAGGCTGATCCAAGAGAACCTCATCTAATAGTGGTGAAAAGAATTTTCAAGTACCTCAAGGGTACAGCTGATCTAGGATTGTGGTATCCTAGAGAATCAGATTTTAAACTAATAGATTACTCAGATGCAGATTTTGCAGGATGCAAAATAGACAGGAAAAGCACTAGTGGAAGCTACCAATTTCTTGGAGGCAGATTGGTTTCTTGGTTTAGCAAGAAACAGAAATCAATTTCCACATCAACTGCAGAAGTGGAATATATAGCTGCAGGAAGCTGTTGTGTACAGATTATTTGGATGAAGAATCAATTACTGGACTATCGGTTAGAATTTTCTAAAATACCTATTTACTGTGATAATCAAAGTGTTATTGCTATGACAGTTAATCCAGTGCAACACTCACTGAAAAAGCACATCAGCATTAGGTACCATTTTATAAGGGAACATGTAATGGAAGGTACAGTGGAATTGCATTTTGTTCCAACAGATCAATAATTAGCAGATATCTTCACAAAACCACTATGTGAAGCTACTTTTACAAGACTAGTAAATGAACTTGGAATGGTTTCAGGTTCTTTCTCTAAAGCTGCTTAGTTTTTGTTCTCATGCATCAGACTTTATGATCAGTGTTTACAGATTGTCTTATCTTCATGAAATTTATGCTTAAATTGTAATACATTAAATACTGATTGTTATCTGATGTGGATCCATATACTCTGATAGTGTTTTGAATGTTCTGTGACTATTCAACCCAATGAGGATAACTGTGCTAGATGCTGACCTAGTAGTTCTAACATACTAGAAATCCATGTTTGAATTAGTTGTTTATGTGGAAATTCATTAACACAAGCAAATTCTGATTTTGAGCTTAGTCAAATTTACTTTGTGTATCTTATTACTAAGTCACAAACTAGATTCTTGCTTCTAATCTGTCAAATTCTGATATCAGTAAATCTTAAGGATGAACCACATGCTTAATAAGCCTCACTTATCTGAAGAAAAGAAAAGAAAACTGAAGTCAGGTACTCCTTTGATATCTAGAGGAAATATGTGGAAGGGAAGACCCAAGTGCATTGCTGGTATTAAGTAATATGCATTAGAAAAACAAATAAATTTTTCTTGGTGACTTTTTACATTCTCTGATTACTGGAGAAATACTCTGATAATAGCATAAATTCTGATAGCAGTTGTGACTCACTTACACTGAGAAGCCACTGTGAAAAAGAATGTTATAAGATGCATAAAATGAGCATAAACAGTTGAGGTGGATTCTTGCATAAATTTATTCTATAGTAGACTTCATTATTAATGACAGATTTTAAACACTTTTCTTAGTTATGCCTTATTTCTAAGATGTACTAAAGTTAATCAGACTTTTATCTTTATCTGATATTTTGCTAAATGCATGCACTCTCACTCCATATGAATAATGAAAATTAATGTGGTGATTTGTAACACCCCCAAATCCGGGGTCGGGGATCCGGGTTGTCACGAGTTCCATTTCCCTTAATAATACTTAATCTTAATAATCAACCAACTACTGCGTACTGTGACCCCACAATATACACACACACCACAAGTTATAGTCTCAGAAATGAATACCAAACAATAACACAAGTCATTTTATTCCTTAATTATAAGTTATTACACCTCAAAAGGGTTTCTGAATAAATTTACATATTCTTTGCCATTATTACAATTCATAAATATACATAAGTCTGGTACATCAAAAGTTGAAAGCCTAGCCTATTGGTAGACCCTACCTCAGATACAACGGCATCAACGCCTACAGGAAACTGTGGAACGTTTCCTATCCGCTCACGAATTGGGAGCTTGATCCTGTTCATCTTGTCTATCTGTTGTTGTGTGATGAAAGAAGATAGCAAGGGTGACCAACAAGCTCACCGAAATAATATGTATAATGATTAACAATATATGAGCATTCTCATAGTACTCATGAAAGTCTTGGTCAAGTAAAAAATTGAACCAAGTTTGATATCTTACCGCGACCAAGTTGCAAAATATTCAGTATATATGTATATATACTTTTCAAAATCTTGGAAGTCCTCTTCCATGCATAATATACACAGAGTTCCAGTTTATAACTATATAAAAATATCGTTGCAAGGTGATCTCATATATCTAACCTTGTCTCAACGTTTTTGTGAAAATCTTTGTCATGCATAAGATAATCATTAACCAGATATAAGTTGAAAAGATGAAGTTACAAGATACTCCAATATACTTATATCTTTTCCGGATACTACTTGAACTACCACCGTTCAAGGTATCATCAGTTTCAAAAGTTCATCACATAGATGAGACTACAAGAAAAGACTTGAATAGATTCAATCTTTGATATATCATTATAAATAATGAAGTTACGAGATACTTCATTAAGTCCCTATATATATACACCTATATATATATATATATCTCATACTTTTCTTGGAAACCTCTTATATGAAAAATATAAACAGAGTTATAATATCCAATGAATTTGGAAAGAAGAAAACCTTGGCATAAACCTGATATCTTGCTGATCAGGCAAAGATACCAATAAGTAACCTTTTCTACTAGTAGATGGATGAATTCCCCACTGGTCATCACCCTGGCCGCATTAGGACCTATGCTGGACTGCCACTCAGCCACTTACGCATTGATGGACTCCCACTGAGCCACTTACACTTTCATGGACGCCCACTGAGCCCATGTTGCTTATGCCGACTCAAATAGATGGATTTACTTCCCGAACGTTGGGCAAGTAATCAAAATGTTTTCTCAAAACAGCAACATTGTTGCAAATATAAAATACACCACAGAGCCGGATCCCTCGGGTTTTGAGCGAGTATTTAAATCCCCTTTGAAAGGAAGATCTTAAATATAAAAATGAGTTTTGGGATCCGCTCTAACTTTCAAAATCATTTTGAAGACTCGAAAACATTTTTAAGAATGTTTGGAGTAATGCTGATTTAATAAAATAAATCAGTCCTGATATGTTGGAGAATATCTGAATATTATTAGTAAATAATATTCTCATAAAGGATAATATTTATAAAAATAATTGAAGTAGAAGTTTTAAAAACTCATACTTGAAATGAATAACGAATAACCAAAGATGTACGTATACGAAAGTAAGATCTTTATTTGAATAATCGAAAATAAGTTTGATTATCGAAACACTATTCTTTAATAAAATAAAGAATTATATTTAATAAAATAAGCGGAGTCATAAGTCCTTGAATGAATATTCAAAAATAATATTCATTAAATAAAGTAAGCGGAGTCATAAGTCCTCGAATTAATATTCAAAATAATATTCATTGAATAAAGTAAGCGGAGTCATAAGTTCTCGAATGAATATTCAAAATAATATTCATTAAATAAAATAAAGTTATCGAATAAACCTTATTCGATTAATAGTTTTGAAAACTATATCAGTATATATATAAATATATATATATTATACTCGGGAACATCGACTCCCGGTTTAGAAAAATGTTCACCTTTGGGTCCCCTATACTAAGGGTATACGCAACTACTGCTTATCTCTAGCATATGTATTATGCAATTTATAAGAATTTGAATCAACAATTAGATATCAAGATTATAAAACAGACATGCATATATACCATATCAGCATGCTCCAATATATCGCAAGATTTGCTAATAACAATCAAGCACTTATCACAAGTTAATGCATATACATATATTTACATCACAACAACAGTATAACGGGTAGAAAACTTGCCTGAGTGTTCCCGGATAGACTTAAGCTTAGAGTGGGTCCGATAACCTATGAACAATAACATAAGTCGGAATTAACCCACGGTCGCTTAAGAAACTAGACTTTAACCAATTGAACCCTAATGTTCGCTTATGGTCACTTCTACGCTTAACGAATCACATAAGTCATTCGAGTACCCTTGGCTCCACCATTTTTAATAAATTAACCATTAAGAATTTTAAGGCGATTCTTTCGCGAGTACTCTACCAACTGCCTAATCCACTTTACATAATTGTTTCATACTCCAATTAGTCATTTAAGGGCCTTAACCAAGGTTTCAAAGTAAGGCGAGGGGTAATGGTTCGTTCGTGAAATGTTGTTACTTAAAACGGTCGTTTCTCCTAAACCGTACATCGGATTCAAGCGAACCACATATCAAAACGAAGCTTACGACTTAATCTAACTAAAAATGGCAAAGTCACAGATTCAATAGTTAGCTCTCTGTCCCGAACACTAAGAACAAGCAGTTATATGAAATTGGGCATTACGACGACTATGTTTACGCGATTACCAAGTTTTAAACCACTCCAAATAACCACCATTCATGTCACAACCAACAATACAACCAACTCTCATCCAAACCTTACTACATCAGTCCCCAAACCTCAAGATTTTCCAATTTATACAACCCCACACATGAACTACTAGCTATACTTAAGTTTCATTAACTATAACAAGATTTCAACATCCAAATCACTACAAATCCAATCCAAACTCTAAACACACAAGCATCATGCTTCTCATTTACTATAACCATCAAAACCATCGTAATACTCAAAGTAAAGTTAGGGTTTGGAGGTGTTATACCTTCCTTGGAGTGATTGGAGTAGCTAGGAATTCTTAGGGAGCCTCCTGACAAGCTTGATCTTTCCAAAGAAATCAAGAACACAAAGTTAGGTTTTGAAGTTTCTAAAAGTCAGATTGAAAGAACTGTCAGAACGAGGGTCTTACCATGGTTATTTGGACGAGACTTGTGAACAAGAGTTGTAGGCCATCTCAATACCTTTCCAAAGAGCTATAGAACATACTATTTGAGTGAGTATTGAAGGAGATATAGTAGTTTGAAGTTGCTGCTCTGGTTTTGGCCGAGTGCTTTTGTTCTTGGAAAGCAAAAGTCAACTTCTAATTTGTGTTTTGTGATTTGTTTTGCCTTGGCTTGGTTGTTACCTTTTGTTTGTTAATTAAATTGTTATCATGGTAAAAATTGTGTGGCTCACAATCAACCAACCAATCCTTCCCACTTTGTCATGCTTATGTCATCTGCTTATGTCATCTTGTTACACTTGTCTTCCTCTTGTTGGTGTGATGACATCATCGTCCATTAACCTCTTTGATTAACCCCTAATTACTTGGCTAATGACCGCTGATCTGTTATACGGTTCGCTTAACTTTCATTCTCATTTATCGTTTGAGGGATCATACTCGGGATCTTATTACTTGGGTTCCCCTAAACCTTTCTCAATATTTTATATTTCTTTTATGATCCTCTCTTATAATCCTTGAATTAAATCATTTTAATCATGTTATCTTATACTCAATTCTTTCGGTATCTGGTGGATTTTCGGGAAAAATCAAAGTGTTCGAATTTGGATTCTGACGATCTTTACATACACTTATTTACTTTATGGAATACTAATACGATCTTAGAATTTCCATAACAGTACTCCTATATAGCGTGGTCTGATAATTTTCCTTAATCAGCATCATCAACAAAAGTTACTATTCATCTGTGTTTCAAAAATTCCAAAAATTGGGGTTATTACATGATTAAATTGTTTTTGACAAACAGTTAAGTGTCATTTGCATAAATTCTGAGGACAAGTTCTAATGGAAGTTCTGATGATTAAACTCTGAAGAAACAAGTCAGTATTTGTATGAAGAACCACAGTAACAAACATCCACTTTTTGAGTACAGAAGCCATGTTCTGATGACTGTTAAAATCTGATAATAGTCAAGTTCTGATATTAAATCCTGATGAAACTCTGATGCTTACGTGGCATTATTTATTTACTTGACTTATTTGTGGTAAATACTGAAACGGTCATATTTAATCAGAATATAATTAGGTGAGATAAAAATAGTCATAATCATTTGGTTAAGTGGGAAACGTGTTTCTCTTGAAAAACTGCATGTGCACATTAATTACTGTTTAGTTATCATGCCCACTAACTCCTGCTTTAACTTTTTACTAACTGTTCACATGTTTCCAGGTGTAAATTGTCTACCATGCTTCAAAAATATAATTGTTATCACATGGGCTGTATAAATAAGAGAGTTAAAAGATTTTCTAATCTTTTACCTACTTATCTTATTCTCTCATCTCTCTTATTTTCTCTCACCCACTAATATTCTCTGAAGCTATTTTTCATATAGGCATTTAATCAAACACCTTGTAAACACTCTTTTTCTCATCTAATTTTTCACAGAAATAACACCAAAAGATATTGTTTTCAATGGAGCTAAATTTGTTCCCAATAATTACTTGGCTATTCTTAGCAAGGGTGAAGCTCCATCAGAACTTCACTTTATTCAGGACTTCCTTGCTAATTCAGGACTTCCTTGCCATCTCTGGAACTCAAGTGCTGGAGTTTTGGAGAAGTGGCATGTATGATGATGGTGGTGCTCATGGGTCCCCAAGTATTATCTTTTTAATAGGGGAGGATGAGCATGTAGTGACTCTGGCTACAGTTCGACAGGCTTTAAATTTTCCAAAAAACCATGTCTACGGTTCAATAGTTGAGGAGCCAGCCCTTCAGCAGATGATGGCTAGTTTGGGCTATGAAAAGATATTGGCAAAGCTGGGTCAATTGAAGAGACCTCACATAAGGAGGGAATGGAGTTTCTTCTTTGACTGCATCACAAAGGCCTTTGCCAACAAATGTTTTAATTTTGATGCAATCCCAATTCTCAGTTAATAAATCGGGTATGCTCTCATTCATCAAACTCATTTTGATTATGCAATTGCTATTTTAGGATTTATTGGGGATAGGATGACAAAACATAGAAATATAGTTTACTTTGCTAGATTATGTCAGCTTATTTATAGTTTTTGTTGCTCTGATGCACCCCAACTAGCAAGTGAGTTAATTGAACCATTTAAACTTGCTAAGAGAGCCTTTGCTGACTTATTATCTACTGATAATAAGAAGACTATTTTGAGACCCCTTCAAATTCCTACTTCTGTCAAACAGTTTTTGGTAAATTCTGATCCAGCCACATATTCTACCATATATCCTGATGTCCAACCATCCCAACCTCCATCAGCACCTACACAATAGACCACTTCTCAACCTCAACCTACCATCAGAACTTACTTCCAACCATCAACTCAATCCTCACAACAACAACCATCAGCACATACCATCAGACCTTCATCTTCCAAGCCTAAGAGGGCAAAGTCGGTTCCTCAACCTCCACAAAAGAGAAGAAAGATGATTCTCAGGGATGAATCTGACAGTGAAGAGGAACAAGTACAGGTTGATGCATCAGATGTTGTGACTATTGAAGCTGAAACTCTGGTTTTTCAGAAAGAAATAGAAGCTGAAGGGTCAACCCAACAGACAAATGCTGAAGCTCAAAGTTCTGATACTTTGAAGAGGAAGAGAACTGCTAGTTCTGATGCTCAAGCAACTCCTTCATTATCAAGGAGATTGAAGAAAATGAGGGCAAAAAGGCACATGGCTAAGCCTCCATCAGAAGATATTGAAGAAGCTGAGGAAGGGGATCAGGAATCTCTAATCTCACAGCCTATTGTACTTGAAGCTTTGCCATCTCCAATTCAAGCTCAAGACACTGCTCAAGATACTGTGTCCACCCCTCCTGTCTCTCCAATAAAAGCAACAGCTGATGCTGAAGAACAAACCACAAATTCTGAAATAGATATTCACAATCTGAATATACCAATTGTTCTTTATTTGGAAGCTCCAATGACAGTAGCTCAGCCATCTCAAGTCAACTCTCCAATCTTAAATGTTGAGATACCATCTACACCAACAACACCAATTCTGAAGAAAAATTGTGATGCTCAGAATTTAGATGAGATTGTCCCAGAATCTCCAGTTGCTTCACACACTCTAGTACTATCAGAAGATAATGAGTCTTTCTCAAGTTCAGCAAACAGTGTTTCTGTTGATACTCCTGCTCCTATTCTGCCAAAGGAGGCACTAATTGAGAAATTTGTTGAGCAAGCAGCACATATTCCTTGGGAAGATACTCACAGAGGTGTGGAGTAGACCAAGAAGTGGAATGATTCTGATTTCATTCCAAGCTCTAAAGTTCTGACAGAGCACATTGCTAAGGCTGATGACTAGTACTGATTTCAAGACTCAACTTAAAATCACAACTCTAACTACCAAAAGCCTTCAAGGTCTACAATTTGAAACTCAAGCAAAGGTTGATAAACTACAAGAATCAGCTAATAAGCTAGATATACAGATCAAGCTTGACAAGACAAGGATTATCAGACCTACACTTGAGAAAGTAGAAGCAATTAAGAAAGCTCAAGAGAAGCAACAGGCCCAAATCTCTGAGGTCCTGGCTAATCAAGCTTCTCAACAGGCTCAATTGAATGATATTCAATCTTCAGTGGAACTTCTTCTCTCACTCTTACTATCAGATGATGCCAAAAAGGGGGAGAAGATAGTTAAGTCCAAATGCTCTAATGATCAAGTACTGAAGAAGAAAGATGATGAAGCTGATGACCAGGGAAACCCTAACAAGGGTAGAGGTCAAGTTCAAGGTAAAGAGCACAGCAGCAAGGTTTCTTCTAGGAAACTAATTACTGATGCAAGCAAATCTTCTACTAAAAAGAAGACAAGTTCTGAAGCTGCTAAAACTCAAAATCTGATAGCAAGTGCTAAAACTCAAAATCTGATATCAAGTTCTGATGAGCAAAGTCTGATGACAAAGCCTGATGTTTAGATACAAGGTGGAAGTCAAGATTCTCAAAAGTTTATGCAAACTCTGAAGCTCAAGGGGAAGAAGACTACAGTCTACTACAAAGATCCCAAGATTCAGACACTTGATGAGGAAATTGCTAGAAGATTATTTCTGAAATACAATCCAGGAATGGATTTAGAAAATCTCAAGGAGGAAGAAGCTAGATTTAAAGTTGAAAAGACAAATCTAAAACCAAAAGCTTTTGTTGCAAAGAAACCTCCAAGGCCTAAGGTAAAAGGCATTATGATCAAGGAGAAGTCATATACTGAGGCATCAAAGCCCAAAACAAGATCACAAATTGAGATTGATCCCAAAGAAAAAGGGAAGGGAAAAGTTGATGAACCAATCAAGCCACTGGAGATGAAAATTCCTCAAATTCTGATGAAACTAGTGTGCAAAATGGTTCAAGTTACTGATGATACTCTTGCTGAAGATGAAGATGTTTAAACTCTGCAAATAAAGAAGATTTCTGAAGAATCAAAGACAACCTCTGAAAAGGCTCAAGTTGTTCAGAGTGAAGAACTGCAAGATACAACAGAAACATCAAGTTCTGATAAAATCATCAAGACATCAACCTCTGACAGTGTTCAAGTTGATTTAGACAAGATGGAAGTAGCTGATAAAAAGAAACTTCTGTGGAAAAATGTCAAACCATCAGATCCAAAGAAAATCCAATTGCTGTCTACTTTCATGACTATTGGGTTAAATGCTAGAGAACCAAGAGACAGGGCTGGGTTCTGATGAAACAAAGATCAAGACAGGAGTTGAAGTTTCTACTAGAGATCCATTTCTATTGACTAACAGACCTCTTGAAGATGTTACACAGAAACACCTTGATAAGGTTATCTCTGTTGCAGTGATACTGGATGCTCATGACAAGCACAATGTCAAGAAAAATCTGATTCTATTTCTTGAGGATGGAAGGACATATCAGATGTCAGAATCAGATGTGCTGAACAAATCATTGAAAGAACTTCAATTCTTTCATTACCTTTTAGAGGTAAAGTATGATATTACCAGGAGATGGTCAAATTTCATATTGAAGACCATCAGAGATAAAGCAAGAATTTCTGGTTCAAGGGTTACAGAATTCATTCCTAATATTGTTGAAGATGATGGAAGTGAGATTCCATTGAAGAAGGATTCTGCTAAGCTTGAAGTGTTACTGAATGAGAAATGTTCGTACTACAATGAAGATTCTTCTCATCCTAAGGTAATAAGACTGAATGATGTTTTAGAAAGAAACCATATCTCTGCTTTAAGGACTGCAATCCACCAGATTGGGAGTCAAGATGAAGAGATAAAGCAAGTTAAAGCTACAATGTCTCAAGTCCTGAGGAGTAAAGAAGAAAAGCTGATATCAAGATTTGTCAAGAATCATTATGGATTCAGATTGACTCAGTGAGATTGGTAAAAGCTACAGGGACTGTAAGTTGTAGTTAGTTCTCTAGTTAAACTCTTATTTGCATTTGTACTTAAATGTTTTTGACATCATCAAATCTATTAACTTGTATATTTTGCATAATTTACAAGTTTGGGGAGATTGTTAGATATATTTGAGATGTCATGTCAAATATGATTCATGTTTAGTTTTCAGATCTTAATAAACATGACATATCAGGACTTACTAAAATCAGGACTTACTGGAAGTCAGAACTTAATATCAGAACTTAAGGTCATATCCACTTAAGTGCGGGAAGACTTACAGATAAGGAAGGAAGCTGATTTACAGGAGAAGATCGAGACTAAAACAAAAGAAGATATGCATGGAAAGAGTTAGAACACTGGAAGACTTGTAGAAGATATCCGATTGATATATTTTAGGAGACAGAATTATATTCCATATCAATTAGAAGTTATCTTGTAACTGTTTACTATATAAACATAGACTTAGGGTTTACACTATATGTGTTATCATTATCGAGAAGATTATACATTGTAACCTAGCAGCTCTTAGTGATATTTGTTTATCACTGAGAGAGAACAACAGTTCATATTGTAATAGAGTTTATTTAATATACTTGATCTTTGTTACATACTTGTGTTAAATCGATTTGATTGTATAAACACTGTATTCAACCCCCTTCTACAGTGTTGTGTGACCTAACAGACATTCTTCTTGAATTGCTCTCCTTGTTTGGACTCTAGAAGATGCATCACCAATGATGAGCTCAAAAAGGTGATCTTTAGTCCATTTCCTTTGTTGAGGTAGATTAGCTCTAGATGAAGAGGACTCATTGTCGTCTTGATGTGTGACTGAGTTTTGATTATGAGAAACTCCCCCTGAGTTTGTGAATCTTTGATTTGAGAAAGGAGAACTTTCTGTAGATGATCTACTCTAACTTTCATCTTCTCTTAATGTTCCGACGGATGATGCACTTTGTGTCCCGACGGATGAAGCTGATTGTCTCCCGACGGGTAAGGCAGATTGTCTCCCGACGGATGAAGCATTTTGTAACTCGAAAGATGTTGAGTTATGTGCTTCATTAGATGTAGATTTTTCTGCATTATCCTTATTCACTATTTCTTGATCACTTTCATCATCACTATCATTATTAACCATCTCTACATTATCAAACTTGAGGCTCTCATGGAAATCTCCATCTTGCAGTCCTTCAATATTTTTGTCATAAAAAATAACATGTACTGATTCTATAACAATGTTGGTTCTTAGATTGTAGACTCTATATGCCTTTCCCACAACATATCCAACAAAAATTCCTTCATCTGCTTTAGTATCAAACTTCCCATGTTGATCAGTTTGATTCCTTAAGATATAACATTTGCAGCCAAAGACATGAAGAAAATTTAGAGTTGGCTTCCTATTTTTGAACAATTGGTAGGGTGTCATGCACTTTTCTTGATTAACCAAAGAGATATTATGAGTGTAGCAGGCAGTATTCACAGCTTCAGCCCATAAATATGTTGGTAACTTTGATTCTTCAAGCATTATCCTTGCAGCTTCAATAAGAGATCCGTTTTTCCTTTCCACTACTCCATTTTGTTGAGGAGTTCTTGTTGCAGAGAACTCATGCATAATCCCATTCTCGTCACAAAATAATTTCATCACAGAGTTTTTGAACTCAGTTCCATTGTCACTCCTGATTCTTCTCACTTTAAAATCAGGATGATTGTTGACTTGCCTTATGTGATTGATGATGATTTCACTAGCTTCATCTTTAGACTTTAGGAAATATGTCCAAGAGAACTTTGAGAAATCATCCACAATTACTAGGAAAAATCTTTTCCTTGAGATGGACAACACATTGACTGGTCCAAACAAATCCATATGTAGCAATTACAAAGGTTCTTCAATTGTTGAATCAAACTTTTTCTTGAATGATGCTTTGATCTGCTTTCCCTTTTGGCAGGCATCACACAATCTATCCTTAGTAAACTCCACTTGAGGAATACCTCTACCAGTTCTTTCTTGACAAGTTCATTCATGGTCTTAAAGTTTAGATGGGACAGTTTCTTGTGCTATAGCCAACTTTCATCTTGACTTGCTTTACCGAGAAGATAAGTGACAGATTCTGCATTTGATGAGTTGAAGTCAGCTAGATACACATTCCCTTTTCTCACTCCAGTGAGAACCACTTTGTTGCTCTTTTTGTTTGTCACAACACATGCTTCTGAATTAAAGGTTACTGAATTGCCCTTATCACAAAGCTGGCTGATACTCAACAAATTATACTTGAGACCATCCACTAGGGCAACTTCTTCAATGATGACATTGTCTTTTGAAATCAAACCATATCCCACAGTATAACCCTTGCTATCATCTCCAAAAATAATACTTGGGTCAGCTCTTTCCTTGAACTCAGTGAGCAGGGTAGAATCTCCAGTCATGTGCCTTGAGCAACCACTATTGAGATACCAAAGATTCAATTTATTTCCCTGCACACATCAAAATCAAATCAAGTTGATTTTGGTACCCAAGTTTCCTTGGGTCCTGCCTTGTTAGCTTTCTTCTTTGGTTTCTTAGGTTTGATCTCATTTGACTTGGGAATTTCTGATTCATTCTTAGTCATCTGAGTTGGACCTTTGAAACCAGTCATTAAAACAGAATTGTCATGCACATTTTGATTAACAGGAAAAGGCATGCTATTTGTAAACATGTTATTCCAGTAAGGCATGCTAAATGGCATTTGAGGCATACTAAATGTAAAATAATAAGGATTAGGTGCAAATGGCTTATTAAAAAATTGTGCATTCATATTCTGAGTAGACATAGCATTCATAGGCATGGTAGGCATGGAAGTCATGTTGGGAAAAGAAGAGAGTGAAGACATGGAAGTAGGCATAGCAAGTTTGCAATTAATAGACAAATTATTAACACTACCACACTTAACACAGATTTTTCTGGGTGCATATTTGTCAGGTGTGTAGTTGTTATGTTTGTTAATTCCTACTTTCTCATTTCTATTGTTTTTCTTTTTAGCTTCTGTTTTAACCTCAATCTTTTCTAATCTGTCATACAATTGCTTGATGGACAGATGACCAACATTAACTTTCTTATCCTTTCTGACTTGACTTGATTCTCCTGGAGTAAAGTTCTTAGAAACTGAGCCATATTTCACATTTAACTTGGCTAGCTTAGCTTTGCTGACAGGTTTACTCACAGACGACGGATGTGGCTCTTTGTCACTCGACGGATAATCCTTTTGATTATCCGACTGGTCCACATCTATCAACAATCCTTCAACCAAATTGGATTCCAGCTTCTCCTTACTCTTCTTCCAGGACTGGATGATTTCCATGCCTTAATCACTTCATGTTCTCATTCTAGCTGCTTCTTTGAAATCTCTTCTTTCCTCAAGGACTCAGTTAATTCATCCTTAGCAATATTACACTCAATTCTCAATTTTTCAAATTCAATAAACTGAGACTCTAGCACATTATTCCTCTCACTTAAAAACAAATTGTTTTCTTTAATTTTAGTATTTTCCTTAGTGAGGGGCTTAAGTGTAACATGCAAGTGATATAAATTATAATATACATGAATAATAATAATAATAATATAGAAATAGAAACAGTTGAATAATTGAACCTGCATTAGATCTGTAGTCCTACTTGCTCTAATATTCATTAGTCTGTAGTAGTATAAAAATAAGAAAACTTGTGTTATATTTAATTCTCACAAATTAAATAACCCTAGCACAAAAATATTGCGGAGCGCAGACCAAGGAATAAAATAAGAGCACTGGAGCATATGATTCCGTTTTCTTCCTTCCCTTGCTTTGCCATGAGGTACCTTGTCCATTATTTATTAGTTGTCCATTATCACACTTACTTTGATCCTATATAAGGTCTCAAGTTGTATTTACAAGATTTTGCACAATTATTTTTGTTTGATTTGATAACTTGGTTAAATTATTTATTCTCTTATAATTAATTTATTTGTAGTCATTAATATACTAACATAACCGTATATGTATATGGTACGATCATGTGTATGTATACAAGATCTGGTTTTGTAACTCAAGTTATGAATATGGTCCAAATTATGTTATAGCTTACAAAGTCATTATTCTCGTTATTGGATTAACATTCTAAATATTGGGTTAATAGTTTAAGACTTGATATTTAATTAGGTTTTTGGATTTTAAGTAATATCTCCCTTCTATTTTAAGAAGAGGGTGTTACAGAGATGGTATGAGAGCTTAGGTTCTTTCTTGTAGAAAACCTACTTAGGATGACCTGTGAGGTTGGGTAGACGTTAGGATGGGATTGTTATTTTATCGTTCCATTAGGTCACGTTCATTTTATATGTATTCAACTATTGGAATATTGTAAACTGTTTTTTTCATATCATTCTTTTGAGTTCCATTTGAAATTTGTATTTGTTATTGCTGGTCCTTTTTTCGACATGAAACCTTGGTCTTATTTGACCAAAATTTGACTTCCTTTATCATTTGTACTTCTATTCTGAATCTTAGATTCTTCTTTATTCGTGATCAATTCCTTTTATGTGTCCTTCTATTTATAACAAAAAACCGACTATACGTTTGTTGAAAATTGAGAGTCCTTATATGTTATGCGGATAGCAAGTGGGATACAATTTGGTTTTGATAATAAAATATCACCCCAAATTTGTCATATGTATAGATGGGTTAAGTTATTATTATGCAAGAGTTAAGATAGGAAAGAATTAATCGACAAAAAAATGTGACTAACGAATTAAAGATACGGAAAAGAAAAAATATATATATGTAATCTTGATAAATAAATTACAATTCCCCGAGTACATAAATAAATTAGTTTATTAAACTTAAAGATCACAATTTAAATATAGATAAAGAATTAAAAGACCCACCTCCAGGGTAAATGTAATTGTACTTTTTCTATTTAACGTGGCAAGCCAAAGTGTTAAACCTGTTAAACACTAAAACTAAAAATTAAATATCAAGTCTTAAACTATTAACCCAATATTTAGAATGTTAATCCAATAACGAGAATAATGACTTTGTAAGCTATAACATAATTTGGACCATATTCATAACTTGAGTTACAAAACCAGATCTTGTATACATACACATGATTGTACCATATACATATACGGTTATGTTAGTATATTAATGACTACAAATAAATTAATTATAATAGAATAAATAATTTAACCAAGTTATCAAATCAAACAGAAATAATTGTGCAAAATTATGTAAATACAACCTGAGACCATATATAGGATCAAAGTAAGTGTGATAACGGACAATTAATAAATAATGGACAAGGTACCTCATGGCAAAGAAAGGGAAGGAAGAAAAAGGAATCATATGCTCCAGTGCTATTCTTTTATTCCTTGGTCTGCGCGCCGTGTTACGACCGGTATATCCAAATCTTATATATATATATATATAATTGTGTGTTTATAATTAAGATTTAAATTGTGTGGAATTATAATATGGGTGATTATTGTGTTGAGTGCCTATAAATTAAGTGTTTAATGTATTAGTATATATATATATAATTTTTGAAAGGAGAAACTTATTATTTAGTATTTTTAAATAATAATCAAAAGTACTTCATTTTATATGAAAAATCGATTTTAAAAATCTTTTAACAACAAATTTTCAAATCTTATATCATTAAATTTCTAAAATTATAAGCTATTTTATGATATATATTTTGTGATTTATGGAAGTGCATTTATATTTATATAAATTGTTTTATATAAATTAGTAGAATTTTAATTTGTAATTTACTTAGTTGCCCATGCATGCATTTTGATCCCAATACAAGTTAAGGGCAAACTTGGAAATTCCAACCCCACTAACTACTACTTTACTATCCAAATTACTAACTTATCCTTGCATATAAAATAACACAAGATTGCTTGAGGGTTACTCATGTCAATTCTCACTTCCACTCACTTTCTAATCAAATCAAAACCATAAAAATGAAGTACAAGTTGTCATAATCACAGTCACTTCACTCCACTTCACCCTCACCTCTCTTCTCCCTCACCCTCTCTCTCCCTCGACCCTCTCTCTCGGCCGAAGCCCCCTCCCCCTCTTTTGCTTCATTTTTCATTCAAACATCCATCTTCCATTTAATTAATCTTACTCCCCATATCTTGTTATTTAATAATCCAAAGAGTTTAGGGTGAAAAGTCTATGTTTTAGTTTTGCAGGGTAGTGTTGTGTTAAACTCAAAGTGAACACCCTTCATTCTTGTGAATTTAAGGTTTTCACCATGAGATATATTATCAAAGGGTTGAGAATGGCTAGACATGAGTGTATCACACTCATGAAAATGTTGTTACCACCCTAATCCATTCTTCTATGACTTGTTAGGAGCCGAATGGATGGTGTTTTTGTTTCCTTGTTGATTTTTGTGTGTTTATGTGATAATAGCTTGGTTTTGGAAATAAAAACTTGATAAAACTCTTTGCATGCTAAGTGATCATATAGTTATGGTTTATAATAGGCTTGCATATTGATGCTATGATGAAATTTATATGGAAATCATATTGTTTTTGGTTTGTAATTTCGAAAGCATGCATGCATAGGTCCAACTCATAATTTTCGAAAGTTCTTGATCATTTGTATTGATTTTTGTTAATAATCTATAATTTCAGTTGAGTTAAGATATTAATTATGATTTGTGCTCCCTGTTATGTGATTTTAATTCGTATATATATGGAGAATTTAAGTTGTTATTTTCAAAGTGTGATGACTTGTAATTAGTGTATTGTGTTAACTCTTATTTTCCTATATTGCACCTTAGATAGGATGATCTCCACTAAGCCAATATTATTTTTGGGAGTGTTATTTCAGTAGGTTGCCTTGGTTAAGGATTATTTTGGGTTTTGGTTGATGTTGGTTTGGTTTGTAAAGTGGGAAACATGGTGGAAAAGGGGTACAATAGATTCTGCAGATTTTCAGTTTGGTATCATGAGGTTTAGAGTAAGATTTGACCATGTCATTGTAATGCACTTTGAGGCCCAAGTCACCAGAAGCTAGTACAAGGGTTATACTTTAGATTTCAGGTATTTGTTAGCGGTTTGTAGGTTGTTTGGTTAGGTGCACGAGTGAAAATACCAAATTTGTCCAGCAGGGGACAATTTTGCTACAACTTAGAAATGAGGAGTTTTGACCATGTCATGGGTAGGCCTTCACTAGGCCTTGGTTGGACTTATTTAGAGGGAGTGTCAGAGGTGTTTTTCCATCCATAGTTCATAGGAATTTATTTAGAATCATGTGTCACAAGTTAGGGCAAAACAGGACACTTTTCTGTCTATAAAACAGGGGAACCATGAACTTTAAGCTTAGGCCTAGGGAAGCCAAAGATAGGCCCTTGAGCCACACCGAGTTTGGGAGTTGATTATGATCATAAGAGTCTAGTGGAAAAGTTTGGGAGGTAAACTTGAAGTGTAAGGGTGTTAATTATACTCAAAAACCCATTGGTGTCACCCTGAAATCACTATAATGAGCACATTCACTTCACATATAGTTTTAGAGCACTTACGAGTGAGGCCTAGATTGATCACCATAGTTGTAAGATAGTATAAGGTCAGTAGAGTCTAAGGCCTAAGTCAGGGTCAATAAGAACTTGATGGTTTAGAAAAGGCACTTCGAGTTATGAGGTCAATATTAAGAGTTTTGGCTAGTTTAGCATAACTAGGTGACTTGAGTAAGTGGAGTGAGATCATCCAAACTTAGTGATGCAATATAGTGTATTGATATATTATTATGTACTTAAATGTGTTATGTGAGCATATGTGGCTATGTGAGCTATTATGCTTATAAGATAATTGCAAGCATATATGTGTATATAGGCCTAAGTGCCAAAGTGGTTAATTTCGGTTTATAATTAGGTTGAGTTGGTGAGAATATATTATAATGGGGTTATTATTATTTTGTGTAGGCTCACGAGACGAGGTTAAACTTGCCATTAAAGTCGAGTAAAGCTCCCAGTTGCTCCCACCTGCCAGTCAAGTCAAGCCTTTCTCAAGGCAAGTGTTTCAACCTACCTTTTTGTTTACACTGCAAGTGTGTGTTAGCCCAGCTTTTATATATGATGCGAGTATTATAATTCACCATATATATATATATACATGCTCCAAGTGGTTTCAAATCTATCTTTCGTATTATATGCAAATGTCATGAACCCACAAGTATCTATTGCAAGTAGTTTAACTTTTCTTGAAGATCGCCATGCAAGTAATTCAAAAGTCATACCATGCTAGTATACCAAAGTAATTGTGATGCTGAACCCTATATAAGTCATACTTAGTAACCTTATCTTGACTCCTAAAAGTCAGTTATTCCTCAAAGATTGTTCATATATGCTTGATAACTCTATTCTTATCCTTAAACCATGATACCCTGTTATGCTTTAAACTAATGCTCACCTTCTTTATATTTTAAATACCTATATTTTATCTGAACCCCTACATTGAACCTAGTTTGACTTAGTTCCTTTATACCATTCAATAACCCTGTTAAACCCCATTACTCAATCCCTAGTGAATAGATACTTTGCAATTGCCTTTGATAAGGTAGTAATCTAGTTGATCACGACCTTAAAATTTATTGAACCTATTCCGCGTGCATCGAAGTTGATCTAGAACCCTTGATAAAGATCATTGTTTAAGAAATTAACCGTCACTTGACATAATTGTTTTTTAAAATGAAAAGTTAAAAGTGGATTTTTAGTCCCAAAGGGGGATGAATGTTTTCTTAAAATATTGGATCTGGACTGAGACGCAAGTCCTTTACGCTCTTAATTTATAGGATTAAAAGTTGCTTAGGGATCCCATTAATGTTCCAGAACCCTGCGAGGTTCGGGATTACTTCGCGGCTGATCACCAGTTGTAATCCATAGCGTCATAAAATGGTTTTTGAGAAAGAAATGGTTTTGAATTGTTTTATTACAAGAAAAAGATGCCATCACCCTGAAAGTTTATCTCTTGATACTATATTGTTGAATCTTTCATTTCTATTATTATTCTTTTATTCTTGTTTATGTATATTATAGCACTTGTTGAGCATTTGGCTCACTACTTGCTTTACCCTGATATTACAGCTAGCAGATATGGTTAGATTCAAGTAGACAGCACGTAAGACTTGCGATGCCGATTCGTATGTTCGAGCTCAGGTAGATTAGTGATCGTTTTGTGTGAGGACTCGAAATTAAAATTAGGTTGTAATAGTTAATAGTGTTGGGCTGTTCCGAACCCTAAATTGTAAGATCTTGGATTCAGATGTATTTATTTCCTTTTGTTAACTATTGTAATAATTCGTATAGTATCTTAGATTCAGAAGTCTTCATTGGACAGATTGGTCCATCTATATGTGCGTGAAATTATATTACGACATGGTGTGCATGTATCGATAGTTTCGGATAGAGATCCATAATTTAACTTGAGATTCTGGAAGTAATTTCAAGAAAGTCTTGGCACAAAGTTAAACATGAGTACGGCATATCATCCGCAGACTGATAGCCAAAGTGAACGGACAATTCAAATAATTGAAGACATGTTGTGTAGTTGTGCGATTGATTTTGCAGAAAGTTGGGACGACCACCTGCCATTGGTAAAATTCTCCTATAATAACAACTTTCACACCAATATTGACATGCTACCATACGAAGTTTTATACGGACGAATATGCAGATCACCAACCAGTTAGGATGAAGTGGGAGAAGGAAAGATTCTAGGCCCGGAATTGGTGCAACAAATGCATGAGACAATCAAATTGATTCAGAAGAGATTACTTGATGCTCGAGATAGGCAAAGAAAGTATGCATACCTAGCACGTAAGGATATCAGATTCCAAGTAGGTGAAGCCGTATTGCTGAAAGTATCACCGAGGAAAGAATTGTCTAGATTTGGCAAGAAAGGGAAGCTAGCACATAGATATATTGGTCCTTTTGAAGTTTTGAGTCAAGTGGGAAAGGTGGCCTATGAATTAGCTTTGCTGCCTCAATATCAGCATGTGCATCATGTGTTTCATGTGTCATTGCTTAAGAAGTATAATCCTGATGCCAATCATGTGATAGAGTATGAACCTATAGAGATTCAGGCAGACCTGTCATTTGTGGAACAACCTGCCAAAATACTCAACTGGCAAGAAAAGAGTCTTAGAAATAAGTTGGTCAATTTGGTAAGAGTACTTTGGAGGAATCCCAAGGTTGAAGAGTCAACGTGGGAACTAGAGTCGGATATGCGTAACCGGTATCCTCACTTATTCTCCTAGATTCTAAGGACAGAATCCTTTAAGGGGGAGAGGATGTTACAACCGGTATTTCTAAACCCTATAATTGTGTGTTTATAATTGAGATTTAAATTGTGTGGAATTATAAATATGGGTGATTATTGTGTTGAGTGCCTATAAATTAAGTGTTTAATGTACTAGTATATATATATATAATTTTTGAAAGGAGAATCTTATTATTTAGTATTTTAAATGATAATCAAAAGTACTTCATTTTATATGAAAAATCGATTTTAAAAATCTTTTAACAACAAATTTTCAAATCTTATATCATTAAATTTTTAAAATCATAAGCTATTTTATGATATATATTTTGTGATTTATGGAAGTGCATTTATATTTATATATATTGTTTTACATAAATTAGTTGAATTTTAATTTGCAATTTACTTAGTTACCTATGCATACATTTTGATCCCAATACAAGTTAAAAGCAAACTTGGAAATTCCAACCCCACTAACTACTACTTTACTAGCCAAATTACTACCTTATCCTTGCATGCAAAATAACACAAGCTTGTTTGAGGGTTACTCATGTAAATTCTCACTTCCACTCACTTTCTAATCAAATCAAAACCATAAAAATCAAGTACAAGTTATCATAATCACACTCACTTCACTCCACTCCACCCTCACCTCTCTCGGCCCTCTCTCTCTCTCGGCCCTCTCTCTCTCGGCCGAAGCCCCCTCCCCCCTATTTTGCTTCATTTTTCATTCAAACATCCGTCTTCCATTTAAGTAATCTTACTCCCCATATCTTGTTCTTTAATAATCCAAAGAGTTTAGGGTGAAAAGTCTATGTTTTAGTTTTGCACAGTAGTGTATTGTTAAACTCAAAGTGAACACCCTTGATTCTTGTGAATTTAAGGTTTTCACCATGAGATATATTTTCAAAGGGTTGAGAATGGCTAGACATGAGTGTGTCACACTCATGCAAATGTTTTTTCCACCCTAATCCATTCGGCCATGACTTGTTAGGAGCTGAATGGATGGTGTTTTTGTTGCCTTGTTGATTTTTGTGTATTTATGTGATAATAGCTTGGTTTTGGAAATAAAAACTTAATAAAACTCTTTGCATGCTAAGTGATCATATAGTTATGGTTAATAATAGGCTTGCAAATTGATGCTATGATGAAATTTATATGGAAACCATATTGTGTTTGGCTTGTAAGTTCGAAAGCATGCACGCATAGGTCCAACTCATGATTTTCGAAAGTTCTTGATCATTTGGATTGATTTTTATTAATAATATCTAATTTCAATTGAGGTTAAGATATTAATTATGATTTGTGCTCCCTGTTATGTGATTTTAATTTATATATATATGGGGAATTTAAGTTGTTATTTTCAAAGTGTGATGACTTATTATTAGTGTATTGTGTTAACTCTTGTTTTGCTATATTGCACCTTAGGTAAGGATGATCTTCACTAAGCCAATATTGTGTGTGGGAGTGTTAGTTCAGTAGGTTGCCTTGGTTGAGGATTATTTTGGGTTTTGGTTGATGTTGGTTTGGTTTGTCAATTGGGAAATATGGCAGAAAAGGGGTACAATAGATTCTACATATTTTCAGTTTGGTATCATGAGGTTTAGAGTGAGATTTGACATGTCATTGTAATGCACTTTGAGGCCCAAGTCACCAGAAGCTAGTACAAGGGGTATACTTTAGATTTCAGGTATTTTTTAGCGGTTTGTAGGTTGTTTGGTTAGGTGCACGAGTGAAAATACCAAATCTGTCCAGCAGGGGACAATTTTGCTACAACTTAGAAATGAGGAGTTTTGATCATGTCATTGGTAGGACTTCACTTGGCCATGGTTGGCCTAATTTATAGGGAGTGTCATAGGTGTTTTTCCATCCATAGTTCATAGGAATTGAATTAGAATCATGTGTCACAAGTTAGGGCAAAACAGGACACTTTTCTGTCTAGAAAACAGGGAAACCATGGACTTTAAGCTTAGACCTAGGGAGGCCCAAGCTAGGCCCTTGAGCCACAACGAGTTTGGGAATTGATTAATGATCATAATTGTCTAGTGGAAAAGTTTGGGAGGTAAACTTGAAGTGTAAGGGTGTTAATTGTACTCAAAAACACATTGGTGTCACCCTGAAATCACTATAATAAGCAGATTCACTTCACATTTAGTTTTAGAGCACTTACGAGTGAGGCCTAGGTTGATCAATATAGTTGTAAGATAGTATATTGTCAGTAGAGTGTAAGGCCTAAGTCAGGGTCAATAAGAACTTAATGGTTTAGAAAAGGCACTTCGAGTTATGAGGTCAATATTAAGAGTTTTGGCTAGTTTAGCATAACTAAGTGACTTGAGTAAGTGGAGTGAGATCATCCAAGCTTAGTGATGCAATATAGTGCGTTGATATATTATTATGTACTTAAATGTGTTATGTGAGCATATGTGGCAATGTGAACTATTATGCTTATAAGATAATTGCAAGCATATATCTGTATAGAGGCCTAAGTGCCAAAGTGGTTAATTTCAGTTTATAATTAGGTTGAGTTGGTGAGAATATATTATAATGGGGTTATTATTATTTTGTGTAGGCTCACGAGACGAGGGTAAACTTTCCATTAAAGTCGAGTAAAGCTCCCAGTTGCTCCCACATGTCAGTCAAGTCAAGCCTTTCTCAAGGCAAGTGTTTCAACCTACCTTTTTATTTACACTGCAAGTGTGTGTTAGCCCAGCTTTTATATACGATGCGAGTATTCTAATTCACCTTGATATATATGTATAAATGATCCAAGTGGTTTAAAATCTATCTTTCGTATTATATACAAATGCCATGAACCCCCAAGTATATATTGCAAGTAGTTTAACTTTGCTTGGAGATTGCCATGCAAGTAATTCAAAAGTCATACCATGCTAGTATACCAAAGTAATTATGATGCTGAACCCTGTATAAGTCATACTTAGTAACCTTATCTTGACACCTAAAAGTCAGTTATTCCTCAGAGATTGTTCATATATGCTTGATAACTCTATTCTTATCTTTAAACCATGATACCCTGTTATGCTTTGAACTGATGCTCATCTTCTTTATATTTTAAATACCTATGTTTTATCTGAACCACTACATTGAACCTAGTTTTACTTAGTTCCTTTATACCATTCAATAACCCTGTTAAACCCCATTACCCAATCCTTTGTGAATAGATACTTTATAATTTCCTTTGATAAGGTAGCAGTCTAGTTGATCATGGCCTTAAAATTTATTAAACCTATTATGCGTGCTTCGAAGTTGATCTAGAACCCTTGATAAAGAGGATCACTGTTTAAGAAATTAACCATCACTTGGCATCAGTTTTTTTTTAAAATGAAAAGTTAAAAGTGGATTTTTAGTCCCAAAGGGGGACGAATGTTTTCTTGAAATAGTGGATCTGGACTAAGACGCAAGTCCTTTCCGCGCTTAATTTATAGGCTTAAAATTTTCCTAGGGATCCCATTAATGTTCCAAAACCCTGCGAGGTTTGGGATTACTTCGCGGCTGATCACCGGCTGTAATCCGTAGCGTCATAAAATGGTTTTTGAGAAAGATATGGTTTTGAATTGTTTTATTACAAGAAAAAGATGCCATCACCCTGAAAGTTTATCTCTTGATACTATATTGTTGAATCTTTCATTTTTATTGTTATTTTTTTATTCTTGTTTATGTATATTATAGCACTTGTTGAGCATTTGGCTCACTATTTGCTTTATCCTGATATTACAGCTAGCAGATATGGTTAGATTCAAGCAGACAGCGCGTAAGACTTGTGATGTCGATTCGTATGTTCGAGCTCATGTAGATTAGTGATCGTTTTGTGTGAGGACTCGAAATTAAAATCAAGTTGTAATAGTTAATAGTGTTGGGTTGTTCCAAACCCTAAACTGTAAGATCTTGGATTCGGATGTCTTTATTTCCTTTTGTTAACTATTGTAATAATTCGTATAGTGTCTTTTGTTAAATTTGGGGCATGACACGCCGCTCTCTCCCCCAAAATATTTTTGTGCTAGGGTTATTTAATTTGTGAGAATTAAATATAACATGGGTTTTCTTGTTTGTATACTACTACAGACTAATGAATATTAGAGCGAGCAGGACTGCAGATCTACTGAAAGTTCAATTATTATTACGTTTCTATTTCTATTATTATTATTATTCATGTATATTACATATGTATCCCATAAAATTGATTTCGTCCTCGGAATCAAATAAAAATTACATTACAACGCTAAATGAATAAACTTGATAAATATTCTCAACACCGTAAAGTATGAACTATTTTCGAAGCTGTTGTACATTTCTAATATCTTTCATAACAAAATTTTAACAAAAATATTTAAGGTTTCTCGTAACTCTTTTCACGGTATTAACAAAATAAACAAGTAAATAAAAACCACTTCTTCGAAAATCAGAATATACTATCACTCCTAACTAACTAGAACACATAAATCTGTTTAAAAAAAATAAGACTATATTGTGTATTTACTATAATTTTGATGGTAAGGTGACACACCATAAAAAAACTCATCACATTCTCTTCATAATATCACATAATATCAAAATTATACTTTTATTGGAAAAATGTTTAATATCCGAAAAAAGTAGTTTTGAACACAAAATTAGGTGTGTAAATCGTTTTATGTAAATAAGCATACCCCTTTCGGTCATTTTGAAAGATTACAATTTCTCTTCATGTTTTTCAAATTTTAAATCAAGACCACTGCACCAAAATAGAGCGCTAATATATTTTCTAAATAAAAATAAAATAGTCTAAAGATCTCCAAAGTAATAAATTAAATCTCTGAACATTTCAAACCAATAATATATATTCTGAAATCTCTAATAAATAATTAAGTCTAAATAATAATAGAAGTCTGCAATCCTAAGAACGAAATAAAGGAAAACTCTCCATCACATGGTCCCAGATCCCCCTAAGCATCTGTCAGAAAAAGAATACGGCATGAGCCAAATGACCAGTACGGATTTGGAATACAGTTTCTAAATTAAGAGATCGGAAATAAATAATCTGCAATTTATATTTAAATCACCAATTTTAAAAATAAGTAAGGCTAAGACAACGAGGGGCTAGGATATTTCATACCAAGATCAGAACATATACAAATACACACATCATAGGGTACCTAATGTGTGCAACAGAATGGATAACGTGTACGGCATATACAACGTCACCATAAATCAAATCACAAATCAAACTATGGGTGCACCCACGTATCCTGAAACAAATATCAAATACGCAAAAGCTCCTCCTAAGAGCTAACAGAAGGATACGCCGTGACCAATCACACTGTCACGGAAGTGTCATGTCACTGGTGCCGCAATGACATGGATGTAGTACCCCTACAGCTGGTTAACTCGGTATACCCTAAATCACACTAAGGGTTCAAAATAAATATTCTCGTAAAATTTAAACCCACCTGAGACAAATGATACAAATTTCCAAAGCAGGTGGGTGTCATAAATAATTTTTGAAAACCGCATAAACAGATATCTAAATTTTCAAAATCAAATTTTAAAACAATTTCCGGAAGTTAAAACGGTCAAAGCAGATATTAACGGAATGAACAGAAAGTAGAACATAATGAATCAAATAAATATAATGGACAAGAGGAGTAATGCTGAATAGAAAGGCGAACAGAATCCGTACCTCGAATGTAGCAACTACAAATCTTAACAAAATCTGCAACCGCTTGGCTAATTTTAGGCTCCCGATCTAATAACAGAATTATAATTTATTATTAGACACATATATTTATTTAACTCTCTATATATTTTTTTTACTTACTCTTAAACCAGACCTTTTTTTTAAATATTCTAAATTATTATTATGGACTCTATCACGCTATTATTTAATATTTACACCATACAATTTCAATTCACATAAGTCATTATACTATCTATACTTAAATATGTTATTTAACAATAATTTTAAAATAATAATTTAATTTATTATCATAGTAATAAATAATAATAAAGGAAATGAAGACAAGAGTACATAGTTCTTGGATGCAACCGACTCCGACATTATTATTAAATCATGACTTAATTTATAACTAGCACATATAAAATTATAACTTAAATAACAAGTTAACATATAATTAATAATTAATCAAATAATTTCCCTAATCTTTAAAGACATCTCGTTTATCAGTAAAAAACTATATGTAATCTTGATAAATAAATTACAATTCCCCGAGTACATAAATAAATTAGTTTATTAAACTTAAAGATCACAATTTAAATATATATAAAGAATTAAAAGACCCACCTATAGGGTATATGTAATTGTACTTTTTCTTTTTAACGTGGCAAGCCAAAGTGTTAAACATGTTAAACACTAAAACTAAAAATTAAATATCAAGTCTTAAACTATTAACCCAATATTTAGAATGTTAATCCAATTACGAGAATAATGACTTTGTAAGCTATAACAAAGTTTGGACCATATTCATAACTTAGACTTACAAAACCAGATCTTGTATACATACACATGATCGTACCATATACATATACGGTTATGTTAGTATATTAATGACTACAAATAAATTAATTATAATAGAATAAATAATTTAACAAAGTTATCAAATCAAACAAAAATAATTGTGCAAAATCATGTAAATACAACCTGAGACCTTATATAGGATCAAAGTAAGTGTGATAACGGACAACTAATAAATAATGGACAAGGTACCTCATGGCAAAGCAAGGGAAGGAAGAAAAAGGAATCATATGCTCCAGTTCTTTTCTTTTATTCCTTGGTCTGCGCGCCACTCTCTCCCCCAAACTTTTTTTGTGCTAGGGTTATTTAATTTGTGAGAATTAAATATAACACGGGTTTTCTTATTTTTATACTACTACAGACTAATGAATATTAAATAGCTACAGATCTAATGCAGGTTCAATTATTATTCTATTTTTATTTCTATTATTATTATTATTATTATTATTATTATTATTCATGTATATTACATAAATGTGCTAGGTTAGTGGTGATTACCTGATAACTTGAAGAACTTGTTTCTGTTTCATCAGACTTGGCCATCAGGGCTAGGTTGACATAGCTTGTTTCTTCATCTTCATCCAATCCATCAGCTTCCCGGTCATTTTCTTGTGTAATGAAAGCCCTTTCCTTTTGCTTGAGCAACTCAAAATATTTCTGTTTATAATCAACAGGCTCAAACTTCTTCTTGCTGAAATCTGACTTTTTACACTCATTAGCAAAATGCCCTGCCAAGTTACATTTGAAACATTTGAATTTGGATTTATCCACCATGTTTCTACTTGGCTTGGTTGCTCCAAAATTTTTTTAAACTTGAGCTTGGCAAATCTTCTGGATAGGAATGCTAAATGCTCATCAATATCATCCATGTCATATTGACTCAACTGATCTTCATTTTCAGCTATCGGCCCTTTACCCTTACTTTCACAGACCTTTGATGTAGACTCAACAGCTTCTACCTTCATCTCTTTCTCTTTCTCTAACTCAGCAACCAGTGTTATGGACCCTCATTTCTTCTTTCCTTTCTCCATCCTCTCATCTTACTCAATTTTGAGCTCATAAGTTTTTGGGATGCCATACAGTCTCTCCAAGGTAAACTCCTTGTAATCCTGAGAATTTCTCAATGAAACTGTCTTTGGATTCTACTCTTTTGGAAGAGATCTAAGGAACTTGAGGTCAGAGTCTTTTGTTTGATAGACTCTTCCATGTAACTTCAGAGCATTTAGTAACTTTTAAAATCTACTAAAAAATATCAGTGAGAGACTCACTTTCTTCACAGTGGAAATGCTCATATTACTGAATCAGTAGCTACATCTTGTTCTTTTTTAGTTGCTCAGTACCATCACAAATAATCTGGATTGTGTCCCAAACCTCTTTGGCTATTTTACAGTTAATGATGTTATCAAACATATCACCATCAACTCCATTGAACAAAATATTCATGGCCTTCTTATCTTTCCTGACTTGCTCAATGTCAGGATCTGACCATTCATGCCTAGATTTGGGAACAGATGGTTCATTGCCAGTTGCAGCTCTCATTGGTACATGAGGACCTCTCTCTATGCAATCCACATAGGCCTCATCTTGGGAAAGAAGATGTAGGTGCATTTTTACCTTCCAGTGGTGATAATTATCTCTGTCCAAAAATGGAATTTTGACTCCAACTTCCTTCTTGTTCATCTTGTTATTTGTTGTGATCTTTACACTCTTTGTACTTCAAGAGCTTGCTCTGATACCAATTGTTATTCCCTAACAATACAACAAGAATTACAGAAGGGGGGTTGAATATAATTCTGGCTACTTTTTCAAGATTTTAAAAACCGTTCTAACTGAATATATATAATTGTTTGATTTGCAGAGTGCGCAATGAAAGAATTATATAAATCAAAACACAAAGTAATAAAAATACAAGCTTTTAAAACTTTCTGGTGGATTTGAATGTATCCACCAGAGATATATATATATATCAGTTTGAGAACTCTGTGTAGCTTAAAATGGCTCACAACTGCTTTACAAGTAGAACAAACAAACTACAGAGAAATTATTGACAAGTACAGCTTTTTCTATCTCTCTTTAAAATGTGTTTGCTTAGTTGAATGTTCTACTAGCTACACTTGGTTTATATATCACCAAGTTTACATGACAATAAGACAAGATAATAAAACAAAACATACCATGCTGCTTCACTAATCTATTCCAGCATCTTTGAATATCTTCACAATTGCATGGAAATGGTAATGCTTCTTTGTTCTCAAATTCCTGCTTAACAGGCTGCCACATTCCTTTTGCAAATACCTGACGCATGTGACTGTGTTGTCACTGTCAACAGATATTTGAAGTTGATCATCCGTTGCGTATATGTTTGTCAATCGTCGGGAAGTTTGTTGATCATCCGTCAGGTAGCTTTGTTAATCATCCGTCAGGTAGCTTTGTTGATCATCCGTCGGGTAACTATTTGTCACTTGACTCCATTTCACTTATACATAATTACAAGACATCTCATATTTACAATTAATCAACATATTATGCATATCCACTAGTAGTCAACATGACTCATATACTCCTATAGAATCTATACAAAGTTGTTTACAGAAATGTGCTACAATACTTATTTGTTACATAAGCTACCTACCCGGTGGATGTTAGCTTGTCATCCGTCGGGACTATATTAAATCATTCGTCGGTACTATATTTGATTATCCATCGAGTGTTACAAAATTCACTAAGTTAAATCTATTAAGATATTTTGTTTAATTTATCATCAAGTTCACAACATATTTCTAACTGGATAAATATTTGAAACTTGCACAAAGTTTTACATATTGTAGCATTCACACAAATGATTAAACAGAATCCAAATAGTTCATGTTCTCTCCGCCTTTTCAAAACTTAAATTTTTTTATAAATTTATATTAGGCAGATGAACGCTAAATGCATCCCTTATTTTTATATCATGAAAACATGATTTAAATAAATGTCTACAGCTTCCAATATTTTTGGTTAGCTACCTGACTGATGTTTTCGTTATAGTAAGTAAAGCGTCAAAGCATTACTTTTATAACGTACCGTACTTTTTCCTTGTACCCCCAATGCAGCCGCATTTTGCTCTACCGTGTGGCCACTTTGCTCTGCCACCCCGTGGCTTTACGATTATTATAGGCATTACTAGCCATAACTAGCTAGTTGTTATTACTAGTTCATTCATATCATTATAATATCATTTCTTTTTTAATTGCTTATGTATTTTTCGATTGATTTCTTGATTTAAATATTAGATAATATATATACAGATCATTGTCATGTTTTCTATTTTTCATTCTTTTTTTGCAGCATTTATAATATGTATTTAGTAAAAAAAATAGAGTGATTTACATGGTTTTGGGAGCCATATCACAAGTGCACAATATATAACACAATGTGTCTTATACTTGGATGACCAGCTGACAGTCTAACTCACACCAGCATTTCCTAGACTTTAGGATTATATTTTCTTTTTATTAAGTGCAATTAATGAGTAATGAATTTAACTGATGTCTTGTATTGATTTTCCATTTCTTTCCATGTATAAGATTTTACCTCTGGCATCAAATTTAATGCAATATCCTTCTTTCCTTCTTGCCTTGTTGAGAATGTATACCATAATTCTCCACCATTTTTTGCTGCTTGGAGTCTACAGTAAATATAGTATATATTCTGTTGTGACATGTACTCTGTTTTGCAGGAAGATATGCGTTTTGTTTTGTTAGATAAATAGCATGTAAGTATAGATTAATTATGATTTTTTTTAATAATCATTGGAATTATTAGCAGGTTATCGTTGGTGAAATCCTAGTCACACTATAACTAATAATCAGACATAATAATTGGAATGGGCGTAGATATAAAGTCAAGTAAAAAATTTACTAGTGACAAACGAAATAGTACATAAACTACTAGGAAGATCTTCTGAAGAAAAAAAAAGCTGCCGACCAATTAGTTTTGGAACACTGGATGATTGTCATACTCTTGACTACAAACTTTAGGTTCGAAAATTGAAAAAGTTATTATCGACATTTCTGAATTATTAATGATAGTTTTTGTCAATAGTTAATTGGCTTCTTTCCATTATCTTAATGTCTTTTATAACCTTATATTGACATTGATGTTCTTATCATGACCTTTTAAGGAATGATCACGTCTCGAGCAATAGTATCTTATATTGACGCATTGAACATTGTTGAGCATACATGTTGCATACTTTAACATTGAGTGTGTATATGTGGGATTAAGGTTGCATATTTTACAGAGGAGACTAGAGAGACAAGATCTCAAAATTTGATGAGTTCTTTGATGAGGCAATTACACCAATATAACATCTCTCTATTATATTTTATTATTTCTTTAGTTTATATTATCTTAAGTTTTTTTCAAATATATAATTGATTTTTTTAATAATGATGTGTGCTGCAACCAGGGTTTTTGCATATGGACAAACTAGTAGCGGAAAAATGTTTGGCATTACAAACTATACTATATCTGATATATATTACTATATACAAAAGGTAATTAAAGTCGAGTGCATCTTTTTTATTACACAGTTTTAGTTCTGCATGGTGCATCCAATATTACAGTGTCTCGGTTAATTTGTATGACATATATGGTTTTTTTTGTAGCACACAGAAGGAGATTTTAATTTAAAGTTCTCTGCAATGGAGATCTATGACGAATAGTTTAGAGACCTCATCACATTCACTGATAACACTCCCCTAAGACTTCTACATTATCCAGAGGTGTGAACTTTTTCCTTTCATAATACACCTATAGAATTATTATTGTAGCATGACATTTTCTTGTTTTGATAGAGAGGTACCATCATTGATAAACTAAGTGAGGATACACTGAGGGATTGGGATCTTAAAATGGAGCTACTTTCTATAGGGAGGTACCAACGTTGAGAAATACTGTTGAAAAATTGGCATAATTAAAATATGGTTCACAACTTGTGTTTGATGTAGTTCACTTTAATCCTCAAATTTTATGAAAATATGTGGAAATCTACTTTAACATATTTATTTATTAATTCAAAAAGCTAAGATGCAGTTAAGTATACTGAATGATACTTGATTCAATTTTTTTGTATAATGATAGTAGTTGTATAAAATTGACTTGTGATTAAGAAAGTTACTGTAATAATGATTTTTAGATTCATATATATCGAGGAAAACGTGATTGTGATGTTAAGTTGCATTCAAAAATTAGTTCCCGAGACAGTTGTTGGAAGCTGCTTCGAGGAATTCCTAGATATAAAAATCTCACGAGATCTCATTTTGGATGAGACGTGGGGTACAGAATTGCATTTGTTCTTATCTTTTATTTTTTAGATGACGTATCTTGTTACTTCAAATGTAGCTCAGATTTGATTATTTTGAGTTAAATTGTGCATTTTAATAATGTTCAGGTTTGTTCGATGTGTGGTGGAAATTGTGTTTCATGGTTGTTGATGGCTGCTAAACAGATGTTGATTTTGATATAGTGAAGTTGAAAGTTGGCTACTGGCATGTTTAGTTTTTTGTAGTTGGTTGTTATATTCATTTTATATATCAAGTGTAGACGGTAGCTAATTAATGTTGAATATTTTTTATCTTATATAAAAATGTATTTATTGATTTTCAATTTTGAATGTTCTTGTTCCAAGTTTCTTTAGAAGTATATTGTGAAAAGCATGTCGTAGGCTAAAATATGGCTGTTTTTTTTAAATCCTGTAAATTATGTGGTTGTTTGATGATAATAGATGCATAAAGCATATTATATACGGCTTGTGTGCATCATTAATGTTTGTTCCAAAATGACATAAGAAACTTTATGCGTCTGCTCAGTATAAACAGTCGTATAAAAGTAAATTTTATGTGTCTGTCCAACACTTGATATATCTGTCGCCAGACGTTTAAGACATATTAGCGTCTGTTAATAAGAGACGCGTATGTCTTAGAGCTAATACGACTCCTCCATCCGCGTCTGTTGAAACCAGACGCATATGTCCCATTTAATATATACTGTACTATAATAACCGGAATGGGGTATAATTTGATTCAATGGTTATCCTTTAATTTTGGTTATTAAAATAATAAATAAATAGCGTAACATATCTGTTAAACTACTATATTGTTAAATTACTAGACATAATCTACTTATCATACTAAACTACAACCACAATTTATCCTATTATTAAAAAATAAAATGAATAATGTTATATATGCTAAATTACTAAATGGGTTAAATGACATTTTGGTCACTCAACTGAGCGAAAACTTGCAGTTGGGTCACCAACTCAAAAAGCTTTCGGTTACATCATTTTACTCTTAAAAATTTTCATCCAGGTCACTCGCCATTATATTCCGTTAAAAACTTGACGGAATGTTAATTAAGTTTGGTGACTTGGCTTAAATAAATTCACCGTGACATGTACAGTCAGCTGGTGCGGTATTTTGGTCACTCGACTGGCTTGAAACTTGCAATTTGGTCATAAAACTAAAAAAAAAAACTTTCATTTATACCGCTAGCCATTATGTCCATTAAAAATTGAAAAGAAAACCAAACGAACAAGTCTCTAACAACAACGTTAAGGGCCCTCATATCACACCTCTTTACAACAAATACACAGATTATCACCAATGATTTTACTCACAGAAATTAGGGGTGCACATGGGTCGGGTTGGCCACGTTAAATGTAATTTAGCAACCCGGCCCAAAGTTTGAAATTTTATAACACGACACATAAAAAAATGCAATCCAACCCTACCATTTGTTCGTTGGTTTGGATCCGTTTGAATTGAGTTGAACGGGTTATTAAAAGTTATTTAAAATAAATAACTGTTAAAAAATATATTTATGATAAGAGAATATCGTGCAAACATACTAGTCCCATCATAAAATTACGTAACAAGTCATTATAGAACAATTTTGGGATTTTGAAATAAAATCCTAATAAAAATTTTGAGAGCAATTTTCAAATTTTTGATTTTTTTTGAGAAATTTTGAGTTTTGTAACGACTTTAATATGAGAACTGAACAACATATTGATACATTTATTTATTGCATTTGTATGTTCCAAAAATTTTTATGAGAGAAAAGAGTGGTTGTAGGAGAGCTCTTCGTTCGGGATTTTATTTCCCAGATTTTAATGAACGTAATGGTCAGTGATTTGAATGAAAATATCTTTAGTTTGATGACCAAATTTTAAATTTTGAGCCAGTTGAGTGAATAAAACGCCACTTCATCTGACTGTACATGCCATGATAGATTTATTTAAGCCAAGTTATCAAGTTTAGTCAGCATTCTGTTAAGTTTTTAACGGAATGTAATGGTGGATGACCTGGATGAAAAGTTTTAAGATTAAAATGATGTGATTCAAAGTTTTTTGAGTAGGATGACCCAACTGCAAGTTTCCGATCAGTTGAATGACCCAAATGTCATTTAACCCACTACTAAATTGTTAAACTACTAGATATAATTTACTTATTTTATCAAACTACGATCAAAGGTTATCTTATAATTTAATTATAAATTTATAATTATCATATATTTATATAAATATTTTAAAATTATAATATAAAAAAATAAAAAAAATAAATATTAACAAAAATCCGTGCATCGCAATATATTTAAGCCACTGTCTCTGATGCCGATAGCAGTCAAAAGGGAACTAAAATTTGTACATCCATCTGCAGCTACATCCATACACTTCGTGTTTTTTGATAGTTAAATTCAGGTCCCTTGAACTCTGTCAAAAAAGAACCATTATCTTAGCCACTGCACCGCCCTCTCTTTGGTACATATCCCTACATCATCTTACCACCTTTGTCTAGTCAATAAAAGCCATGCAGTACCATTTTCAAAACCGTTCAATTGCTGTATACAGGCAAAGCCCAATAACTTGGGGCTATAGGATAACATTTGATCATCCACATGATGATCCTCTACCATCGATGAGGCTTTTAAAGTGATGTATAAAATATATTGTTCTCCGGCCCAATATGTTTAGCCTTACAGGAGACCCTTATTTAGGACGGGCCTCGTACCATCATATTTTTAGTTTTTTTTAAATTTAGGTTTAGTTAATAAGTTTAATCCTCATCAATTATGAGAAATGTATAAAAGTTTCTAATTTGACCGTCCCATCATAAATGAACACCAAGGTAGTGAAAGTATTGTTTAAATCAGATGGTAAGCTAAATTAATTTTTTATATAATTGTACCAACTAACTTATACAAACTTATTAGGAGTGCATATTGTTAATGTTTTGGATTTAATTATATAAAAAGTAAATAAGGATAACTAAGTAATAAAAGTTGAGTATATCATTTAAAAAACCATCTACCCTATGGAATAAATTTTCAATGTTTCCTTTCTATACTTTATATTGAAAGTTTGATGTAGGTATCTGTTTTTTTTTAAAAGTGAATTTACCAAATTACTTTTAAATTAGATTTTATTATGTTACATACTTATCCTTAATTAATTAAGAATTTTATTATCCTTACCTTGGGGTCAAATTCAGGGGATAACCGTATTTATTGGATAAGTTGGTAAGCCTTGTACCTTTAAGCCGTTAAATTTTTAAAAAATTTAAGTTCATGTTGTTTAATTTGGTAACTTCTATGAAATTTGTTTGTTTCTTTCTTCTACTTTTTAGCATGTTTCAATATTTTGTATTCTTTAATTTGTTTTTCCATAAAATATTAATTTGTTCTTAATTAAGATTATTTTGTGTATATTAAATATATATTTTTTATTAGAATTATGTATTTTATGTTTTCTTTTGATTTTTTAGATATTGCGTAATTATTTTTATATTACTTAATTTTTTATATGTGGTATTTTCTTTGCTACTATTATGTGTCAATCATTTTTTTATAATTTTCATTTGTTTCTAAAACAACGTGTTCTGTAAAAAAAATTTACCAAACACCTGAGTTATTTTTTATTCTTTGTAGTTAATTATTTTTTAGTCTTATTTTGTGTTTTTTTAACTTTGTTTTTTCATTTTTTTTATTCATACTCTTTTTGTATAGTTTTATAACATATATGCAACATCAATTTATTTTAATAATTTAAATATGTGTTCTTTTCACATATAATAAATATAATGGCTAACATTTAGTTACATTTTATTTTTTATTGCATGCTCCTTCGGTAAATTTTTGTGTTATGTGTTCTTTTTGTTAATGATGTTCTTTAAATTTAATTGGTCACACTGAAAAAAAATTATGATTATGCTCTTTGACTTAGAATTTGTAATTATGTTCTGTGACTTAAATACGGTTTAGCTTGATTAAGAGTACCTCTGCCACAACCTTAACTAGTTTGGCTTCTTGTTGCAATAAGCTGTAAAATTATTTTCTCTCTGTATGAGAGTTTTATTTTCTTGTTCACGTAGCAAGTCTTTTATTCATTTTAGCTTCCGCCATCTGCTTTGGCATTTGTGTTTATTTCAAATAGTTAGCCGATGGATAATCAACAAACAACGTTAAGTGATCTATATGAAAAGTTAACACTTGAGGATGATGAGGAGGGAGGATTGATCGTAGGAAATATTGAAGCTGTGAAACCCAGGGATGCTTATGTCTTAATTGGGCGTTTCCTTACGGAAAAAAATATCAATTTCAATGCAATGCAGAATGTCTTAGCATCAATATGGCGACCAAAAGAGGGAGTTGAAATCCATGATCTGGGAGATATGCGATATTCTTTTGTGTTCTATCATCCCCTGGATGTGCAGAAAATTGTGGAGGGTGGACCATGGTCGTTTGAACAAGGAATGCTAGTGTACAAACAGATTGAAGGAGATGAAGATCCAAAGACGGTACCACTGAATGAGATTGATATATGGGTGCAAGTCTATGACGTTCCAAAAGGTTTTGTCTCGGAACCAATATTACAGAGTCTTGCTAATACTATTGAAGCCTTCGTAAAGTCGGATCCGGCGAACTTGAATGGCCTTTGGAAATCGTATTATCGCATCATGGTTCGAATAAATGTATGTAAACCACTTCGGCGGTGGATGAAAATCAAACGGGAAGGGGGAGATTGGAGTTGGATCAACTTTAAATATGAACGACTTGGTACTTTCTGTTTTGTATGTGGCAAAATAGGGCATTCAGAGAGGGATTGTAATGTGGTGTATGCAAATTTGGATAAGGAATTGGAACGACCATATGGTACGTAGTTAAGAGCACCAAATAAGAATGTCAAAACTGGTGCTGGATCGAGATGGTTGAGGAATGGAGAGGGGAGGAGTAACTGGGAGGAAACTGCCGGAAAGTTAAAAACACCGGTAGACGGAGAAGGGATGGAACAGACGACTGCGAGATTCACGGGTGATGGGAAGTCTGTAGCTGAAAATCCAGGAAGATAATGCACGGATCACGGTTACAGCACGAAATCAGGATTCAAGGGATATTGGCGGGAAAAATTTTTATGGGATAGACGTGCATGGAGGAATTCATGGGAACGAAACTTACGTGATTGACCCAAAAAGGCGCAGAACAGCTAATGATGTGCTAGTAGATGAAACTGGGCCAATTAACATGCAAACTGATGGGCTTTTTCAAATAAACAAACCTGAAGATCCAAATGTTTCAAAAAACTTGAATGGGGCGGGCTCTGTCGATCAGGCCCGCCGAGAATTATGAGTCTACTAGGGTGGAACTGTCGTGGACTGGGCAATCCACGCACAGTTAGGTTTCTTAAGGAAATTATCCAAAAATATAAGCCCAACTTAGTCTTTTTATAAGAAACATTGGTTCGATAAAATAAAATTGAAGCTTTTTGTAAAACAATTCATTTGCGGGTTCTTTTAGTGTTGATGCTCATGGGCATGGAGGGGGTTTGGCGCTGTTATGGAAAAATACAGAAGCGGTTGAAATCAAGGGAAGTTGTAATCACTACATAGATTTTGAAGTTAAGTGTGAACAAGTTGGTAGATGGCGATACACGGGCTTTTATGGTTGCTCAGAACGATGGAGAAGACAAGAATCATGGGACATGCTTCGGGATCTTGAGTCGAGGTCTGAGTTGCCTTGGAGTATTCTAGGAGATTTTAATGATATGCTATTCGATTTTGAGAAGTTGGGAGGGAGACCACATCCACGATTTTTACTAGATGGGTTTAGTCAAACGATATTAGAATGTGGGCTTGAGGATCTGGGATTTACTGAAAGCCAATACACTTGGGAAAAATCTAGAGGAAAACCAGGTTGGCTTCAAGAACGTTTAGACAGGGGGTTTGCAAACCAGCAATGGAAGCAGATATTTCCTAATGCAGAGGTTCAAGTACTTGAGATATCTACATCAGACCATTTGCCTCTATTCCTTCAATTAAATATGCAAGTGTATGTACAAAAAACCAGGAGATTTCGTTTTGAGAATGTCTGGATTCGAGATGCTGAATGTATGAACTTAGTAAAGGATAGTTGGTCTACGAATGATTCTATGACTATCTTGGAAAAAATAGAATACTGCTCGTTGAAACTTGAAGAATGGGGAGGAGGTAAATCGAAGGAACTAAATAGCAAAATAAAAAATTGTAGATATGCTATGAGAAAATTTCGAGCAAGACGAGACTCTGTGGGTGTGCAGGCATATAATGAAGCCAGGGAGGAGTTTTTGAAATTATTAGAACGTCAAGAAATTTACTGGAAGCAAAGGTCAAAACAGTTTTGGTTAAGGGAGGGGGACCAGAACACTCGATTTTTTCATAATTTTGCGTCAGGGCGGCGAAGAAATAATCAGGTAGTGAGATTGAAAAACAGTGACGGGGAATGGGTTGATAGTATGCAAGGGATACAGGAGATTATTACAGGGTACTTCTGTGACTTATTTAAATCTTCGGGGGTAGCAGGTTTTTTATTGGAGAATGAACGAGTCAACCGAGTATCAGACGCCCACAACACACAGCTACTGGCGCCTATCTTAAATGATGAAGTGAAAGCAGCTATATTTTTTATGCATGCTGAGAAGGCACCAGGATACGATGGGTTGAACCCGTGTTTTTAACAGGCTTACTGGAGTGTAGCGGAGAAAGATGTGGTTGAATTCTGCCAACGGTTCTTAGAAACAGGTGAATTAAAACAGGAAGTAAATCGCACTATAGTGTGCTTAATTCTAAAGGTTAAACAGCCCCAGAAGATGACTGAATTGCGGCCCATTTCATTGTGTAGTGTCTTATTCAGAATTTTGTCCAAGGTGCTTGCGAACCGTATGAAAATATGCTTGCCAATGTTGATATCAGCAAACCAGAGTGCGTTTATAGAAGGTCAACTCTTAACAAATAATGCTTTGATTGCATTTGAAGTAAACCATTATATTAAGCGTCGAACGCAAGGAAGGAATGGAGTAGCTGGCTTAAAGATTGATGTCTCGAAGGCTAGACTAGAGTGGAATTTTATTGAAGGGATGCTTAACAAATTCGGCTTCCACGAAGTTTGGATTCAACGACTCATGGTGTGTATTCAGACAGTTACATACAGTTTCATACAGTAGGGAACGATATTTGGAGAAGTAATACCCCAACAAGGAATTCGGCAAGGGGATCCTATTTCCCCATACCTCTATATCTTGTGTGTTGAGGGACTTAGTTCCATTATTAAACGAAATGAAGAGATGGGCTTGTTACATGGATGTAGCATCGCTAGGAGAGCACCTGCTGTGTCTCATCTCCTATTCGCGGACGATTGTTACTTCTTCTTTAAGGCAGTCGAAACAGAGGCAAGGGTGATGAAATAAATAATAAACAGATATGAAAGTTTATCTGGTCAGGCGGTGAACTTCAACAAATCCACGATCATATTTAGCCCAAACACAAGCATAGAGACTCGAGCAAGTATTTGTGGTATACTAGAGGTCCAAGAAAGTGAAACACCAGGTAAGTACTTGGGACTACCAATGGCAGTAGGGAGAAGAAAGTGTGAGGTGTTTAACTTCCTAACCGACCGAGTGCGTCAGAAATTACAGAACTGGCAATATCAGTCAATTTCCAAGGCTGGTAAGTATACGTTGCTGAAATCTGCAGCCCAATCAATTCCTAACTTTTGGATGAATCTCTTGATTATTCCATAGAGATATGTACTAAAATCCAAAGACAGATGAATGGTTACTGTTGGGGTAATGGTAGAGACAGTAAAGGAGTACGGTGGATGAGTTGGGATAAGCTTTGTATGGTTAAAGAAGCAAGTGGGCTGGGCTTTAAGAATTTACACCAGTTCAATATTGCCATGTTAGCAAAGCAAGGGTGGCATTTTTTAAATAACTCAAATCCATTGGTGACGAGTATTATGAAAGCAAAATACTTCCCAAATACGGATTTCTTGACTGCAAAACTGGGCGACAACCCCAGTTACATGTGGCGAAGTATTATAGCGGCTCAGGAAGTTATTCAACAAGGATGCAGGATGAGTATTGGCACGGGTACAGATACATCAGTGTGGAAGATCCCTTGGCTTCCATGCAATGAAAATGGGTACCTTACAACGCCCATGCCTATTGAATTGGAGCACATAAAGGTCTGTGACTTACTGGATGTACAGGAAAAGAAATGGGATGATGCGATACTAAAAGACTTATTTAATGAAAGGGATATTCAGCTTATACAGAATGTTCACTTGCCTTTACGAGACACAAAGGATGACTGGACGTGGTTGTTTGATGGAAAAGGGGAATTTACAGTTCGTAGTTGCTACCGTCAATTGGTTGGGGAATGGAATACACCAGACGCGGTCTTCTGGAAGAAGTTATGGAGTCTTGAACTACCTGCAAAGATTCATTTTTTTCTTATGGAGGACATGCAGAGCTTGTTTGCCAACTGCTACAGCATTGATTGAAAAAAGAGTGAATGTCGATAGTAAATGCTCTTGGTGCCAGGTAGAATCTGAAACTTCTAAGCATATTTTGTTTGAGTGCCAATTCGCGAAAGAAGTATGGGAGACTTCAGGTATGTCACTGTGGGATCAAACATTACCACACGAGACGATTCTGGACTTTTTGAAGAGATTATTCAGTAATGACTCAAAGGAGAAATGTGCCCTATTAGTGCTTCAGTGCTGGAGTTTATGGAATCGACGAAATAATTGGGTGTGGAACCGAATTTAGACCTCCTTTTTTTGGACAATCAGTTCAGCATCGACCTGTTGGTAAGTTGAAAGACAGCTCAATTGGAGAGCACCAGAATTAACACTGCAGCAGCAAGATCAAATGTCAAAAGATGGCAGAAACCGCAACAGCATTGGGTGAAGATTAACATTGATGCAGCTGTATTCATGGATGCAGGTTTTATTGGAGTTGGAGGAGTGATTCGGGATGAGACAGGTATGTTTAAGAAGGCTATGTGTAAGCAGCCGAGGGGGTCGTGGTCAGCACGGGAAGCAGAGGCGTTAAGCCTCAAAAAAGTATTGTCCTGGATGAAAACTCATGGATTCACAAACTGTATCTTTGAAACTAATTCAAAGCTATTGGCTGATGCATGCAATGGTAGTGTCGGACGCTCATACTTTCATTCCATTGTTACTGATTGTATTGAATTATTTAAGCACTTTGAAAATGTGCTAGTACGTTTTGTACCTAGGTCTGCGAATGAAGTCGCCCACTTGTTAGCAAGGGTGTCTCGTTCTATGTCAGGCTCACAAGAATGAGATATTGATCCTCCCAACTTCTTGTATGATGTACTTTCAAATGATTTGATTTAATGCAAGTACTTTCTTCGTCAAAAAAAGAGTCTATTGCCTGAACCCTACGATAAAAAAATAAATAAATTAATGATTAACATTTAGTTACATTTTTTTTCATGTTCACTTAAAGTTTTGCATGTCCTGTAAATTTATAAATGTTAGTCTTCACTGTGTTAATGTTATGTTCTCTAAACTAATTAGATAATGTTATGTTAATATTCTATATACTTTAGTCTTTTATATTTTTTATTAATGTTACATTTTTTTATTTGTACCATAATTATTTGTTTTTTTCTTAATTTTATTTGCATATAGTATATTTCTTTTCCCAGAAATTGGTTGACTAAAATTTAAATTATATTTATAAATAATAAAATCAGGAATTCAATATTAAAAACCATAAAAATATGCAGCATATTATATTCATAAATGATTTATACAATATATCATTTAATTACAAGGAAAAACATGTAAAACAAAATCGTTACAAGGAAACACATGCAAAACAAAATCGCTACTTTCACGGTTTGAGTTTTTTAACAACAAATACACGTGGTGGTACTATGTACCTCAGCATCTCAACCCCAAACCTAAAATAAATCTAAGGAGTAATATTTAGTTACTCAGTTACCCATATAAATTACCATTTGTTCCCTCATAATATACTAATAGACTTATAATAAAAAAAAATTATAATCTTTTTCATGTAAAACATGTTATCTTTTTCTATTTTTCACAACTAAAACTTCTTTCATGGTAAGTCTAATTTTATTAAAACTAAACTAGAGATAATTAGTTTATATATATATATATTTATATAAGCAATGTCGAAGTAAAATAAATTAATATAAATTTTATTCGGACAAAAAAAGTATACAACTAATACAGGGGAAGCTCTCACTAACTAGCTTTGGGCTGCCTACAGGTTCGTCCATACAACTAAATATATTTCCTGTCATCGAAAACATGTGTTAACGTGTTTCTGTACTAATACAGGTTAAGCAATTTCATCTAAAATTCTGAGTACTAAAAAAGGGCACCAACAGTTTGTATACTCTTTGTTATGCCCTAAACAAGTCCCCATGAGTATACATGTGGGCTGAGCTCTCATGTGTGAGCTGAAATTGTGGATGGTCTGGACTCTCATGTGTGAGCTGAAATTATGGATTCATGTGACTTGGCTTGGGCCAGCATATGTTGGGCTCTCACATAAGAGCTGGTCTCTCACATGTGAGAGCATGTTGGGCTCTCATATAAGAGCTGGTCTCTCACATGTGAGTTGCGTTCTCACATGTGAGCCGGTGGGCTCTCACTTGTGAGCTGAGCTCTCACACGAGAGTTGGAAAGTGACTTATAGATGACTGAGTTGCTCGTAAATTTCGGGACCGATACGGGTTATTCCTATAATTACGGGAAGAAATGCGGAGATGCCGCGAGATTGTCGGAAGCGTGTGAAGCCGGTCGAGATTTACGTGACTAATTGGCTGAAGGCCTGACTTTATCATGGGCTTGGGCTGCACGGGTTGAAGAACCCTAACTTTTAGGTCACACAACACTGTAGAAGGGGGTTGAATACAGTGTAGAATACAATCAAATCGATTTAGAACACGAATAACAGAAAATAGATGTATTCGATATAATAAACCATGTTACAATGGAACTGTTCTCTCTCAGTGATGAACAAATATTACGAGAGCTGTTAGGTTACAATGTATGATCTTCTCGATGATCGTAACACATATAGTGTAAACCTATGTCTGTGTTTATATAGACACACAGTTACAAGATAACTTCTAATTGATATGGAATATAATTTTGTCTCCTAAAATATATCAATCAGATATCTTATACAATTCTTCTAGTCCTCTAACTCTTTCCATGCATATCTTCTTTTGTATTAGTCTCGATCTTCTTTCCTGTAAATCAGCTTCCTTCCTTAACTGTTAGTCCTCCAGTACCTAAGTTCTGATATCCATCTTCTGATAATCTAAGTCCTGATATCCTTAAGTCCTGACTTTCAGTAAGTCCTGATTCCAGTAAGAACTGATATTTCCTGTTTGTTAAGATCTGAAAACTAAACATGAAACATATTAGACATGACATCTCAAATATATCCAACAATCTCCCCCAACTTGTAAATTATGCAAGAATGTACAAGTTAATAAATTTGACGATGTCAAAAACATTTAAGTTCAAATGCAATAAGAGTTTAATAAGACTATTAACTACAACTTACAAAACATCCAGCTTTACCAACATCACTGAATCAATCTGAATCCATAATGATTCTTAACAAAATCAATTATCATATTATCTTCAGCTTTCCTCAGAACTTCAGCTAACTGTGCTTTGACCTGCATCAGTTCTTCTTCTTTACTATCACCAATTTGATAAATGGTTGTTCTAAGAGCTTGAATGGATGTTCTTTCAAGTCCATCACCAAGTCTGATAACCTTAGGATGTGAAGAGTTTTCATTATAACATAAGCATCTTCCTTTTAGAATAACTTCCACCTTAGCAGAATTCTTCAGCATAGGAATTTCTCTTCCATCACTTTTAGTAATCATTGGACTGTAATGAGAAGTCTTTGTACCAGAGATTTTGAATAGATATCTTATAGCCTTCAAAATGTATCCTAACCATCTTGTAACATCAGATTTTACTTTCAGAAGATTGTGAATATGTTGAAGTTTTCTGACAGACTTCTTTAGTACATCAGTATTAGCTGGTCTATAAGTCCTTCCATCATTGAGAAATAAGATCAATTTCTCTTTTAGATTCTCTTTGTCATGAGCATCTATCATAATTTGAGCAGACAACACCTTGTCAATGTGCCTTTGTTTGATTTGTTCATATGGTTTGTCTGTCAACATGAAAGGATCTCTTAAAGTAACCTCTACTCCTGTTCGAATCTTCTCTTCGTCAGAACCTAATCCAGCTCTATCTCTAGGTTGCTTGGCTCTCAACCCAAATGAAGCGAGTTGATTAATCATGAGATTGGATTTTAGTTCAACTGGAGTAGCTTTCTTCCATAACAGCTTCTTCTTATCAGCAATTGTCATTTTCTTAAAATCAATTTGAGCATTATCAGTAGTTGATCTCTTGATAGCTTGATCAAAATTTGTTGTTTCTTCTATACCTTACTGTCCTTTATTCTGAACAATAACTTGCGCAGTGTCAGAGGTTATTTTAGTTTCTTCAATTATCTTTCGTCTTTTCATAATTTGAACAGTTTCATCTTCAACAAGATTATCATCAGTTACTTGAACCATTTTACATACTGGTTTCATCAGAGCTTGAGAAGTTTTCAAGTCCAGTGGCTTGGTTGGTTCATCAACTTTTCCTTTCCCTTTGTCTTTGGGATCACTCTCAGTTTGTGATCTAGTCTTGAACTTTGAAGTTTCAGAATTTGACTTTTCCTTGATCACAATGCCTTTTTCCTTAGATCTTGGAGGTTTCTTTGCATCAGAAATTTTAGACTTAAGATTTATCTTCTCAGCAGCAAATCTAGCTTCTTCCTCCTTGAGAGTTTCTAAATCCATTCCTAGATTGTGTTTCAGAAATAATCTTCTTGCTATCTCCTCATCAAGTGTCTGGATTTTAGGATCTTTGTAATAAACAGTAGTATGCTTCCCCTTTAATTTCAGAGTTTACAAAAACTTCTGAGAGTCTTCAGATCCTGACTGAATCAGAATATCAGAACTTGACATCAGACTTTGTTTATCAGCACTTGACTTCAGTCTTTGAGCATTCACAACATTAGAACTTGACTTGTTTTGAATAGAAGATTTTCCTTGAACTTTTCTTTGACCTCTGCTCTTTTCAGAGTTTCCTTGGTCATCACCTTTATCATCATTTTTCTTTAGTTCATAAGTAGGTGAGCATTTGGACTTAACTACCTTCTCCCCCTTTTAGGCATCATCAGGAAGTAAGAGAGAAAGAAGAAGTTCAACTGAAGATTGGATTTCTTCCAATTGAGCTTTCTGAGAAACTTGGTTAGTCAGGACCTCATCAATTTGGGCATGTTGCTTCTCATGAATCTTCTCAATGGCTTCAATTTTCTCAAGAGTAGGTCTGATATGTCTGTTCTTGTCAAGCTTAAGTTGTAGATCTAGCTTATCAGCATGTTCCTTTAGTCTATCAACCTTCTCAAGAGTAGAAGTATATAGACCTTGAAGATGTTTTGTAGACAGAGCTGTGATCTTGAGTTGTGCCTTAAAATCAGCATTTGTGAGCAACTCATCAGCTTTTGCAATATGCTCTGTCAGAACTTTAGAACATGGAATAAAATCTGATTCATTCCACTTCTTGGTCCACTCAACACCTCTGTGAGTATCCTCCCAAGGAATAGGTGCTTCCTTTTCAAAAAATTTCTTCACCAATTCTTCCTTGCCCAGAATAGGAACTGGATGCTCAGCAGAAACACTGTCATCAAAACTTGAGAAAGACTTGTTAGGAATATATGTGCATTAGTTTGATGATATGTTTAACAAAACACTTAAGTAGAAATCTAGTGTTTGTAGCCTCAACGGATAAGACCATTTTGGCTATCCGTTGATGGTGTAGCTTTACTTAGAAATAAGTCTAGTGTTGTAGCACATTTCAGTCTCTGAATTTGAGATATAAATTCTTAAATGTTGAGGGAAATTATAAGTCATGTTGACTACTAGAGGATATGCAGATATGAAGGCCAATTGTAAGTATTTCATGCCTTGTAATTTTGTACAAATGAAATGGTGTCAACGGATAACTTAAAGACCTTCAACGGATGAGAAACAAAGCTTCAACGGATGTCTCTAAAGCTTCAACGGATAACATCCTTCAACGGATGAGTGCATCAACGGATAGAGCTTCAACTGCTAACACAACAACGGATAAAGCCATCAACGGATGAAGGCTTCAACGGATGTTCTGTTAAATAGCAGTTGACAAGTGGTAGTTATACCTACAAACAGAGGCACATGGGTTGACAGAGACAACTGAGATGTGGTAGCCTATTTCAGGAACATCAGAAAAAGCAGTCGTTCTACTCTAGTATAAAGAGGCAATAGTCAACAATGCACTAGAGTAAAATGGAGAAGAAACAAGTGGAGAACTTATTTTATTATTATACTTTTTATCTTTGTCTTCACTTGTAAACTTGGTGATATATAAACCAAGTAGCAGCTAGTAATTAGAAGAGAATTTTTCCAGAGCTGTTTAGAAAAATCTTGAGAGAAAAATTATCTAGTTTGTACTAGGACGCAGCTGTGATCAACTTCTTGAATCACAGATTTTCTGAAATACCATCTCTGGTGGAACAACAATCCACCAGAAAAGTTTTTAAGGTCTGTTGTGTTCTTTACATTAGTGCTTGAATATATATCTGTCTGTATTAGCTTAAAGCAATTCACACACTTGTTTATCTTGAACACAAAGCCTTTAAAACTGCTCAAAACTTGAAAAAGTTTTGAGATTTACATTCAACCCCCCTTCTGTAAATCTCATTGTTAGTCCACTAGGAATAACAATTGGTATCAGAGCAAGCTCTTGACACACAAAGAGTTTAAAGATCTTGGAAACTAACAAAGATGAGTAAGAAGGATATTGGAGTAAAAATCCCAGTTCTTGACAAAGACAGTTATCACCATTGGAAGGTGAAAATGCACCTTCATCTACTCTCTCAAGATGAAGGTTATGTAAACTGCATTGAGAATGGTCCTCACATTCCCCACAAAGTAGCCACAGTTGCTACGGCCACAATTGCTGTTGGTCAATCCATTCCAAAACCTAGAGCAGAATGGACAATGGAAGACACAGAAGAAGTCCACAAGGATAAGAAGACTATGAACATTTTGTTTAATGGTCTTGACAAGGATATGTTTGATAATGTGATAAATTGCACAACTGCCAAAGAGGTTTGGGACACAGTTCAACTACTGTGTGAAGGTACAGAACAAGTAAAAGAAAACAAAATGCAGCTTCTCATTCAACAGTATGAGTATTTTCATTTTGAAGAAAATGAATCTTTAAATGACACATTCAATAGATTCCAAAAGCTATTGAATGAACTGAAGCTGTATGGTAGAGTGTACCAGGTGAAGGATTCAAATCTTAAATTTTTAAGATCCTTGCCAAAGGAATGGAAACCCATGACTGTCTCCTTGAGAAACTCTCAAGATTATAAGGACTTCACTCTTGAAAGATTATATGGAATCTTGAAGACTTATGAACTAGAGCTGGAACAGGATGAGGTATTGGAGAAGGGAAGAAAGAAAGGAGGTTCAGTTGCCTTGGTAGCTGAAAATGAGAAAGAATGCAGACAAGAAACTGTGAGATCTACATCAAACTCCAAAGATGGCACAAACAAATCAGAATCAAGCAAGGGTAAGGAGCAAGTTGCTGAGAATGAAGACAACTCCAGCCAAGATGACTCTGATGGTATTGATGAGCATCTTGCATTTCTGTCCAGGAGATTTGTAAAGATGAAATTTAGGAAAAACACTAGAGCCACTAAACCTCATAAGAACATGGTGGACAAATCCAAGTTCAAGTGTTTCAATTGTGGTATAAGTGGACACTTTGCAAGTGAGTGCAGAAAGCCAACTTCTGAAAAGAAGAAATTTGACCAAGTAGATTACAAAAAGAAATATTTTGATCTGCTCAAGCAAAAGGAGAGGGCTTTCATTACTCAAGAAAAAGACTGGGCAGCCGATGGAGAAGAAGAGGATGAAGATGTGGAATATGTCAACTTGGCTCTCATGGCTGATTCTGAGGAAAATGAAGTTAGTTCATCAAGCAACCAGGTAATCACTACTGATTTAACACAACTTACTAAAGAAGAGTGCAATGGTGCTTTTAATGACATGTCTACTGAATTGTATCATTTGCGTGTGTCTCTTAAATCTCTTGCTAAAGAAAATAGTAGGATTAAAGAGAACAATCTGTTTTTAAGTAATAGAAATGCTGTGTTAGAAGATAAGTTGATTGACCTAGAGAAAACTAAGCTACATTGTATATCTGTTGAAAATGAACTAGCTGAATCTGTTAAGAAAGTCGAAATACTTTCTAATCAATTAGAGAGAGAGCAAGAGGTGATTAAAGCCTGGAAGACATCTAGGGATGTTAGTGCTCAAATTGTCAAGGTCCAAGGAATTGAATCATTTTGTGAGACTGCCTGGGATAAAAACAAAAAGAAAATGGAATTAATTGATGGGCTGTCAACGGATGTGGAATCAACGGATGATGAAAATTATCCGTTGAAGGAAGAAAAGGAGCATCCGTTGAAGGTTCCTCAATTAAAACAGGCAGATGTTTCTAAAAGTGAAAATCTAAAGAAACTCAACAAAAAGTTTGGTTCAACTTCCAAGAACTTTGTCAAAGAAGAAGCAAGCACATCCAAAGATTTCAGTAAGGTGAATATAGGACACATGACCTTAGAACAGTTAAAGAATAGGCTCAAAGTGGTTGAGGATAAAAAGGAAACTAAAAGGAAATCTAATAGAAATGGGAAGGTAGGGGTTAACAAACATAACAATTACACACCTGATAAGTATGCTCCTAGAAAAAGCTGTGTGCATTGTAGTAGTGTTAATCATCTATCTGCTAATTGCAAATCTATTAAGAAAACTCCCATACCTGTGCCCTCTTCCATGCCTAATATGTCTGCATCACCTCTGCATGTTATGCCTGTTATGTCTCAACAGAATCCTTATGCACATTTTGCAAACATGCCATATTTTAACAATCCTTATCTTGCTGCATTTAGTATGCCTCAAATGCCATACAATATGCCAATATGGAATAACATGCTTGCACAATCCATGCCTTATCAAATTCCAAATGTGCTAAATGATTCTGTGACTAACCCTACACCTCAACCAACTACATCTAAGATCAAGGTTGACTCAAAGTTACCTAAGTCTAAAGATGCAGGAGGAATGAAGTCTAGGAGAAAGGCTAACAAGAATGGACCCAAGGAAACTTGGGTACCAAAATCAACTTGATTGATTTTATGGTGTGCAGGGAAAAAGAAGAAATCTATGGTACTTGGACAGTGGCTGTTCAAGACACATGACAGGAGATTTCTCCCTGCTCACAGAGTTTAAGGAGAGAGCTGGCCCTAGCATAACCTTTGGAGATGACAGCAAAGGGTTTACTATGGGATATGGCTTAATTTCAACAAGGAATGTCATAATTGATGAAGTTGCATTAGTTGATGGTCTCAAGCACAACTTACTGAGCATCAGTCAACTATGTGATAGAGGGAATACAATTTCCTTCAATTCAGAAGCCTGTGTTGTCACCAGTAAGAAAGACAACAAAGTGGTTCTAACTGGAGTTAGAAAAGGAAATGTGTACTTAGCTGACTTCAACTCTACAGATGCAGAATCTATTACTTATCTCTTCAGCAAAGCAAGTTCAGCTGAAAGTTGGCTATGGCACAAGAAGCTATCCCATTTGAATTTCAAGACAATGAATGATCTAGTCAAAAAGGACTTAGTTAGAGGAATTCCTCTTGTTGAATTCTCAAGGGATGGTTTGTGTGATACTTGTCAGAAAGGCAAACAAAGGAAAGCATCATTCAAAAAGAAGCTTGAAACAACAATTGATGAACCATTACAGCTGCTACATATGGTTTTGTTTGGACCAGTCAATGTATTGTCAATTGCAAGAAAAAAGATATTGCTTGGTGATTGTAGATGATTTCTCAAAGTTTTCATGGGTCTATTTTCTTGGATCAAAGGATGAAGCAAGTGAAATCATTATCAATCACATCAGGCAAGTCAATAATCATCCTGACTTGAAGGTTAGGAATATCAGGAGTGACAATGGAATTGAGTTCAAGAATTTGACAATGAGGCTGTTCTGTGAAGAAAATGGAATCATGCATGAGTTCTCAGCTCCAAGAACACCTCAGCAAAATGGGGTAGTTGAAAGAAAGAACAGATCTTTAATTGAGGCTGCTAGAACAATGCTTGAAGAATCAAAGTTACCAACATATTTCTGGGCTGAAGCTGTTAATTGTGCCTGCTACACTCAGAATATTTCTTTGATCAATCAAGCTAAAGGCATGACTCCTTATCAGTTGTTCAAGAGAAGAAAACCAACTCTAAACTTTCTTCATGTCTTTGGATGTAAATGCTTTATACTGAGAAATCAATCTGACCATAAAGGGAAGTTTGATGCAAAGGCTGATGAAGGGATATTTGTTGGTTACTCAGCTGGAAAATCTTATAGGGTCTACAATCTAAGAACCAACATTGTTATGGAATCTGTGCATGTTGTGTTTGATGATAAAAAGATTGATGGACTAACAGATGAGGGACACCATGAAAGACTCAAATTTGACAACATTGAGATATATTATGATGATAGTGAAGAGGAGATTGATGGAGATGACACTTCAAAAGGGATTCAAAATATGCCCTTGGATAATGCACAAAATTCTGCATCCGTTGATACAGGCAATGCAGTATCCATTGAAAGACATAGTGCATCATCCGTTGACGTACAAAATGAAGCATCCGTTGATCATAGTTCATCAACGGATAATCGATTTACATCATCAGTTGATAGAACTCCAAATTCCCTGCAAAGAACCAACAACTCAGGGGGAGTTTCAACTGATCAACACTCTGTCTCACATCACGACAATACTGAGGCCACCTCATCTAGAGCACATCTTCCACCTCAAAGGAAATGGACCAAGAATCATCCCTTTGAACTGATCATTGGTGATGCATCATCTAAAGTGCAAACAAGAAAAGCTACTCAAAATGAATGTCTGTATAGTAGTTTTCTATCTCAGGAGGAACCTAAGAAAGTGAAAGAAGCCTTAATGGATCCAGATTGGATATTAGCTATGCAGGAAGAGCTGAACCAATTTGAGAGAAACAAAGTTTGGAAGCTGGTACCCAAGCCAAAGAACAAGAGTTCCATTGACACAAAATGGGTATTCAGAAACAAGATGGATGAAAATGGCATTGTCATAAGGAATAAAGCCAGATTGGTTGCTAAAGGCTAATCTCAACAAGAGGTAATAGATTTTGATGAAACATTTTCTCCAGTTGCAAGACTTGAAGCCATCAGAATCTTTCTAGCCTATGCAGCTAATGCCAATTTCAAAGTCTATCAGATGGATGTCAAGAGTGCATTTCTAAATGGGGAATTGGAGGAAGAAGTTTATGTAAGCCAACCTCCAGGTTTTGAAGATCAAAATTTTCCAGACCATGTGTATTATCTGTTGAAAGCACTCTATGGACTAAAGCAAGCACCTAGAGCCTGGTATGAGACTTTGTCAAAGTTCCTTCTAGATAATCATTTCACAAGAGGTACTGTTGACAAAACTCTCTTCTTTAGAAATGTTAATGGCTCTAAGATACTTGTACAAATTTATGTAGATGATATTATATTTGGATCTACAGATGATAAGCTTTGTAAAAAGTTTGCTAAATTAATGCAAAGTAAATATGAAATGAGCATGATGGGAGAGCTAACTTACTTTCTTGGGTTACAAGTAAAACAAGTTAGTAGTGGAATTTTCATTAGTCAAACTAAATATATTTATGATCTTTTAAAGAAGTTTGACTTAATGGATTGTTCACCTGCAAAAACTCCCATGGCCACTGCCACTAAGCTTGAATTAAACAAGGCTGAAAAGTCTGTGGATATTACAAGTTATAGAGGCATGGTTGGCTCACTTTTATATTTAAATGCTAGTAGACCTGATATAATGTTTTCTACATGTCTCTGTGCTAGATTTCAAGCTGACCCTAAAGAATCTCACTTAGTGGCCATTAAAAGGATTTTCAGATATCTCAAGGGGACTCCAAATCTAGGAATTTGGTACCCTAGAGAGTCTGGTTTTGATCTAATTGGCTACTCAAATGCAGATTATGCAGGTTGCAAAATAGACAGGAAAAGCACAACAGGCACCTGTCAATTTCTAGGGAACAAGCTTGTATCATGGTTCAGCAAGAAGCAGAATTCTGTTTCCACATCAACAGCTGAAGCTGAGTACATTGCAGCTGGCAGTTGCTGTGCACAAATACTATGGATGAGGAACCAGTTATTTGACTATGGTATGACTGTTGACAAAATTCCAATATTTTGTGACAACACAAGTGTCATTGCCATTACTGAAAATCCAGTGCAGCACTCAAGAACCAAGCACATAGATATCAAGTACCACTTCATTAGGGAACATGTGATGAAAGGTACAGTGGAACTTCATTTTGTTCCAAGTGAACAACAAATTGCAGACATATTTACCAAGCCACTTGATGAATCAACATTCACAAGATTGGTAAGTGAGCTAGGTATGCTTAATTACTCTTAAAATTCATGTCCTTATTGCAATTTAAATTGAAGCCTGAAATGTATTAGCTGCAAGAACAAATTTGATTTTTAACACAGATTATTCCATCAACGGATATTCCCTATCCGTTGAAAGTCAAAATTGTTCTGTCAACGGATGTTCATTATCCGTTGAAAGTCATATACATTTCTGGAATTTTTATCCGTCAACGGATAAAACTGAAGTGCTCTTCAACGGATGACAGTTTACCTTATCCGTTGAAATATCACATCAGTCGATTCAGGTGTTTCACAGCCGTTGATCCTATTGTCTTAACCGTTGATACTCATACATACAGCTGTATGTATTTGTTTTAAAGGTAGTTTTTAGAATTCTTACAGTTTATTCTTAAACGGCTGAAATTCACTTACATATATTTATTGTTTAATCTCTTATTTATGCTTTTTAATTTGAGAAAGTATATAAGCCCTTCTGATTTTTCATTTTTTACTTTACGCTTTCTTGAAATTTCAAAGCTTTTACCATTTTCTCTCTGCAAAACCTTCAAGTTATTCTCTGCAAATTCTACTCACAACAATGGCACCAGTAGTAAAGATTATGTCTCAATCCGGATTCATCTATGAGAAGAACAATTTCATAGCTTTGGTAGAAAAGAATGAAGCCCACTCCGATTATCACAAAATGATGGACTTCATTAAAAACTGTAAACTTAGCTATGCAATGCTGGAAGCCCCAACGATTTACTGTGAAGTAGTTGGGGAGATTTGGACAACTGCTGAGTTCAACTCCATAGATATGACTATCTCCTTCACTCTCAAAGGTAAAAATCACTGTGTTAACTGTGATGATTTACTAGCATGTTTTAAATTACCTGAGAACAATGCCATGACACCACACACTGATAATGATGTATCCAGCATGTTAGATTCCATAGGTTATTCTCTTAACTCTGCTAGTTTAGGGAGTATTAAAAGAAAAGGCCTTAGGAAAGAATGGAGTTTTCTTGGGGATGCCTTTATCAAGGTTTTCTCTGGGAAAATTAGCAATTTTGATGCCATAACTTCATCTCTTGTTAATATGCTCTATATGCTTGTTTCTGATAGGTATTTTAATTTTAGCAACTATGTTATGCTAGAATTGGGTACTAGATTAGGTAACAAAGCTAATAGATCTAATAACATCTATTATGCTAGATTCTTTATGTTATTGGCTAACCATGTTGCTGAAGGTTTGGTCATAACCAATGAGAATAATAAACTCAAGTGCTGGGCACAAGAGAAAAGAGTTCTTGCAGATTTATTGAGAATGGATCTCAACAGCAGTGTGCCATTGGTATATTTACCAATCATGAATGCACCTCAGGTAAGTGAGGTAATTGCTTCTACAACTCCTACTTCTTCCAACCCCTCTATTTCTTTATCTTCTAGTGTGGCCATGGAATCTGTGACAATGCCCCAACAGATTCCTACCAAGGTCACCAAAACTAAACTTTCAAAATCAAAGACAAAGAAAACTACCTCCGTTGTTTCTCAAAAGACAACAGTTGTAACATCTACCATTAACCTTGAAGGGAGTGAACAGGGTGTGAGTGGTGAGGGGAGGGGTGAACATCAAAGAAACCCCCAGGATAAGGAAGGAGAGATAAGTGCTTCCCAAGCTAGCCAAGCCACAGTTTCTCAAAAAGCTGTGGTGGTTGAAAGGGTTACTAGCATATCCCTAGCTGCATCCTCCCAAAAGGATGTAACTATTGAAAATAGTTCCCAACCAGGAACACAGAACAAACGAGGGAGGGACACTAAAGCCAAATACTCACCAACAAAAGCCTTTATTAGAAGAAAGAGAGCAAAAACCCAATCTTCTACACAGGGTGCACACACTGCACAGATACATCCATCTGTATCTATGCCTTCTCAAACTCAGTTTGATGTGGCTCCAACAAATGTGGAGTCACAGCCCCATTCTCTCACAATTAACACACATCAATCACCACACACTTCTTCACCATCTCTAGATGTGGATATGTTATTCCCATCAATTCCTGATTCTCCCTCTTTACAACTCAGGGAGGAGCCCCACTCAAATACAGGTGATCATCATCTTTTAGATGATTTGTTGGATCACCCGCAAATTCTTTCAGATGTAATTGGAGGATCTGTGTCACCAAAACTCATATCAATCTACACAGATTCAACAGTTATATCACTTTCAATTTCTACTTCTTTTCCTTCTTCAACGGATATCACTCATCCGTTGACAAGTGGTTGTTCTTCAACGGATAAGCTTAACAGCAGTTATCCGTTGATACCATCAGTTTCACCTTCAACGGCTATTCCTCATCCGTTGATAGTCTCTACACACACAACTGAAACAATTCCAAGTGTAGAAGACTTGATTACTGTACAATCACTTTTAGGACTGAGGGAAGGGAGTGACAATTTGAGTGAGAGGCTGGGTTGCTCCCAGGCAAAAGGAGAGATTGAGAGCTCAAACATGCATGCTATTTTTTCCAGCATGGCAAAAGTAAGTGAGAGGAGTACCACCTTAGTAGGTGAAGGTGAGGGAGTGAGTTCTGTGAGCCAGGGGGAGCCCCTGATGCAAGAACATAGAGAAAATGAGAGAAAGGCAAGTACAGCAGAAATAAGGATGGATCCAGCCATTGCTAGTGAGTCAATGATTGTGAATGATGCTGAAAAGGAAAGACAATTTCAGCAACATTACAAAGCTGTTATTGATAACATTTCCTTGGATGCTGACACTTTTACTCATCCTGTTTCAGCCTATCAATTATTGGCTGCACAGGGCAATGTGGAGGCAGAAAAGACACTACATCTAGTACATACAACAACATCTCTTCAAAGGGACAAAGCTGCTATTAACAAAATGCCTTCAACAGCTGGTGAGTCATTTGAAGAATTTGGAGTAAATTCTGATGATGATGACTTTGTTTCTTCTGATGGAAGCATGAACTTAGGGGGAGATGAAGGCCCTAGTTCTATTCCAAATCTACCTGAATGGGCCTTCACAAAGGAGTCTACAACAGGGCAATTCAATGTCTCCTTAGTCAAACAAATCAGTACTATCAAACAGGCCATTCAGAAAACTTCTCATGCTGGTACAAAGGCTATCCTTACAGCTCACTTGGAGTCCCTGCATCTCATGAAGTTGCAGCAAGTAAGACAGAATCTGAGTATGGATGAACTCAGAAAGGATATTGCTGACTTGAAATCCTACAATTCTGAAAAATTGGATTCAGTTATGCCCTATGGTACAATGCAGGACATTTTGTTGAGATTGAAAAAGGAATCACATACTGAAAAGAGGTTGGCCAAATTGGAAGACAGAGTTCAAGTTATTGAAGATTCTGTGGCCACTATTCTTCACAACCAACAATCTCAAACAAATCTACTTATGCAGCTGGCAAAAGCACAGGGCTTGACCCCTCTCCTTGATGATAACAAAAAGGGGGAGAGTAAAAGGGAAGGGGAAGGAGAGCCATCTACAAAAATCCAAATATCTAAAGTGCTAGTTCCTGCCATCACTACTTCTCCAATCATTCAAATCAAAGGAAAGCCTAATGGAATTGATTTAATCCAGCTAGCAGCAGCTGAAATTCAAGTGAAAGAGCAAAGGAGGAGAATTGATGAAAGGATGCAACAACTGTTTGGTTCTACACAAGATAAATCAATATCTGTGAAACATAGCACAAAGGTTGAACCAATCAATATGGAGCACAAGCCAGAAAGGAGAAATAAGGTTGAAGAGACTTCTTTCAAGAATCTAAAACCTATGGTTCTCAAGCCCAACACTAGATCCAGCAAGGACTCCACAAAGAACCCTCTAGACTTTGCTCAGATGAAAGAAGTGGACTTTCTTCTTCCAAAGCCTGATGAAGACAAAGTTTTGGGTACTAGCATCATAAAACACAAGGAGACCATGGATGAGGCAGTAAGGAGAAACATGGCTATTATCTTTAGAGAGGGAAAGAGCATATGTGTGATGCAAGGACATCCCAAATTCTCAATAGCCAAGAGGGAAGAAACCAAAAGGTTAAAGAAAGAAGCTGAAAAACTCAAGGCTGACAAAAGAGCACAAGCAAAGCTTGAATAAAAGCTAAAGTCAAGTCTAGTTGAAAATGAAAAAGGAATTGAAGTCAGGGGTGAAGACAAGATTGCAAACTTAGATGAGGTTTTTGGGAGTATATTTGGTGAAAGTATGGAGGAAAAAGAGGAATGGCAGAAGGGAAACAGAAGAAAGGCCAAGGCACATAGAAGGAGTGAAGGCAACACTGAAGAAACTAAATCTCTACCTTCCATACCTGAACCCTTTGTTGCTGATCCCACTATAAACATCCATGGTGAACCAATCATCCCAAAAGAGGAACCTATTGATTGGGACACCATCAATTTTCCTACCTTTTTAACCACTCTTCCACTACCAAAGAAACAGAAAAGAAAATCCAAATCTACACCTCCCCTAAACTCTAAGAAATTCACTCAAAAACATAAACCTAACCCTAAGCCACCCATTTCTAAAGATGATTATGTTCACATCTGTGACATAAAAGAAATTTCAGACATTGAACTCTATCTGGATGAGCTGGAGGATGTAAGGGGAATTGCTGCTTACAGACAGCTACCAGAGAGATTGGTGTTCAGATACAAAGGAGCTGGGGAAAGAACATGGCCTCTCTACAGGATTCTGAATGAAGGCTACTCTACCTTGATCAGAGTCTTTTCAGCCATACAAAAGGATTCTGGCTTTACCAAGACTGCCAAGACTGAAATTCTCAACAAGATTGCCAACATAAGGAAAACTTGGAGGGAGCCCAATGCCTTGCCCAGAACCTTACTCATTCAAGAAAGGGGAACTACAATTCATAAATCACCTCATTGGTTGATGGAATTCAGAGATGATAAAGGAGTCAGAAGATTTTTCAGACTTGAAGACCAACTCAAGATTGCCAGCAATGAAACTCTCAAAGAAATGCAATCTAAGTTGGATATCAGTGATGAAGATGAAGCTGAATTCTTCAGATAACTCCAACTCCAAATTAAGGAAAATGACAAAGGGCTAGGAAAGAAAACCAGGGATCAAAGAAGAAAAAGATGATTTGCTCAGGCTAGAGGAGCATCCTTGGAAATACTATAAATCTTCAATTACCTTCTAGTACATACACTTTTGCAGCACTTTTGAATTTCTACTTAGTTTCAGTTCATATATTTGTTAAGTGTTTTGTTATCATCAAGTTAACCTTGAATTTATGTCTACAATTCTTATAGACATAAATAGGGGGAGATTGTTAGGAATATATGTGCATTAGTTTGATGATATATTTAACAAAACACTTAAGTAGAAATCTAGTATTTGTAGCCTCAACGGATAAGACCATTTTGGCTATCCGTTGATGGTGTAGCTTTACTTAGAAATAAGTCTAGTGTTGTAGCACATTTCAGTCTCTGAATTTGAGATATAAATTCTTAAATATTGAGGGAAATTATAAGTCATGTTGACTACTAGAGGATATGCAGATAGGAAGGCCAATTGTAAGTATTTCATGCCTTGTAATTTTGTACAAATGAAATGGTGTCAACGGATAACTTAAAGACCTTCAACGGATGAGAAACAAAGCTTCAACGGATGTCTCTAAAGCTTCAACGGATAACATCCTTCAACGGATGAGTGCATCAACGGATAGAGCTTCAACTGCTAACACATCAACGGATAAAGCCATCAACGGATGAAGGCTTCAACGGATGTTCTGTTAAATAGCAGTTGACAAATGGTAGTTGTACCTACAAACAGAGGCACATGGGTTGACAGAGACAACTGAGATGTGGTAGCCTATTTCAGGAACATCAGAAAAAGCAGCCATTCTACTCTAGTATAAAGAGGCAATAGTCAACAATGCACTGGAGTAAAATGGAGAAGAAACAAGTGGAGAACTTATTTTATTATTGTACTTTTTATCTTTGTCTTCACTTGTAAACTTGGTGATATATAAACCAAGTAGCAGCTAGTAATTAGAAGAGAATTTTTCCAGAGTTGTTTAGAAAAATCTTGAGAGAAAAATTATCTAGTTTGTACTAGGACGCAGCTGTGATCAACTTCTTGAATCACACATTTTCTGAAATACCATCTCTGGTGGAACAACAATCCACCAGAAAAGTTTTTAAGGTCAGTTGTGTTCTTTACATTAGTGCTTGAATATATATCTGTCTGTATTAGCTTAAAGCAATTCACACACTTGTTTATCTTGAACACAAAGCCTTTAAAACTGCTCAAAACTTGAAAAAGTTTTGAGATTTACATTCAACCCCCCTTCTGTAAATCTCATTGTTAGTCCACTAGGAATAACAAGACTCATGCTGTTCTGATAGCTCAACAGTGTGTGAAGCAACTGGAGATTCAGGAATATCATCATCTAAATTCTGAGGATCAGAATTTATCTCCAGAGCTGGTGTCTTTGATGTAGATGGAGCTTCCAGATAAAGAACTTTAGGTATATTCAAATTATGAATATCTATTTCAGAATTTTCAGTTTGTTCTTTAGCATCATCTGTAGCTTTAATAGGAGAGACAGGAGGGGTAACAACTGTATCATTAGCAGTGTCTTTGGCTTGAGCTGGAAGGGCTTCAATGATAACTGGTTCTTGTGAGATCAAAGATTCCTGATCCCCTTCCTCAGCATCTTCAGTATCTTCTGATGGAGCCTTAGCCAAATACCTCCTTGCCTTCATTTTCTTCAATCTTCTTGCCAATGAAGGAGTTGCTTCAGCAGCAACATAACTTACATATTTCTTTATTTTCAAAGTATCAGAACTTTGAGTTGCTGTTTCTTTCGGAGAAGTAACATTCTCAGCTTCATTTATCACAGGTTCAGATGCATGAACCTGTGCTTCAATTGTTTCCTCTTCACTCTCAGACTCATCTCTGAGATTCATCTTCCTTCTCTTTTGTGGAGGTTGAGGAACAGACTTTGTCCTCTTAGAAGGTTTGGAAGATGAAGGTCTGGTTGTTTGTGCTGATGGTTGAGAAGTTTGAGGTGTTTGTGTAGAGGTGGTAGGTGTTGACGGTTGAGTTCTGATGATTGGACATCAGGATATAGTGTAGTGTATTTAACTGGATCATAGGTTATTAAGACATGTTTGACAGATAAAGGAACTCGGAGGGGTCTAAACACATCCTTCTTATTATCAGTAGAAAATAAGTCATTAAAAGCTCTTTTAGCTAGTCTGAATGATGGAATTAATTCACTAGCTGATCGGGGCTTATCATCACAACAAAAACTATAAATAAGCTGACAGAATCTAGCAAAATAGACAGTATTCCTATCTTCTGTCATCCTATCCCCAATGAAACCTAAAACAACACTTGCATAATCAAAATCAGTTTGATTAATGAGAGCATACCCGATTTGTTGACTGGATATAGGGATTGCATCGAAGTTAGAACATTTGTTGGCAAAAGCCTTGGTGATGCAGTCAAAGAAGAAACTCCATTCCCTCATTATGTAAGGTTTCTTCAATTGACCCAGCTTTGCTAATGTATTTTTATACCCAGACTGACCATCATATTTTGAACAATGGGCTCCTCAACAGTTGTATAGGCTCTATTTTCAGGCAACTGTAGTGCTTGGCGTACTGTAGGCAAGGTTACGACATGCTCATCCTCCCCTGTTGTAAAGATTATACTTGGAGACCCTTGAGCACCACCATCATCATATACTCCACTTCTCCAGAACTCCAGCACTTGAGTTCCAGAGACTGCATCAGGTTGGGTCAGAGCGTACCCAATATCAGAATTAGCGAGAAAATCCTGAATGAAGTGAAGTTCCGATGGAGCTTCAGCCTTGCTAAGAATGGCGGAGTAGTTGTTAGGAACAAACTTAGCTCCATTGAAAATCACGTCTTTTGGTGCCATCTCTGTAAGAAATTAAGTGAGAAAGAGAGTGTTTGCAAATTGTTTGTTAAAAGTCCTGAAAGAAAACGCTTCAGAGAATATTAAAAAGAGAGAGAATAAAAGAGATTAAAAATAGAAAAGTAAGTAAAAGATTAGAAAATCTTTTAACTCCCATATATATACTCTCTCCACTTAATAGTTATATTTTTGAAGCATGGGATACACTTTACACCTGGAAACGTGTGAACAGTCAATAAACGGTTAGAACAGGAGTTAATGGGCACGTAAAATAGGCAATAATTACCGTGCAAATACAGTTTTTGAAGACATACACGTTTACCACTAACCCAAAATGATTATGACTATTTTTATCTTACCCAAATATATTCTGGTTTAAATATGACTGTTTCAGATTTTACCACAAATAAGTCAAAGAATAATGACACGCAAGCATCAAGGATTCCATCAGGATTTAATATCAGAACTTAACTTATATCAGATGTTACTAGTCATCAAAACATGGCTTCTGTACTCAAAAAGTGAATATCTTTTTCTATAATTCTTCATACAAATACTGACTTGTTTTCTTCAGAGTTTAATCATCAGAACTTGTCCTCTGAATTTATGCAAATGACACTTAACTGTTTGTCAACAACAACTTAATCACCGCAGTAATTTTCATCATTCATATGGAGTGAAAGTGTGTGCATTCAGCAAAATATCAGATAAAGATTAAAGTATGATAAACTACAGTACATCTTAGAAATAAGGCATAACTGAGAAAAATGCTTAAAATCTGTCATCAGTCATGATGTCTACTATAGAACAAATTTATGCAAGAGTCCACCTCAACTGTTTGTACTCATTTTATGCATCTTTTGAAATTCCTTTTTACAGTGGCTTCTCAGTGTAAGTGAGTCACGACTGCTTATCAGAATTTATGATGTTATCAGAGTATTTCTCCAGTAATCATAGAATGTGAAAAGTCACCAAGAAATTTTTGCTTTTCTAATGCATATTACTTAATACCAGCAATGCACTTGGGTCTTCCCTTTCACATATTAACTCTAGATCTCAAAAGAGTACATGAATTTTATTCTCTTCTTTTCTTTTGATAAGTGAGGCTTATCAGCACTTAGTTAATTCTTAAGATTTACTGACATCAGAATTTGACAGATAAGAAGCAAGAATCTAGTTTGTGACTTAGTAATAAGATACACAAAGTAAACTTGACTAAGCTCAATATTAGAATCTGCTTGTGTTAATGAGTTTTCACATAAACAACTAATTCAAATATGGGATTTCTAGTATGTTAAAGACTAATATGTTAGCTCTAGCACAGTTATCCTCATTGGATTAAATAGTCACAGAACATTCAAAACACTTATCAGAGTATATTGATCCACATCAGATAACAATCAACATTTAATGAATTTTTAAATTAAGCACAGATTACATATAGATAATACAATCTGTAAACACTGATCATAAAGCCTGATGCATGAGAACAAAAAACTAAGCAGATTTAGAGAAAGAACCTGAAACCATTCCAAGTTCATTTACCAATCATATAAAAGTAGCTTCACATAGGGGTTTTATGAAGATATCTGCTAGCTGTTGATCTGTTGGAACAAAATGCAATTCCACTGTACCTTCACCCACATGTTCCCTTATGAAATGGTACCTAATGCTGATGTGCTTTGTCATTGAGTGTTGAACTGGATTACCTGTCATAGAAATTGCACTTTGATTATCACAGTAAATAGGGATTTTAGAAAATTCTAACCCATAATCCAGTAACTGATTCTTCATCCAAAGAATCTGTGCACAACAGCTTCCTGCAGTAATATATTCTGCTTCTGCATTTGATGTGGAAATTGACTTCTGTTTCTTGCTAAACCAAGAAACCAATCTGCCTCCAAGAAATTGGCAGCTTCCACTAGTGCTTTTCCTGTCTATTTTGCATCCTGCAAAATCTGCATCTGAGTAACCAATTAGCTTAAAATCTGATTCCCTAGGATACCACAATCCTAGATCAGCTGTACCCTTAAGGTACTTGAAAATTTTTTTCACAGCTATTAAGTGAGGTTCTCTTGGATCAGCCTGAAATCTTGCACAAAGACAGGTAGCATACATGATATCAGGTCTACTTGCAGTTAGATAGAGTAAGGAGCCATTCATACCTCTGTAGTTAGTAATATCTAATGATTTACCAGTATCCTTATCTAACTTGGTTACAGTGACCATGGGAGTGGATGTAGTTGAACAATCTTGCATTCCAAATTTCTTCAGTAAATTTCTGGTGTACTTGGATTGACAGATAAAAGTGCCTTCTTCATTTTGCTTGACTTGAAGGCCCAGAAAATAGCTGAGTTCTCCCATCATGCTCATTTGATATCTTGACTGCATTAGCTTTGCAAACTTCTCACAAAGTTTGGAATTTCTAGAACCAAATATGATATCATCAACATATATCTGTACCAAAAGTAAGTCATTTCCATGGTTGAGGTAGAATAAAGTATCATACCATGCTCTTGGAACTTACTTAAGGCCATAAAGTGCAAGCCTGTAGACATGATTGGGAAATTTAGGATCTGCAAAGCCTAGAGGTTGTTCAACATATACCCCTTCTTCCAATTCTCCATTGGGAAAAGCACTTTTCACATCCATTTGAAAGATTTTAAACTTCTTGTGAGCATCAGCAGCCAAAAAGATCCTTATGGGTTCTAATCTAGCAACTGGTGCAAATGTTTCATCATAATTAATACCCTCTTTTTGAGAGTAGCCTTTAGCAACCAATCTTGCTTTATTCCTTGTAATTATGCAATCACTGTCAGTTTTATTTCTGAATACCCATTTTGTGCCTACAACTGATCTGTTCTTTGGTCTTGGCACTAGGGTCCAGACTTTATTTCTTTCAAACTCATTTAACTCTTCCTACATTGCTTGCACCCAATCAGCATCTTAAAGAGCTTCTTCCACTTTCTTTGGTTCGGTTTGAGATAGAAAAGAATGATAGAGACATTCTTTTGAAGTTGCAGTTCTAGTTCTGACACCTGCTTCAGGATCTTCAATGATTAAAATAGGTGTGTGTGTTTTAGTCCATTTCCTTGCAGATGGAAGTTGATCTCTAGAACTGGATCCTCCCCCATGATTCATGCTGTCTCCATCAGCATTTTCTGATGCTCTCCCTATAGTTATGCTCTCTGAGACTTCAGAATTTGAGTTTTATTTTTCAGGAGTTGAAGAATCAGAGCTTCTAGAGTTATCAGTACTTGGCTCATCAGAACTAGATGAACCAGAACTTGAAGAGTCAGTGACAGGTTTTGTTACTTCTCGAGAGTCTTGAGATGTGGTAGGATCTTCAGTTTACTCCCCTGGACAGGTGCATTTTCCTTTGGAGTTGTTACCACAGTTTCAATGACATCAGAACTTAATCCAGCAGAACTTATAGGATCAGGATTTAAGTCATCAGAATTTCTAGAATCAGAGTTTAAATCTTCATTTTCAAATCTTAGCTGATCATGAGCATCGAAATCTTCAAGTCCAGTAATCTTCTTATCATCAAAAGAGACATTGATAGATTCCATGACAACCCTTGTTCTTAAATTGTAGACTCTGAAGGCTTTTGTGGAAAGTGGATATCCAACAAAGATTCCTTCATCGGCTTTTAGATCAAATTTTGACAGTTGTTCAGGATGAGTCTTAAGAACAAAACACTTGCAACCAAATACATGAGAGTATTTCATATTTGGCTTCTTTTTCTTCACCATCTTATATGGTATTTTCCATGCTTGTTTATGAGTGTAGCATTTTGTGTAAAATAAGCAGTCTACACAGCTTCAGCCCAAAAATAGGTTGGCAGCTTTGCTTTATCAAGCATAGTTCATGCAGCTTCAATCAGAGTCCTGTTCTTTCTTTCTACAACTCTATTTTGCTGTGGAGTTCGAGGTGCAGAAAATTCCTGCTTGATTCCATGCTCTTTGCAGAACTCTTCCATGATCGAATTCTTGAACTCAATGCCATTATCACTCCTTATTATTTTAATAGAATCTTTGACCAACTTATCCAGCTGTCTGACATGATCAGTTAGAGTAAATGCAATTTCACTCTTCTTGTGTAAGAAGTACACCCAAGTGTACCTTGTGAACTCATCCACTATAACCATAGCATATTTCTTCTTTGCAATAGACATGACATTGACTGGACCAAATAGATCAACATGCAGTAGGTGATAAGGCTCAAGAATTGATGACTCAGTTTTGCTCTTGAAAGAAGATTTTCTTTGTTTTTCCTTCTGACATGAATCACAAAGGCCATTAGGAGCAAATACTATTTTTGGCAGTCCTCTCATAAGATCTTTTTTTACAAGCTCATTTATATTGTTGAAATTTAAATGAGAGAGTTTCTTGTGCCAATTCCAGCTTTCTTCAATTGATGCTCTACTCAACAGACAGATAGCAGAACCATCAGTACTTGTTGAAAGTATGGCTTCATAAATGTTACCATGCCTGTAACCTTTCAGAACCACTTTGCCTGTAGAATTACTTATAACTTCACAGTGTTCTTCAAAGAAATCCACATGATAACCTCTGTCACAGATTTGACTTATACTCAACAGATTGTGTTTAAGTCCTGAGACTAGAGCTACTGATTCAATGATGACATTCCCAAGATTGATCTTGCCATATCCCAGAGTTTTTCCAATATTTCCATCTCCATAAGAAACTCCTGGGCCAGCTTTCTCCACAAAGTCTGATAGCAGGGCTTTATTTCCAGTCATATGTCTAGAACATCCACTATCCATAACTAGGATGTTCTTCCTATTGCCCTGCAATCACAAAGACCACTAATGGTTAGTTTTAAGGACCCGGACTTGCTTGGATCCTTTGGCCTTTTTAAGTTTGTTAACATTTACAACGGATTTAACATCAGATTTTATGCTAACATTTTTCTTATCAGATTTTACAATATCAGACTTTGCATCATACTTTACACTAGAAGGAATTAAAACAACCTTCTTCAAAAAAGGTTTTATCTGATAATAATCATAGTACAAACTATGATATTCCTTACAAGTATAAATGGAATGCCATATAATACCACAATGAAAACAAGGATTTTGTGGCTTAAACCTAACAGACTGACTCTTAACTCCTGATTTAGGAGGTAAAGAGATTATATTCTTATTCTTCCTGCAAAAAGAAGCAAGATCGTTAGAGTTTCCACAGTTATAGAATTTCTTTCTAGGAGCATTAGGAACAGGCATATAATTGTTGCTTTTATTCACACCTTCCTTTCCATTCCTATTTTTCCTAGCTTCCTTTACCTTGTTCACACTGGTAATTTCTTTCAGCTTATGTTTAAGTTGCTTCTTTGTCATTAAGCCTATGTTAACTTCAGTTGGTTTATCATGTTCTAATTTGTCAGAAGTTGACTCTGCTATCACTTCTGTCTCAATATCTTTCATCTTTTCAGAATCAGACTTTACAGTTTTAGCTACAAATTTAACAGTATTTACCTTTGGCTTAGTAGTTTGTTTAACAATAATTGGCTTAACTTGTTCAGTTCCTTTTTCACTTTTATCATCTCCATAACCTAAGCCCTCTTTCCAGTTTCCACTACTTAGTATATCCTGATTTGCTCTACCAGAGTTAGTCCAAGTCCTGATAATCTCTCTCTCCTTTTCTAACTCAGTTTTTAGAGATTTATTCATTTTCAGCAATTCATCTCTAACATAAAGGGTATCATCTCTTTCTTTCTGAGTTTGATGGAACATGACTAACTCTTTTTCTAAATATTCATTCATCTTTTTAAAAGCAAGATTTTCAGAAGTTAATCTTTCACATGTTAAAGTTTGATCTCTGTAACTAATAAACATGGTTTTAAGATATAATCTCAACTCAGTAATATCATCAGTATACAAGGCATAAGTTGTTTGAGGTACCTTTAACTCAGCAGCATCAGAACTGCTATCAGCATTTGCCATCAAGGCATAGTTCTCCTCATCTTCAGAATCTGAAGTGTCTGTCCAGCTTTTCTTCTTTGTGACAAGAGCCTTGCCTTTATCACTCTTTCATTTCTTGCAGTCAGGAGATATGTGGCCTTTCTCACCACAGTTGTAGTATTTGACATTTGAGTAATCTCCTCTGTCAGACTTTCCTCCTTTGCCTTCAGATTTTCTGAAGCCCTTCTTATCAGAACTTCTACCTTTCCTGGAAAACTTCTTTCCCCTTCTGAATTTCCTGTAGACTATCTTTGTTATACCCTTCACCATAAGAGCACACAATTTCATCATCTCTTCATCAGGATCTACTTCAGGTAAACTTTCAGTTTCTGAATCATCATCATCAGGATTTGATAATTCTGAATCAGATTTTATGATGGGAGCCTTTCCTTTGCCTTTCTTTGAGACATCCACTTTGGGGGATTCCTCCTCAGCCTTAAGAGCAACTGTCCTAGACTTTCTCCCATGTCTCTTGCTTCTTTGATCCATCTCAAGTTCATAAGTCTTAAGCATACCATAAATTTCATCAAGAGTAGTTTCATCAAGAGCATAGTTGTCTCTTATAATAGTAGCTTTCAAATCCCAACTTTCAGGAAGAGCTAAAAGGAATTTTAGATTTGAATCTTCAATATCATATTCCTTGTCCACCAGTGACAGATTATTCAAGAGTTTGACAAACCTGTCATATAAGTCAGTTAATGACTCATCACTTTTTGAGTCAAAGTGCTCATACTCTTGAGTGAGTATAGTCCTCCTGTTTTTCTTGATTGCATCAGTTCCCTGACACCTTGTTTCCAAAGCATCCCATATCTCCTTTGTAGTCTTGCATTGAATTACCCTGTTTGACATGACATTATCAATGGCACTATGCAGCAAATGCCTTACCTTTGCATCCTTGGAAATAGATGGGATATCCTCAGCTGTGTATTCACTTTTCTCCTTTGGTATGGTCTTTGCTGGCTGATCTGCAATGCGGTCCTTCATAAATTCTGTCAAGTTATTCTGGATCTGTAGCTTTCAGAAACATATCCATCTTCACTTTCCATATGGGATACTCAGAAGGTCTCAGCATGGGAACCCTGATAGTCTCATATCGATTGTGGGTTTGAGTCTTTGGAGTTTCTTCAGTTTTAGCGGGCTTGATTGGATTTTCTGCTTCCTCAGACATGATTGTTTTGGATCTTTACTGTATGTGTGTTAACAGATAGGCTCTGATACCACTTGTTAGGTCACACAACACTGTAGAAGGGGATTGAATACAGTGTAGAATACAATCAAATCGATTTAGAACACAAATAACAGAAAACAGATGTATTCGATATAATAAACTCTGTTACAATGGAACTGTTCTCTCAGTGATGAACAAATATCACGAGAGCTGCTAGGTTATAATGTATGATCTTCTCGATGATCGTAACATATATAGTGTAAACATATGTCTGTGTTTATATAGACACACAGTTACAAGATAACTTCTAATTGATATGGAATATAATTCTGTCTCCTTAAATATGTCAATCAGATATCTTATTTAATTCTTCTAGTCCTCTAACTCTTTCCATGCATATCTTCTTCTGTATTAGTCTTGATCTTCTTTCCTGTAATTCAGCTTTCTTCCTTAACTATTAGTCCTCCAGTACTTAAGTTCTGATATCCATCTTCTGATATTATCTTCTAATAATCTAAGTCCTGATATCCTTGAGTCCTGACTTCCAGTAAGTCCTGATTCCAGTAAGAACTAATATATCATGTTTGTTAAGATCTGAAAACTAAACATGAAACATATTAAACATGACATCTCAAATATATCCAACACTAACCCTAGCCTATGTGACTTGTTCCTCAAGAACTACGTGAGGCTTGATCCCTATAACTAGGGTTTGTAGGCACTTATATGAGTCGACACTCGATATAGAATAAAGCAAACCCTATTCTTTTTTGAGGAGTCAACATACAAGCTCAGCCACCACCATAAACAACTTTCCTCCGCCCTCAAACACCACCCTTGTTCTTTATTCCAGCCAATAACCTCTAAATTATTGTTATACAAAATTCTCCCTATAACATTTGGCGCTAGAAGGAGGGGGTGGTTTTTCATCTTAGGGAGAAGAGATGACAAAAGAAGGAAAACAAGCGGTGACACCAGGAAGCGGGGACAAAGAGAAGGACCAGAACGAGGTCGAGCACACGCCCCCAGAGAGTTAGGCGCCCCTCCACCAATTGCAACCGTGGACAGGCATGCGGTCATGACATATCTTGAAGGGCTGGCCGATCAAATGAACGAGATCAATGCCCGGATGTCAAGGGTAGAGAAAAGCTCGGTCCGGAACACCAAGCGCAAGGCTCGCCGCTTCAAGGTCTCTCAACGTAGTTGGAAGGGAAAGGGTCCCCAAAAAAGGATGATTCACGAGTTTGATGACACAGCAACCGAGACCAAGTAGAAGAAAGAGGCATCACTAGAAGTGGAAGAGATACCTCAGGATCGGGTTGAGCGGGGCAGCCAGATCTCTAAGAGATCGGGGCAGAAGCCAGCTCCGTCCGAGGCAAGGTCGACTAGTGTGCTAGACCATGTGGGCAAGAAGCTAAGTTAGCATGACATTAGTCTCAAATTGGAGAATAGAAAGAAAGAGAGAGAAGAGAAGGAGCCCAAAGATCAGAAAACCCTAAAAAGAGGGCATGCAACGACTCCTCCAGATGATGACAATGCAACCCGCCCAGGAGGGAGGGACGACGTAGGCGCAGAGACAATCATGAAGAGGAGTCACATGTGCAAGATGGAGGAAGGGGATGCCACGATCGACCTCAGGGCTCTCACCACTCTAGTAATGCAAATGGTGATAGATAAAGAGAAGTTGTTAGAGTGGGTGACCTAAGGAGGATCCTATATTAGATGGAACAGGAGAAGAGGGAACCCCTGCCCTCAACGGCCCCTTCTCCGTTCACGGCTGCCATTTGATCATCTCCCTTGCCTCGAGTATACAGGCACAACCCCGATCTTCTGTTCAACGAAGAAGCCGACCCAGCAGAATAACTTTTACAATTTAACATAGAGATTGATGTCTATTAGGTGCTAAAGCCAACCCACTGCAGACTTTTTGCAACATCACTCCGAGGGAGTGCCCAACAATGGTTCTCCAAGTTAGGACCAACTAGCAAAAGGACGTGGCGGCAGTTGGAAGACATGTTCATCCAAAAATTTCAATCCACCCTCCACTACTCACCTCATGTGGCCACGCTAGCCGACATCAAACAGAGGGAGGGGGAGCCTCTGGCGGAATACTTTCGCCATATCAATAATGAAGTTCCTAAGGTGAGAGGTGCTAGTGAAGAGACCGTCAAGAACTTTCTGATAGCGGGGTGGAAAGAAGGGTCCAAATTTTGGAAAAGCCTTCAAGCTAGCGAGCCAAGGACCTTGGCAGAATTCTATGAGCAAGCTGAACCCTTTAAGAGGGTAGAGAAGTCAATGAGGGAGTTGAAAATCAGCGAGAACTATCGAGAAAAGAGAGACCGGTCCTCGAGCCCTGATGAGAGGAGGAAGACGTATCGGCATAGTTCAAGCCCCAAGAAGTCTGCCCGGGGCAAAGAGACAAACAAAGATTCGGGGAGGCCTTATACAAGCAAATGGCAGACACACACCCCTATGGCAGCCTCCATCGATCACATATATGCTATCTATGCTGGGAAAGGGGTATTCAGGAAAGCAACCGCTCTCACAAACTATAACAAGAGGGATACTTCGAAGTATTATGCACGAGGCCACGGAGGATGATAAAGCTGATTGTAGATAATTGAAAGATGAAATTGAGACGCTGATAAGACAAGGGAAGCTTACAGAGTGGGTTATCAAGGAGGTTAAAAAACATAGGACTAATTATCATACCATCTCTCCTCCACCCGCAGAATACAAAGAGATGGTACCCCGGGCCGGCAACATTCATATTATTTTAGGTGGGTCTCATATTGATGGAGACAGCCGGAAGGCGATGGATAGATATGCCTGGGAAGTAAAGGACAAGCCCCTCACCAACGTCAACCATCTGAGCCAAAGGCCCCGGAGCTCTTTGAAAAAGAGGTTGATGATATTGTGTTTAGGGAGAACAATGCAAAATGGGTGCACTACCCCCGTACTTATGCCCTGGTCATAAAAATGAAGATTGGGACAGTGAATGTCCATCGAGCATTGGTGGATACCGGGAGCTCGGCAGACGCTCTAACCTATGATGCCTACCAGAAACTAGGATTGCTGGATAGAGAACTGACCTCGACAGGTGGGCACTTGTATGGGTTCACGGGAAACTCAATCGGAGTAAAAGGGACGATTCGGCTCCCGGTGACCTTAGGAGAAGAGCCTTATGTGGCCACCCAGATCGCTATGTTTGCAGTTGTAGATTAGCCTTTTGCCTAACTGTTATAGTGGGCAGGCCCCTTATGAGGGCAATGAGGATGATGACCTCGATCCATCACATGACAGTAAAATTCCCAACCGCCACGGGGGTAGGCTTCTTGAAGAGTTGTCAATACGAATCGAGGGTCTGCTACAACCAGGCACTCAGGGCAGCCGAGTCAGGAAATGCATCGAAGGAGACGGTCAAATCGCGTGAAAGAGAGTACATCCTGAGGGACACGAGACTTGTAACATGATTTCAATCGCGGAATTTCCTAAGAACTATTTTGAGCACATGGGGATTCAGGTGGAACCGCGCTCAGGGGCCCTGCTGATGGAGGCCTCTCAGCCCATCATGTTGGTACAGGAGGGGATTGTAGAAGATGCAAGTGATGAAAAAGAGATCCCAGAACAAATCGCTGTAAGACTCAGGAAAGGAAAGTGGGCACGCAAACAACAACTATGGATCTGCCAAATAGAATCACTCACACGGTCACCATGACCTCTGAACACTTCATAAATCCGGTTCGAGCTCACCAGCCCGAGCTCGAGGATACGGAAGGTTTGACAATCACGAAAGTGGGAGAAACCGGTGAGGCTCGAGCAGACTTAGACCCGAGAATGCCCCCAATGGTTTAGAGGGTTGGGGCTGTAGAGGACACAATCCCAATCTTGGTAGACCCGAATGGTCCTTCTAAGGTACTCAGAATAGGCTCTAACTTAAGCCCTGACCCAAGGGAAGACCTGACCCAATTCTTGAGGATAAATTTGGATGTCTTTGCGTGGTCACACTCTAATATGATAGGGATTGACCCGAATGTCATGTGCCACCAGCTCAACTTGGACCCAAAAAAGAAGGAGGTCAGACAGAGAGGCGGCCGATTAGTGGAGAGAGGGCAGAGGCCCTCAAAGAAGAAGTGGATAAACTAATGGAGGCAGGGCTTGTAAGGGAATCCTTCTACCCCATGTGGCTGGTCAACCCAGTGCTTGTCAAGAAACCAAATAGCAAATGGAGGATATGTGTGGGCTTCACCGACATAAACAAAGCTTGCCCGAAGGTTAGTTTTTCGCTATCCTGAATCGACCAGCTGGTTCATTTCACAGCTGGGCACGCACTACTTAGCTTTATGGATGCTTATTCAGGATATAACCAAATCTCAATGTATGGGCCAAATCAGGAGCACACCTCCTTTGTTACTGATCGGGGCCTCTATTATTATACCGAGATGCCCTTCGGGCTCCTTAACGCAGGGGCCACCTATCAAAGGTTGGTGAACATGATGTTCAAACATCAGTTGGGAAAAACCATGAAATCCTACATAGATGATATGCTTGTGAAGTCAAAGGAAGAAAATGATCATGTCCGCCACCTATCAGAAATGTTCCAGATCCTAAGGGAGTACAGGATGAAGCTCAACCCCTAGAAATATGTGTTTGGGGTCGAATCATGGAAGTTTTTGCGATTTATTGTCAACCATAGAGGCATTGAGGCCAAATCCGCCAAGATACGAGCCCTACTCGAGATGAGATCCCCTCGACGGGTGAAGGATGTTCAAAGCTTAACGGGGCGAGTGGCTACCTTAAACCGCTTCATCTCAAAGTCCTCCGATAAATGTCAGGAGTTCTTCAAAGCAATTAAACGAGTGGGGAGGAATTTTGAGTGGACAGAAAAGTGTGAGGTGGCCTTTCAGAATAGAAAGAAGCATCTTAGCAGTTCTCCAATGTTGTCCAACCCAAAGGCAGGTGAGACTCTGGTCCTATACCTGGTTGTCTCTAACTTTATAGTAAGTGTGGTATTGGTCCGAGAGGAGGATGGTATCCAGCTCCCAGTATACTATGTGAGTAAAAGGCTAGCCGACGCGGAGACTCGGTACACAAGCCTCGAGAAATTAGCATATTTTCTTATCCTGGCCTCCCGAAAGCTCATGCCTTATTTTCAGGGGCACATGATAGAAGTACGAACCTCCTACCCCCTCAGGAAAATAATGCACAAACCGATGTCTTCTGGTCGTATGCTGAAGTGGACGGTTGAGCTCGGCCAGTTCGAGGTGGATTATAAGCCAAGGACCATAATCAAAGGCCAAGCCCTGACTGATTTTGTGCTGGAATTTCCTCCACATCAAGAAGTGGAGCAGGGAGCCCTTGCTGTCATACCTAGTGCAGAAGAGGTCGGGCTAGAAAGCTAAAATACTGCCCCATGGTGGAGCCTATTTGTGGACGGAGCCTCTAATGGAGATGGGGAAGGAGCTGAAATTGAGCTAATCAGCCCAGAGGCCGACAAGATCAGACGGGCGACCCATTTGGCCTTTCATGAAACCAACAATGATGCTGAGTATGAGGCCTTGATCAACGGTCTCAAGCGAGCGCTGGAAATGAAGGTGGAAAATTTGAATGTGTTTAGTGACTCCATGATCGTGGTTTATCAGATAAACGGGGGGTACCAAGCTAAGGGGCCAAGAACAGAGCTCTAACTGAAGTGTGCATAGAGGATAATTACGAGGTTCAATGAGGTGAGGTTGGAACTGATTCCGCACGGGCAGAATGAAGGCGCGGATGAGCTGGCTAAGCTTGGCTCGCGCCGTGAGGCCACTTTGTTAGGGGTCATGTCCCTTGATATACAGAGGTAGCCTAGTGTGCTCGAGCACGAGGTGGGCAGCTTCAGTGATGACCTCGGCCCCACGTGGATGACACCTATCTTAGCTTACATTAAAGAAGGATCACTCCCGGATGAAAAGAACGAGGCAAGAAGAATAAAATACAAGGTAGCCTGCTATGTGATATACGATGGGGTCCTATATAGTTCAGTGTGCCCCTCCTCAAGTACATAGATGAGGATGAATGCAATTATATCCTAAGGGAAGTACATGAGGACATGTGTGGAAATCACTCGGGGTAGCTCTCTAGCTCAGAAAGTCCTCCTTCAGGATTACTATTGGCCAACGCTGAAAAAAGATGCCTTTGAATTCTCTCGAGCTTGTGATAAGTGTCAGCGATATGCCAATTATTATAAAAGCCCCGTGGCCCCTCTCACATACCTCATGTACCCTTGGCCCTTCGCTATATGGGGAATTGATCTGATTGGAGAACTCTCGAAGGCCAAGGGAGGTGTCAAGTATGTGGTTGTTGCGGTAGATTACTTCACTAAATAGGCAGAGGCCGAGCCTTTAGACACTATCATGGCAAAAAAGCTCAAGGAATTTATGCACATAACCATTGTGTGCCGCTATGGAATCCCTTACAAGTTAGTATCTGATAACGGGAAATAGTTCGATAGCAAGGAAATGTGGGAATTTTATGAGCAGTTGGGAATTCAGAAGAGTTTTATTACAGTTTGCCACCCCCAAAGCAATGGGCAGACGGAGCCTGTAAATAAAATCATTAAGCACACCTTAAAGGAAAATCTTGAAGAGAAGAAAGGTACATGGCCAGAGGAGCTCGCACAGGTCCTGTGGTCTTACAACATGACCCCCCGAACTACAACTGGAAAAACCTTTTTTTCTTTGGTATATGGATGTGAAGCCATGGTGCCCGTTAAAGTAGGGGCAGGATCTTTTCGGAGGGATAACTATGACTCAGAGGAAAATGAGGTCAACCATCGACTCTACTTGGACATGATTAAAGAAACTCGAGAGATGCTCAGATCAGGATAGCAACATATCAACAGAGGACAGCAAGACACTACAACAGTAAGATTCGAGCCTGGACTTTTAAGGTGGGAGATTTGGTTCTGCGTCGGGTCATGCCAAACACCAAGGTGGTGAGCCACGGAGTCTTTGGGGCAAATTGGGAAGGCCCTTATAAGATAAAATCAGTGCTCTGGGAGGGAACCTACCACCTCAATGATATGCAGGACAAGTTGATCCCAAGGGCCTGGAATGCGGAACACCTCCGTAAGTATTATCAGTAATATAATTCTTCTCAGACTTAGTATTATCTTAAAATATTCCCAAGTCTCGGGGGGTAGTGCCATATAGGTGCCTCCCCGAGACCACACGCATGTAATCCTTTCACTTTCTATTATATATGAATGAACGATTGATATTTATTTATGCCTTGATATTTTAACACCTGTTAATAGATTAAAACACCAGCAGGGGAGCCCATGCGAGGACAAAACAGTTGTTTCATTAACATGTTGAAATCATAAGTCAAGTCAGGCCCTGGCCCGTTTTGTAGCAAGTCTATGAACCGAGCTGGGCCTCGGCTCAACTTGAAAAATAGTGGGCACAAAACGGATTAAGGATGAAGATAAAACTATGAAAGTATAAAGAGGCACCCACGAACCCACCTAACTGACTTAAAAGTTAGGGATATCTGTGATGCAAGCCCATATCCTTGGCTCGCGCTCTCTTTGTTAAAACTTATGGTTTTATCCCACTTCTAGACAAACAAACCAGCCATAGGAGGCCAGATAACAATAATAGCCCAGTAGAGATGCGAGTTTGTCCTCCTTAAACGTATCATGGGTACATTCTACTTAGTTCAAAGTTAGCAAGGCGACATATGCTAGAGGGTGCAGGCCGGGGAGCCCAGCCCTCTATCAAATAAGGACATTTTCCATACGCGGCCAGGGTCGTGATAACCCTAGGCCAGAAGTGGTAGGAGTTAATCTCTGATAGAGGAAGAAGAAGGCGAGCTAATCTGATTTGAATTGTATGGATCGCATTATGCGAGGAGAGGATACAGGAATAAGATGCGACCTCATGGGCCCGGCTCGCTAATGTAAGTACACATGCAACAATTATGAATTAGCAGTGATATGAGCCTGTTTTACTTAAAATTATCATTGATTTTACTTGGTTGGACAATGATGCGAGCTGGTGGGCTCGGCTTGCTGTCAAGGTATAACATCCACCATACGCAGCCGGGGTTATGATAGCCCTTGGTCAGTAGGGGAACGGTAAGTTTACACAAAATAAAGGAAGTTCATAAAGAAAATCAGCTAGCACAATAAAGGTGAATGCGGGCACAAAGGACTTGACAATTTATACAAATAAGTTATAAATAGTTACGACCCAAGGCAAGAGATCTTAAATGCATATGTGAGGCGAATAGGGTTCCCGCTTACCCATTCAAAAGTCTATCTTCAAATTAAATTAAACTAAGGTTTGTCAGCCTCTGCCTCTTTACGAGCTTGCTAAGCCGCTAGCCGGGCCTGCTCAGTTGGGAGTCGGGTCTCCTAGGCTATTTGAACATCCCTCTCCATCTCCAGCTTCAGCTTCTTAGCATGTCTAGCTGTACTAGCGCTCAGAGCACCCCAATCAAAGTCAGGAACCTTGCTGATAAAAATTTTCATGAAGTTCCTAGCCCCCAGGTTCCTGGCATCAGCGAGGGCAGCCTCACGGCCCGCACTCAAGCCAGAAACTGACCCATCCAACTCGAGCACCTTCTCCTCGAGGGCCTCTTTCTCCTTCTTCCACGCATCCACGTCCAGGTCATGGTCCTCCTTCTGGTCCCTTAGCATCTTCTCATGAGCAGCGGACACATCAAGCATATTCTGGTTGTAGTTATTAACAATCTTGACTTTATCCTGCCCATGCTCGCTGACCTTGCTCTGAAGGGACTTTATCTTGGAGTCGAGCTTTATGTTGGCCTGGCTGATGGATCGCATTTCTCGAGCCCTAGACAGCTGGCGGTAGTACACCTCAGTCGCGGCCCTGGTTAGCGCATCATTGTTGGCCTCAAGAGAAGAAGAAGTTCAATTCTTCACATACTGATCGCTGATATGAGCCTGAGCGAGCCAGATAAATATGGTCGTAACTGAGTTAGCAGAAGAAGAAGTGGGGAGAGGGGCATCAGATGGAGCAGCCTTTTCGGGTCAGGCTCACCGGTTTTTCCGTCTTTGGGGCCTTGATGCCTTTTTAACCGAGGAAAGGGCCCTCCGCTCTTGAGATGCTCGGTGAGAGTGGTCATGCTGGCTGGAGAATTAACCTGAGAGCGAGCACCCGTGGTCGCTGCTATGGGTTGAACTGGGCCAAAGGTCGCGGCTTGCTTAGCCTCCTCCATGAAGGGAATAGGGGAGATGGCCATTTCTGAAAGAAAATAATAAAACAGTACATTAGTCACAACAAGATACAATGGATAGAAGAGATGTGAGCAGATAATAAATGCAGGAAATTAAAATGCAATGTAAAGTGAGATGCATACAGGAAATATAAACATGCGAGCACACAGGATCGCATGTGCGGGCCCGATATTCTTACCCTTTCTGGCTCTTTTCTTTGACTTCTTCTTTTGAGGAGTTAGCCTTACTCCTTCCTTTAAAAACCCACACGCGGCCAGGTTCGAGGTCGTTATGAGTTTTTGGATATCCCTGTCCTCCTTGGGAAGTAATAGACGGCTATCCGCGTTTATTTTTTCCTGTCCATTGAGGACAGTACGAGGCGGGGTGGCTGGAGATGAGTAAAAAAGTTAGTTGTTAAGAAAAAACTATTATAAAGAAAAGAAGTACGGCCAGAAAGGACTTATCTTACATGGGTTGTAGTAGAAGTGAGTCTGAACTCGAGGCACCTCGTGGATATAGAAGTAGGGGCTCTTCCACTTCCCTGAGTTGCTCGGCCCGTTGTGGATGAGGTTTTTCTTGTTGAAGAATGGCTAGACAGAGATATAGAAATACCCAAAGTCGTTTGGCGAGTGCTTCATGTTGAGAAAATAACCCAGCTACCTCGCGGTTAAAGGAGGGTACCCACACTTATGGTACATAATATACAGTGTGAGGGAGGCTCGGTATCCATTCGGGTTGATCTGAAGGAGTGCGAGCTGGTAGTACTCACAAACGTCCTTAACGAAAGGGTGGAGGGGTGAAGAGATTCCTAGCCTTAGAAAAAAGGTGGAAAAAACCATGTGAGGCACCCTGCCTCCATTCTCCTGGTGGTTGAACCTATAGCATCGAGTTCTCAATTCTAGCAATGTTCAAGGCCCCTTGAGGGGTGATGGCAGAGCCAGGAGAAATAGGTTGGCTGAGACTGCCAGAGAGGGAGGTCACCTCGCGTTGAAAGTCCTTCGAGCCTCGCTGCTTTGGTGGATATTGGTTTAATGGAGATGGAGTAGCTAAAGAGCGAACCGGGCTGGCATGGGAATGAGCCGGGCTCGAAGAAGAGCGAGACGATCCATAGGAGCGGGCTGAAGACGCACTCGACATCTGTAAAAGATGGTGAATATTAATGTGTGGCCCTAAAAAAGTAGAAACAAGTATGGGGTGGAACCTAAGTGTTCTCACATCACACACGGGGTCGCGCCTAAGTATCTATGCGGGCAGATGGGCTCGCATCGCGTTTCGTGATTGTGCGTGGGCTCGCATCGAACAGGTGGTGTGTGCTCGTATGGTATATATGAACAAATAAAAGTGAATATGAATGATTGAAGATCAAAAGGATACCTGTAGGCGAGTCGTAGGATGATCCTGATGAATCTGTTCTCGGAGAATATCGCTGCCGGTAGACAGTTCTTGTAGTAATGATGGTTTTCGCCGTGGTAGATCCTTGAGCAAAATGAGCAACAATTTGTTAATGTTCTTGGCAAAGTGAAGAAATGAAGTTGAAATCTCACATATTTATAGGGGATAGGAGAGAGAAAGGGGAAGGGACACGTGTCACCATCTTAGAGAACGACACGAATCCCTACGCCAGCTGTCCTACAGCTGTCATGGGTTCAAAACACATGACCGTTGAAAGGCATGCGAGGCGGCATGGTGCGACCTCGTGGGCTCGCACTCGCGGGGCCATAAAAGCTAATGTTGGAAAATTCCTAGCCTCAAGATGCGACCAGGAATTTTGAGGGGTAGTTGTTATGCCCGCTTTCGGTCATGGGCTCTAAATTGGTCCCCATGGGTACATTGAATGGTTGGGCTCTCACATGTGAGCTGGGCTCTCATGTGTGAGCTAGAATTATGAATTTATGTGACTTGTGCCAGCACATGCGAGCTGGGCTCGTGATGTGCGGGCTGGGCTCTCACATAAGAGCTGGGCTATCACTTGTGAGCTGCGCTCTCACTTGTGAGCCGGTGGGATCTCACATGAGAGATGGGCTCTTAGTGGTGAGTCGATGGGCTCTCACTGGTGAGCCGGTGGGCTCTCACTGATGAGCCGGTGGGCTCTCACATGAAAGTTGGGCTCACACATGTGTGCTAGGCTCTCACATGTGAGCTGGTGGGCTCTCATATGCGAGCTGGGTCCATGAGCCCACATTGAGAAGGAAGGCGGTGCGGGCCTAGGTGACCAGGCCGACCCGCATTAAAGAACTTTGTGTGAAACATGGAAAGTGACTCATAGATGACTGAGTTGCTCGTAAATTTCGGGGCCGACATGGGTTATTCCTATAATTACGGGAAGATATGCGGAGATGCCGCGAGATTGTAGGAGCGTGTGGAGCCGGTCGAGATTTACGTGACTAATTGGCTGAAGGCCTAACTTTATCATGGGTTTGGGCTGCACGGGTTGAAGAACCCTAACCCTAACCTCTGTAACTTGTTCCGCAAGAACTACATGAGGTTTGATCCCTATAAATAGGCACTACTAGAAAAAAGACCTTAGACATCGGTTAAAAAGCGATGTCTATGTAAAAAATGTATGATGTCTTCGCGACTGATGTTAAATGTATTTTCCCATAGATATCGGTTAAAAACCGATGTCTATGTAATATTACACATCGTTTCTGGAAAATTTCTGATGTCTAATTCACATTCTTGTTATATAATTGTGTAATGTCAAGTTCAGAAATGTAATATTAGGACGATTAGGCCTATTTAAAACTATAACACACAAGCAATATTTATAAATTAACATCGATTAAAAATAAAAAACCGATGTCTTTAACCTATTAGACATCGATTATTTTTAAAGAACCGATGTTAATTTGAACAATAGACATCAATTTTTTTATAAATAACCGATGTCAATTTGAACAATAGACATTGATTATTTTTTAAATAACTGATGTTAATATCATAAATAGACATCGGGTGTTTATTTTTGAATCGATGTTATTACCTTGTTTATATGTGCTAATATCCCTGTATTAATATCGAATATTAGACAATGCATTAACCACAATACTGAAAAAATTTAATTCTCAAAACTCAATTAATACATATATATTATTACTCAATTGAATTCAAGATCAACAAATTCTCAATGTGTACAACTAATCTCAAATATGCCTATAATTCTAAATAAACTATTCTATAATTCAAGATTATCTTCTATATGTGTTCAATATCTTCTATAGAAGATCGTCCAGAGACCCAGCTACCCTGCAGCAGACCTGTGTTCAGCAGCAAAGTACATGTTTCTGTTGAAATCAACATCAAGACTATACAAGAAGCTGACATAATTCTGACCACTCCTGAGGTTAATGTAGATAAATTTATGCAAAAATATTCCCAGTTTCTAACTAATAATTTGAATATTGGACATCGGCTAAATCGCAGTATCTCGTTTTTCAGAAGTTTGATGCAGTAACTCGGTATCGCATAAAAGATGGTGGTCTCAGTTTCTTCAGTGATATAGCACTGGTACTCATTGATGAAGTTCATCTACTGAATGATCCCCGTGGAGCAGCTTTAGAGGCAATTGTCAGCAGATTGAAAATGATTTCTTGTAATCCTGAAATGAAATCTAGTGTGTTAGCGCATGTCCGTTTTCTTTCTGTTTCTGCCACTATTCCAAATATTGAGGATGTTGGTAAAGTACAGTTCTGTGACATTGGTATTCATTTATCCGTTTTCATTTCAACAGAAACATGTACTTAGCATGTAAGAAATTCAGATACAAACAAAAAATTAAATTATACCAGAGTTTAGCTTGGTCTACTCACCGTTGCACGCATTTGGTTAAGACCTCCATTCTATGAAATCATCAAATAACCATTGTTCTTATACACCACTGTATTAGTGGCATCACATGGAATCAGAATGAAATCATCCAAATCGAACTCCAAAGTATATTTCATCTAAGTTAAAATTAAAATAAAACAAATAAACCAAATCATATAAAGTAGTGGAAAAAGTTCAAGGTAAGACCAGAAAATCCTCGAGACATTCAAATTAGGTAGCAACAAACGATATTAGGAAAGATTCTACATATCACAAGCAACTGAAAAACTATAATATTATATCAACAAAGCTCATTATTCTGTAACTCTTGACTGAATTCATGCCTTATTACTCAAACTTCTGTTGCAACCCCGAGCATCTTTGAATAAACTTTAATTTAGTTGTACTGCCATCTATATTATATATAGTTGAAAACAGCAAAGACAAATAAAACAAGCACTAAAATAAAAAACTACACATCGCTAAAAAACCAGATATTGAAATTGCCATCCTCATGCAACAGTCATAATAAATTACTACGAGCAAAATTTCAAAGATCATCATCACTTAAACAATTAGAGTCATATAAACCTAACAAGTACAAGAAAACGAAAACAACCTGCAATTTCATCCACCCGAAAAAGTCCCTCACTTGTCTCCACCGCTTCTGTTCCTTCAAAACAGTACACATTTCCCTGAAACTCAAAACACTAACAAACCGTCACATCACAAGTAGCAACTTTGTGAGCTTCTTCTTGAACAGAAATTGCAGCTTCCGAAGGGATAGGTAATGACAGGACAGAACATAATAGTTTGACCTTTGGCTGTAATATAAATTTGAAGGTAAAAATTAGTGCTTGACTTAGACATTGATTTGATACAGGCAGGGATAACCAATGAACAAACTACAATAGTATGCACCTTAAACCATATTCGCTTATTCTTATTTTTCTATCCCACTTCCTGGAATGAACCATCGGCACTACACCAAAAGTGTGGTTGTCCTTCACATTGGATTCCTGCCCACTACAAGTTTAAGTGTTTAACAGAATGGTCAGATAATACACAATGTGAAAAGCTACATCAGCAACAATATAAAATTAATAAAACAAAGACAAGATATATCTATTTACATTCAGAATACAAACCTGCATCACCCAGAGTTCTGGTTTAGTTATCTCCCGATTGTTGACCAAGATCTTTGTGTTTCCATTGCTCGCATTTTGCATGATGGGATGGCCAATAACCAGGTGAGGACAAAGGCATTGCTATTTCCATTCACACTTAATGCACAACATCAAAGGTACAAACATACAATAAATAAAAGTGAAACAAGGAAAAAACAAAACAGGTGCATCGACATTCGAAGCGCGAGAGGAAGAATCCTACATTGTAGTGATAAAAATGCCTATCAGCATTGGTCACATTCACTTTAAAGTGATTACTAAGAAGAAGAATCCTACACTGTAGTGATAAAAATGCCCATCAACATTAGATCTTCCATTACCTTACTTAAATCTTCCTCCTCAAAATGATCACTTTCTTCTTGCAAAAGCATTCCAACTTCATTACCATCTCCTCCTTTTAGTTCCTCTAATCCATATTTCGATAGAGAAACAAAACAATCTGAGTCCTCTCCATCCTCCCCTTCAATCAAACTATAACCTCCATCAGGGTTTAGGGGTTGAAATCTCATCTAAGTCGTGCCACCCTGATTTTCCAAACAACAGGAAAGATCAGTAAACACATGAACCAGGATGCCTCACTTCTCCAGCAAGCATAATAACAGTGCATAATAACAGTTGATACTGTAAAATCATCTTGAAAGAACAATTTGCAGAAAAACAACTTACTCATAGCCACTATATATATATATATATATATATATATATATATATCTTGAAACATTGTACCATAACAATTTCCTTTAAACTAATACTTATGTAGTTTTACATGAACACAATTAAGAAAAAGAGGTCAGCATATATATAGAGTTGTTGTAACTGTACACTGCCTGTAAATTTAGTCTATCCCAGTCACATGAGCAACTTCTTCTGCCTGACTTGTAGTAAAAAAAACCTTATACAGTTTAGTACCAAAAGTGAACAGCGTCTACAAATAAACTCAAAATAACCATAGTTACTAAAGCCATTGAAACAATCGGATTTTATACCATAAACAGAAAACGATGAAACTCACAATTATAGTGAAACTACTATCTCATACACAAATTAAACAAATCAAATTCAACAAAAGAAGCACAGAACTCCTCACCGAAGCAACACTAACACCACTCTCTTTTTCCTTCACTTTCTCGTAAATGTCATCCACAAACTTTGAAAGCTCCAATTTGAGATGGGTACTGATGTTTCATAACCTGTTAAAAACACCAATAAAAAGTAAGAACACCGAAAACCCAATCTTGATAAAGAAAAAAAACCCAATTATACAAACTAATCCAAGCTGGGTCGAGAAATTAAGGTTTCTTATAGTAGGAGTTTGATTAATTGAAGATCTATAATTTGGTGTTTAATTCGAACCCTAATTACTTGCAATGTGAGATGGTCATATAAATTAGGGTTTTAATTATGAAAATATGGTTAGAGATAGAGAGATGAGAAAGAACGAGAAAGAGAGAGAGAGAGAGAGAGAGAGAGAGAGCGAGAAAGATAGAGAGAGAGAGATGAAAGAGAATGAAAGAGAGATAGGGGGAGGAAGAGAGCTGAGAGGAGAGAGATACTAGAGAGACGGGTTCATTTTTTGGTTAAGGGGGGAATAATTGGGAAATAAAAGGGGGGAAACTTTTCGCATTTTTTTTTAATTTTTTTTAGTTAACCATTGACAACGGTCGTAAACTCAAACCGATGCCTATAAAACAAAGACATCGGTTACATAAAAAACCGATGTCTAACTAACGTTTTTCATTTTTAAAAAATAACTATAGATAACGGTTATTTTGTGGACCGATGTCTAAAATAAGCAGTAACATCGGTTTTAAAATAACCGATGTCTAAATATAACTTTAACATCGGTCGTCTCAGCAACCGATGTCTAAGGACCGATGTCTATTGACAGAATTCTAGTAGCGAGGGTATGTAGACATTTGTATGAGATATGAGTCGACACTCGATAGAGAATAAGGCAGACCCTATTTTTTTTAGGAGTCAACATACAAGTTCAGCCACCAACATAAACAATTTTTCTCCACTCTCAAACACCATCCTTGGTCTTTATTCCGGCCAATAACCTTCAAATTACTGTTATACAAAATTCACACGGAAGAGAGCATGAATGAATGAATGAATATAAGCGTACTGGATGAGACAAATAGCCCAAGTCAATAGGGTCATATAAAACTCTAGAGAATGGAGGGCCGAGCATTAGGCGGCAAATGAGCTCATATACTCGGGAAATATTTGGTGTTCGACTTGAAAAAATTTGGAGTTTATTTGTAAACAAGTAGATATTGAACATGATTTTACTGTATGTTAATTTTTGTCTTTCTTGCATTTGTTTTAAACCCTACAGAAAAGAGTATGAATGAATGAATAGCACAGGCATAAAAGGACACTAGAGAATGGAGGGGTGGACACAAGCCACCGACAACTAACAATGGACATACCCCTTACTAAACAAGCTGACAAACTGCGCCAGCATAGTTCCAGCATATTAATTACTTGCAACTTGTAACAACAAGTGATGACTGATCTCTCACCCCCTCACCTGTACTGACATTCGCTTCTAGTAAAATCAATGACAGTGTATCAAGTATGTGACCCAGAACTCTGATATTAACAGCTCCTTGGCCACCCAAGTTTCCGACTCCAAGCACTCTTCCATTCTCGTGCATACAATAAATATTACTTAGACATGCAGTGGAGCATTAACACAGAGGGACTAAGCCCTAAACTTAAGTCTCGACTACCTTCTGAAAATCTGGACGGATTATGGAACCAGTCTCGAAAGCCCATTTATGGGTCGAAGAGTGGATCACGGGCGCCCATCTTTGGGGCATAAATTTTCCTTTCATGTCCCTCATAAATTGTGAGAAATGTTGGGGGTAGCAGGGATCGAACCTGAGTTCTCTGCCGGCCTCAGCTCTGATATCATGTCAAGGAACCAATTACTCTAAAATCTCAAGGTGTTAGAGAATGGTTATGTCCAGGATCTTATATTATTTTACTAAGATCTTCTAATAATAATTAGTCGAGATCAAATTAAGGTATGGGGTGCCTTGGGTCTATTTGAAGATGTTTATGCAAAGTTCAAATTCTCACAAATGAAACAGTTAATAGTGTCAAGCATTATTCGCAGAGATGGTATCAACTAGTTATGGCTACTATAACTTGTTAGGAGTAGTATTTATGCATGATGGCCTCAATTCTATTACTACCGACAGAGGAAAATCAAGTAGAAATGTGAAAAATAGTGAGACCACAGTTTTCCACCACATATATGGGGAATCAAATTATTCTGTTGAAATAAGTGAACACTTTTTATGTCAACCACCACATGCATCAACGTAAATATTCTTTTATATTTTAAAATAAACAATTTATCTTACACAAATTTCGTGTTACTAAAAATCGATAATCGTTGATTTATCTCTTGAAGCAGAATATAAAATATCAATAAATTTTTGTCTTCATTTAAAAATTGAAAATGAGTTATAGACTAAATATATCAAATGAGTGATGACATATAAAACACACAAAAAAAGTGGTATTAAATCATGTTTCAATAAATTTATTAATTTACTATGCATGGCTATAATAAAGTTTAACGCATAGTCGCATTTACATTAACTTGGCTTTGTTAAATAAAGAAAATAGCAGAGCCCCTGGTTCTTCTCATCCATGACTGCTAAAAATCACTTTTTCTCAACAAAAATGAAATGAATTTGTGGCCATATGATCTACTCGTAGGGTGACACTGTTATTTTGCCCCCACATTTTTTGGTGGACTCAATAATTTGCATGCTCCTACTGATTTCCCCCAAAAAGCACACCTAATTTCCCCTCACTTCAGTCTTTATTTTTTTTAATAAAAATACTACATTTATTAGTTTACATCATGATTGTAAAAATCGGTAATCGGTACTAATTAGTTTAGGTACCGATTAGGGATTAATCGGTAAATCGGGGATTAATCGGCAGGATTAATCGGAACAAAAATCGGATATATTTAAATATTTTAATAATATTTAATATATTTACCTTATTTATTATGAAATATATAATTCAAAATTAATTTATAAATATTAATCGGATTTCAAAAAATAGAACGGGCCAAATATTTTTTAAGAATTAATCGGGGATTTTTTTAAAAATGGGGGATTTTTAAAATAGTGGTTTACATATATACATGTAAATAAACATGTCTTAGTCGTGATATGTATACTCTTGGACAGTGCACATTAATTTAGCACAGCACATTATATGTATACCTACAGCGTAAGCTGTACCTGTACACTTTTGTTGTTTAGAACTGGTGAGGTGGAACCAGAGAAAACGAAAGAAAAAAGAGCTCCAATATTAAAACCAAAATTTATTAAGCTAGAGTACTATAGAGACCAATAATTTGTTGCTCAATTATTTGGTAAACAAGATTTCAGGGATAATATTAAACAATGGCTAATGCATGTGCCTGTGTTTTGTAACAGGCTTATGGCATAATAGTTAGTATATTGTCACCCGTGTGGGAACTTAAGTATAAAAGAGTTGGATATTAAAGAAAAAAAACTAGTTGGATATTAAAAAAAAAACTTGTTCTCAATAATTCACAAAACTAACTCATAAAAAAGAGATATAAACTCACACTTGTATTTCACTCAAAAGATAATATAAAACTTAATGATTACAAAGTTTCAAAGAGTGTCCTATTTATACGCCTTCATATAACCTACTAGAATATAGTTTAATATGCAACTCCCTAGGTACATGAAAAGCTAAACGTCATGAACTCAAAAGACCATGAACTCAAAATTCTTGAAAATCAAAGGTCAATTCTAGGTGCTTCCAAGAACATTTTATATTATTAAAATAATAATCAAAGTTTAGCTTAATAGCTTATAATTATTTTAACACCCCCCTAAGCTAAACTTTTTCTCATGCCGAGTTTATTTTTCAACTCCTTAAAAATGTCGGGCCTCAAAGGTTTCGTAAAGATATCACCAATTTAGTCTTGTGACTTGCAATGTTGAATCTCAACTTCTCCTTTCTTCACCAAGTCTCGGATAAAATGATATTTGATTCTTATGTGCTAGCTCTTCCCATGAAATACTGGATTTTTCGTGAGTGCTATATAGCTGGCTTGCTATCACAATAAATAATTGGACTTTCCTAACCGGCATGCTTGAGGTCCTCCAACACCCATGTGATCCATGATGTTTGACAACTAGCTAAAGATAAAGAAATATATTCTGCCTCCGCCGTTGAGAGAGCCACAACTTGTTGTTTCTTTGACATCCATGTGATTGCACAAGAGCCAACAAAGAAAATATTTCCCGAAGTACTTTTACTACCATCAACACTTCCGGCCCAATCACTATCACAATATCCAAGCACCTTAGAGTCATTTGCCTTTAGATAATAAAGTCCATCTCCAAGTGTTCCACGAACATACCTCAAGATTCTTTTTCCGGCCTCCCAATGTGTCTTCTTTGGTTGCTCCATGAATCTACTAATCAAACTAACACCATATATGATATTCGGCCGAGTGGTGGTCAAGTACATCAAACTCCCAACAAGACTTCTATATTAGTAGGATCAACAAATTTAGAATCATCATCCTTACTTAATTTCAAGTCAACTTCAACGGGAGTTCTACATGGTTTCGCCTCTTTTATTCGAAATTTCTTCATCAAATCATTTGCATACTTTTCTTGAGATATAAAAATTCCTTTTTCATCTTGCTTTACCTCAATACCAAGAAAGTAGTGAATTAAACCCAAATCGGACATCTCAAACTCTTGCATCATATTCTTCTTGAATTCTTCAATATCATCATGATTATTTCCCGTAAAAATCAAATCATCCACATATAAATTAATGATTAGAATTTTATCTTTTTTCTCTTTAATGTAAAGTGTATGCTCGAATGGACACCTCTTGAATCGCATCTTTACAAAATACTCATCTATGCGGCTATACCATGCATGTGGGGCTTGTTTTAATCCGTACAAAGCCTTCTTCAACCGATAGACTTTATTTTCTTCATTCTTCTTCACATAGCCCGGTGGTTGATCAATATACACCTCTTCTTGCAATTCGTCATTCAAAAAAGCGGATTTGACATCCAGTTGGTGAACTTGCCACATATTTTGCGCGGCCAAAGAAAGTATCAAACGAATTATTTCAAGGCGTGCCACGGGAACAAAAACTTCTTTGTAATCAACACCATACTTTTGTTTGTAACCTTTAACCACCAATCACACCTTATGTTTCTCAACTTCACCTTATGCATTCATCTTTTTCTTGTAAACCCACTTGACTCCATAGGTTTGTTTCCTTTAGGAGCTTCAACTAACTCCCATGTTTGATTTCTTTCGATTGCATCAATTTCTTGATCCATGGCATGTCTCCATTTATTTTCTTTCGCGACATCTTCAAAAAAGACCGGATCCGCATTTGCATATAAGGCAAAATCAACAAACTCATCTTCCAAAATTCTTCTTGTTTCTCCATAGAGATCTGCCACAGTTCTTGTCTTTCTAGGTAGTGATTCGGAACTTGCGGATGATGATGATGAGTTTGGCGGATAATTAGATGGTGGAGTGGAGCCTTCTTCTTCAACTGGATCAAATGCATCATCATCAAGAAATACACTTGAACTTTCTTTCTCATTCTTCCATTCCCACGAAACTTCCTCATTGGAGATCACATCACGACTAATTACAACATTTCTTGTGATAGGATTGTATAATTTGTATGCCTCGGAAGCTTCACTATAACCAACAAAGATGCATTTTTCAGATTTATCATCAAGTTTGCCTCTCTTTTCATCAAGCACATGAGAGTAACAAATACTTCCAAAATTTCGGAAGTGAGAGTCATATGGCTTCTTATGGCTCCAAGCTTCTTGTGGAGTCTTCCCTTGTACACTTTTAGTAGGTGCACGATGAAGAACATAACAAGCACATATCACCGCTTCGGCCCAAAACATCTTAGGCAAATATTTTATTTTCAACATACATCGAACAAGCTCCATAATTATTCGGTTCTTCCTCTCGGCTACCCCATTTTGTTGAGGGGTTGAACGAACCATTAGTTGATGGAGAATTCCATGATTTTTCAAAAAACTTCCAAATTCTTCGGACATATATTCACCACCACGATCGGATCGTAGTGTCTTTAAAGAAGGACCACTTTCTTTCTCCACAACTGCTTTAAAATCTTTAAAAACTTCAAATACTTAAGATTTTTCTTTGCGAAAATAAATCCACATCTTGCGGCTATAATCATCAATAAAAGTGAGGAAATAACGACTACCTCCAATAGAGTTTGTGCGCATGGGTCCACACAAATCTGAATGTACTAATTCCAATGGTTTTTTAGCTCACCATGTCTTGTCTTTTGGAAATGGATCTTGATGATGCTTTCCAAAAACACAATCTTCACACACTTAATATTTCATTTGAATATTTAGGATGCCCCTCACCATATGACCTTTACAAATCTTGGATAAAGTGCTTGTTAATCCCAAACAATACAACAAGAATTACAGAATGGGGGTCGAATGTAATTCCGACTACTTTTTCAAGATTTTAAAAAATGTTCTAACTGAATATATATAAGTGTTTGCAGAGTGCATAGTGAAAGAATTATATAAATCAAAACACAAAGTAATAAAAAAACAAGCTTTTAAAACTTTCTGGTGGATTTGAATGTATCCACCGGAGATATATATATCAGTTTGAGAACTCTGTGTAGCTTAAAATGGCTCACAGCTACTTTACAAGTAGAACAAACAAATTACAGATAAATTCTTGACAAGTACAGCTTTTTCTATGTCTCTTTGAAATGTGTTTTCTTATTTGAATAAGGTTTTATCAACAGTACCTCTTGTGAAGTGATTTTCCAAAAGAAACTTTGATAAACTGTCATACCAGGCTCTAGGTGCTTGCTTCAGTTCATAAAGTGTTTTCAAAAGATAGTAGACATATCCTGAAAAATTTGGATCTTCAAAACCAGGAGGTTGACTGACATAGACTTCCTCCTCCAAATCTCCATTCAGAAAGACATTTTTGACATCCATTTGATAGACTTTGAAATTGGCATGGGCTGCATAGGCTAAGAAAATTATGATGGCTTCAAGTCTTGTAATAGGAGCAAAGGTTTCATCAAAATATATTCCTTCTTGTTGGTAGTAGCCCTTAGCAACCAATCAAGCTTTGTTCCTGACCACTATGCCATTTTCATCCATATTATTTCTGAATACCCACTTGGTATCAATTGTATTCTTTCCTTTAGGTTTGGGTACCAGCTTCCATACCTTGTTCCTTTCAAATTGGTTTAGCTCCTCCTGCATAGCTAAGATCCAATCAGGATCCAACAAAGCTTCTTCTACCTTCTTTGTTCTTCCTTCGATAGGAAGCTACTATATAGACATTTTTCTTGAGTTGCTCTCCTTGTCTGAACTCTAGAAGATGCATCACCAATGATGAGCTCAAAAGGGTGATCCTTAGTCCGTTTTCTTTGTTGAGGTAGATTAGCTCTAGATGAAGAGGCCTCATTAATGTCTTGATGTGTGACTGAGTTTTGAATATGAGAAACTCCCTCTGAGTTTGTGAATCTTTGATTTGAGAAAGGGGAACTTTCTGTAGGTGATCTATTCTGACTTTTAGCTTCTCTTAATGACCCGACAGATGATGCACTTTGTGTTCCGACAGATGAGGCTGATTGTCTCCCGACGGATAAGGCAGATTATCTCCTGACGGATGAAGCATTTTGTAACTCGACAGATGTTGAGTTATGTGCTTCATTAGTTGTAGATTTTTCTGCATTATCCTTATTCACTGTTTCTTGATCACTTTCATCATCACTGTCATCACTAACCATCTCCACATTATCAAATTTGAGGCTTTCATGGAAATCTCCATCTTGTAGTCCTTCAATCTTTTTATCATCAAACACAACATGTACTGATTCCATAACAATGTTGGTTCTTAGATTGTAGACTCTATATGCCTTTCTCACAGCATATCCAACAAAAATTCCTTCATCTGCTTTAGCATCAAACTTCCCATATTGATCAGTTTGATTCCTCAAGATATAACATTTGCAGCCAAAGACATGAAGAAAATTTAGGGTTGGCTTCTTATTCTTGAACAATTGGTTGGGTGTCATGCACTTTGCTTGATTAACCAAAGAAATATTCTGAGTGTAGTAGGCAGTATTCACAGCTTCAGCCCAAAAATATGTTGGTAACTTTGATTCTTCAAGCATTGTCCTTGCGGCTTCAATAAGAGATCTGTTCTTTCTTTCCACTACTCCATTTTGTTGTGAAGTTCTTGCTACAGAAAACTCATGCATAATCCCATTCTCTTCACAAAATAATCTCATCACAGAATTCTTGAACTCAGTTCCATTGTCACTCCTGATTCTTCTTACTTTAAAATTAGGATAATTGTTGACTTGTCTTATGTGATTGATGTTGATTTCACTAGCTTCATCTTAAGACTTTAAGAAATATGTCCAAGAGAACTTTGAGAAATTATCCACAATTACTAGGCAAAATCTTTTCCTTGAGATGGACAACACATTGACTGGTCCAAACAAATTCATGTGTAACAATTGCAAAGGTTCTTCAATTATTGAATCAAGCTTCTTTCTGAATGATGCTTTGATCGGCTTTCCTTCTGGCATGCATCACACAATCTATACTTAGTAAACTCCACTTGAGGAATACCTCTAACCAGTTCTTTCTTGACAAGCTCATTCATGGTTTTGAAGTTTAGATGGGACAGCTTCTTGTGCCATAGCCAACTTTCATCTTGACTTGCTTTACTAAGAAGACAAGTGACAAATTATGTATTTGATGAGTTGAAGTCAGCTAGATACTTTCCCTTTTCTCACTCCAGTGAGAACCACCTTGTTACTCTTTTTGTTTATCACAACACAGGCTTCTGAATTGAAGGTTACTGAATTGCCCTTATTACAAAGCTGGCTGATACTCAATAAATTATGCTTAAACCATCCACTAGGGCAACCTCTTCAATGATAACATTGTCTTTTGATATCAAGCCATATCCCACAGTATAACCCTTGCTGTCATCTCCAAAAGTAATACTTGGGCCAGCTCTTTCCTTGAACTCAGTGAGCAAGGTAGAATCTCTAGTCATGTGCCTTGAACAACCACTATCCAGATACCAAAGATTCTTTATGTTTCCCTGCACACATCAAAATCAAATCAAGTTGATTTTGGTACCCAAGTTTCCTTGGGTCTTTCCTTGTTAGCTTTCTTCTTTGGTTTCTTAGGTTTGATCTCATTTGACTTGGGAATTTCTGATTCATCCTTAATCATCTGAGTTGGACCTTTGAAACCAGTCATTAAAACAAAATTGTCATGCACATTTTGATTAACAGGAAAAGGCATGCTATTTGCAAACATGTTATTCCTGAAAGGCATGCTAAATGGCATTTGAGGCATATTAAATGCGGCATAATAAGGATTAGGTGCAAATGGCATATTAGCAAATTGTGCATTCATATTCTGAGCAAACATAACATTCATAGGCATGGTAGGCATGGTAGTTATGTTGGGAAAAGAAGAGGGTGCAGACATAGGAGTAGGCATGGCAAGTTTGCAATTAACAGATAAATGATTAACACTACCACACTTAACACATATTTTTCTTGGAGCATATTTATCAGGTGTGTAGTTGTTCAGCTTGTTAATTCCTACTTTCCCATTTATATTATTTTTCTTTTTAGCTTTTGTTTTAACCTCAATCTTTTCTAATTTGTCATTCAATTGCTTGATGGAAAGATGACCAACATTAACTTTCTTCTCCTTCCTGACTTGACTTGGTTCTCCTGGAATAAATTTTTTAGAAACTGAGCCATATTTTTTATTTAACTTGGCTAGCTTAGCTTTGCCCACAGGTTTACTCACAGCCGACGGATGTGGCTCTTTGTCACTCGACAGATAATCCTTTTGATTATCCGACGGATGATTTTCATCATCCGTCGAGTCCACATCTGTCAACAATCCTTCAACCAAATTGGATTCCAGCTTCTCCTTACTCTTTTTCCAGGCTGCATCACAAAAGGACTCAATACCTTGAACTTTAGTGATTTGTGCATGGACATCTCTGGATGATTTCCATGCCTTAATCACTTCATGTTATCATTCCAGCTACTTCTTTAAAATCTTTTCTTTCTTCACGGACTCAGTTAATTCATCCTTAGCAATCTTACACTCAGTTCTCAATTTTTCAAATTCAATAAAATGAGATTCTAGCACATTATTCCTCTCACTTAAAAACAAATTGTTTTATTTAATTTTAGAATTTTCCTTAGTGAGGGACTTAAGTGTAACACGCAAGTGGTATAATTCTATGCACATGTCATTGATTGCATCATTACACTCAGCTTTAGATAAATGAGCTAGGTTATTGGTGATTACCTGATTACTTGAAGAACTTGTTTCTGTTTCATCAGACTTGGCCATCAGGGCTAGGTTGACATAGCTTGTTTCTTCATCTTCATCCAATCCATCAGCTGCCCTGTCATTTTCTTGTGGAATGAAAGCCCTTTCCTTTTGCTTGAGCAACTCAAAGTATTTCTGTTTATAATCAACATGCTCAAACTTCTTCTTTCTAGAATCTGACTTTCTACACTCATTGGCAAAATGCCCTGCCAAGCCACATTTGAAACATTTGAATTTGGATTTATCCACCATGTTTCTACTTGGCTTGGCTGCTCCAAAATTCTTTTTGAACTTGAGGTTGGAAAACCTTCTGGATAGGAATGCTAAATGCTCATCAATATCATCCATGTCATCTTGGCTCAACTGATCTTCATTTTCAGCTACTAGCCCTTTACCCTTGCTTTCACAGACCTTTGATGTAGACTCAACAGCTTCTACCTTCATCTCTTTCTCTTTCTCTAACTCAGCAACCAGTGCTATGGACCCTCCTTTCTTCCTTCATTTCTCCATCCTCTCATCTTGATCAATTTCAAGCTCATAAGTTTTTAGGATGCCATACAGTCTCTCCAAGGTGAAGTCCTTGTAATCCTGAGAATTTCTCAATGAAACTGTCACTGGCTTACACTCTTTTGGAAGAGATCTAAGGAACTTGAGGTTAGAGTCTTTTGTTTGATAGACCCTTCCATGCAACTTCAGAGCATTTAATAGCTTTTAAAATCTACTAAAAATATCAGTGAGAGACTCACTTTCTTCACAGTGGAAATGCTCATATTGCTGAATCAGTAGCTGCGTCTTGTTTTCCCTTACTTGCTCAGTACCATCACAAATAATCTGGATTGTGTCCCAAACCTCTTTGGTTGTTTTACAGTTAATGATGTTATCAAACATATCACCTTCAACTCCATTGAACAAAATATTCAAGGCCTTCTTATCTATCCTGACTTGCTCAATATCGACATCTGACCATTCATGCCTAGGTTTGGGAACAGATGGTTCATTGCCAGTTGCAGCTCTCATTGGTACATGAGGACCTCTCTCTATGCAATCCACAGAGGCCTCATCTTGGGAAAGAAGATGCAGGTGCATTTTTACTTTCCAGTGGTGATAATTATCTCTTTCCAGAAATGGAATTTTGACTCCAATATCCTTCTTGTTCATCTTGTTGTTCGTTGTGATCTTTACACTCTTTGTACTTCAAGAGCTTGCTCTGATACCAATTGTTAATCCCAAACAATACAACAAGAATTACAGAAGGGGGGTTGAATGTAATTTTGGCTACTTTTTCAAGATTTTAAAAACTGTTCTAACTGAATATATATAAGTGTTTGATTTGCAAAGTGCGGAGTGAAAGAATTATATAAATCAAAACACAAAGTAATTAAAACACAAGTTTTTAAAACTTTCTGGTGGATTTAAATGTATCCACCAGATATATATATATATATATATATATATATATCAGTTTGAGAACTTTGTGTAGCTTAAAATGGCTCACAACTGCTTTACAAGTAGAACAAACAAACTACAGAGAAATTCTTGACAAGTACAATTTTTTCTATCTCTCTTTAAAATGTGTTTGCTTAGTTGAATATTCTACTAGCTACACTTGGTTTATATATCACCAAGTTTACATGACAATAAAACAAGATAATAAAACAAAACATATCTAGTCTAACTCCATGCTGCTTCACTACTCTATTCCAGCATCTTTGAATATCTTCACAATTGCATGGAAATAGTAATGCTTCTTTGTTCTCAAATTCCTGCTTAACAGGCTGCCACATTCCTTTTGCAAACACCCAATGCATATGACTATATTGTCACTGTCAACAGATATTTGAATTTGATCATCTGTCGGGTACATGTTTGTCATCCGTCGGGAACATGTTTGTCATCCGTTAGGTATTCTTTGTTGATCATCTATCGGGTAGCTTTGTCGTTCATCTGTCGGGTAGTTATTTATCACTTGACCCCATTTCACTTATACAGAATTACAAGACATCTCATATTTATAATTAATCAACTTATTCTACATATCCATTAGTAGTTAACATGACTCATATACTCCTACAGAATTTACACAAAGTTGTTTGCAGAACTGAGCTACAATACTTATTTGTTACATAAGCTACTCACCCGGTGGATGTCAAATTGTCATCCGTCGGGACATAATAAATCATCCGTCGGGACTATATTTGATTATCCATCGAGTGCTAGATATTCACTAAGTTAAATCTACTAAGGTGTTTTGATTAATTTATCATCAAGTTCACAACATATTCCTCACAGTGCTAAAACTCAAGTGATTATATCGAAGATGCCAAAACCAAGACTTGTCATTCACAATATTAGAAAAGCATGGAAGATACTCATTTTTGATTTTCAATGAAAACATTTTAGTTAATGCCATCTTGACTCTTACAACAAGAAGACCATTTTTGTCTCTTATCTCACAAAATCATCTTTAAAATTCACATTATGTCCCTTTCTTAAAAGTTTCCCAACATTTAAAAGATTATGCTTAAGATCGAGAACATAATAAACACCGAAGATATAGTTTGTACCTTGATTTATTTGGATTGGAACATCTCCACACCCTTTGACGACAAGCCTATTGTTGTTACCCGTCTTGACTTCTCGTTGGACGCTTTCATCAAAATTCACATAACAATTTTTATTTCCGGTCATGTGGTTGCTATAACAACTATCGATATACCAAACATCATCAAGTGACTCTTCTTGAACATATCTAACAAGAAGCATACTTTCATCTTTCTCCTGAACATCCTCATGTAGAAAATTGGAATCTTTTTCATCATTAATTCTTTTATAACAATCTTTTTTTATATTCCCAATTTTACGGCAATAATGGCATTGAAAATTAAAAGAATTAAAAGAATTACCTCTTCCTCTTCCATTGAAACCTCCACGAGCTCTTCCCCTTCCTCTTTGATATGAGTTAAAATTTTCACTTTGCACATTTTCTCTTCCTTGTCCTCGACCACGAAATGATCTTCTTTCACCTCTTCCTCTAAAACCACCTCTAAAACCACCACGACTAGTGTCTTGAACTTGAAAAACTTGCTCGGAAGGAGAGGAGTCAAATTGCTTGATGCGGAGTTCATGAGATTGTTTTGAGCCGAACAATTCTTCAAGAAAGAAAGTATTCAAATCTTTTGATTCTTCTATGGCCACAACAACATGCTCATATTTTCTAGTCATACTACGAAGAATTTTTTCCAAGACTCTTTTATCCGAAATATCTTCTCCATTAACATGAAGTTGATTAACAATTAAAATTGTCCGATTATAAAATCCCTCCACCATTCCACTTTCTTTCATCTGTAGTAAATCAAACCAAACTCTTAGAGCTTGAAGTCTCATCATTTTTACTTTTTCTTCACCTTTGTAGGCCTTATTAAGGATGTCCCATGCCTCCTTTGATGTTGGTACCGTTGAAATTCTCTCAAAATTTACTTCATCCACATTAATGTTGCCAGGTCAATATAAAATCAATCATATTTAGTCAAAAATAGGTTGGTCGTTAAGTTAAAATTGACCATATTTGGTCAGAATTATATAGGTTGGAATTGTTAAAACTTTATTTGGTAAATTATATTTGGTCGACAAAAATACGAAAGCTGCAAGATAAAAAAGAGTTAAATACTTCATTAACTCTAGTTGGTAAATTCGAAGCATATATCCCCTTTCCATATTTTAATAACTCATTAACCTGAAAAAACCCACTTAATTTGGATACTGAATATATATTTATAAATATTTTTGCACTAGCATTTATGTGGCAGTAGAATATAACCAAACAAGGGTTCTCAAATGTCAGTGGCACAAAATGGGAGGAATTTAATTTTATATCTGCGAAAAATGTTAATTATAACACATGAGTTCGTAAATTTTAAAAAATAATGCTATGCCTATCACAAATTTAGAGATTATTAAATTTAGTAGTTTTAACCTAAATAATATAAAAGAATTATATACTTAAATTTAATGCTATATCCTCAATAATAAATAAATTAACGTGACAAATAATTTATGTTTAACAATATATTTATAACTATAAACAATAAAATATTTGATTTGATCTAAATTAATTTGAATATAGATGGGATATAATTTTCCTCCTGAACCCGCGCCTGGGTCACCTAGTCCAGGTCCGGTACAACCCCGTTCCGGCCCGACCCAGGACCAAAGCAACCTCGCGGCACATATCCTAGAAATCTCAAATAGGGCATAATACGTGAAGCACAAGCTGTAATAACCCCTATTTTTAGAATCTTTGAAACACTGATGAATAGTGATTTTGCTGATTATGCTGATTAAGAAAACTTTTCATGCCACACTATGTAGGAGTTCTTTTATTGATATTCTGAGATCTTATTAGTATTCCATATGGTATATAAGTGTATGTAAAGATCGTCAGAATCCAAATTCGAACACTTTGATTTTTTCCGAAAATCCACCAGATACCGAAAGAATTGAGTATAAGGTAACATGATTAAAATGATTTAAATTCAAGGATTATAAGAGAGGACCATAAAAGGAATATGAAATATTGAGAAAGGTTTAGGGGAACCCAACTAATGAGATCCCGGATATGATCCCTCAAACGATCAACGAGAATGAACAATAAACGAGTCGTAAAATAATTAAACGACTAAGTAATGCAAGAGGCAAGGAGGAGGGTCAATTAGTGCAAGATTAATGCACTTAGTTAACATCTTAATATAAGGATTAAGCTTAAAAAGATGCTTCCACCATAAGGATGAGACAAGTGGCAAGGATTATGTAAGCTTGATGACATCACCATGCTTATGTCACTTTCCACTAATTTAAACAAAACAACTAGTCAAGTAAATATCCTAAAATCATTTCATTTCCACCACAAGTTCAAGTTAACACAAGCTCTCATCTTCCTCCCCCATTTCCATTGCTCTCGGCCAAAACAGAACCAGCACATTAAAACTGTTGTATCTCCTTCATTTCTCACTCAAATGTTGTGTTATATAGCTCGTTGGAAAGGTATTGAGATGGCCTAGAACTCTTGTTCACAAGTCTCATCCAAATAAGCATGGTAAGACCCTCATTTTTACAGTTCTTTCAATCGGACTTTTAGAAACTTCAAAGTCTAACTTTGTGTTCTTGATTTCTTTGAAAAGATTAAGCTTGTAGGAGGCTCCCTAAGGATTCCTAGCAACTTAACACCTCCCAAGGAAGGTATAAACTTCAAACCCTGTCCTTTACTTTGATTATTAGTGATTTTAATGGTTGGTTTTCTAAATGAGAAGCATGACCTTTGATTATTAGTAGTTTGATTTGGATTTGGAGTGATTTGGTGAATGAATCTTGTTATAGTTAATAAAACTTGATTGTGGTTGGTTGAGATGAAGAATCTGAAGAATAAGGACTGGTATAGTATTATTTAGTTGAGGTTTTGATGTGTTAATGATTGTGGGTTGTTTGGTGAGCTTTTGGTGTAGTGAGAAACTTGGAAAACTCGTAAATATAGCCGTCATAATGCCCATTTTTATTCAACTGCTTGTTCTTAGTGTTCAGGACATAAAACTCAATAAACAATCTGTAACATTGCCATGTTTAGCTAGAGCGTGTCGTAAGCTTCGTTTTGATATGTGGATCACTTGGTTCCGATGTACGGTTTAGGAGAAACGACCGTTTTAAGTAACGTCATTTCGCGAACGAACCATTACCCCTCGCCTTAATTTGAAACCTTGGTTAAGGCCCTTAAATGACTAATTGGAGTATGAAACAATTATGTAAAGTGGATTAGGCAGTACTCGCGAAAGAATCGCCTTAAAATTCTTAATGGTTAATTTATTAAAAATGGTGGAGCCAAGGGTACTCGAACGACTTATGTGATTCGTTAAGCGTAGAAGTGACCATAAGCGAACGTTAAGGTTCAATTGGTTAAAGTCTAGTTTCTTAAGCGACCGGGGTTTAATTCCGACTTATGTTGTTGTTCATAGGTTATCGGACCCACTCTAAGCTTAAGTCTATCCGGTAACACTCAGGCAAGTTTTCTACCCGTTATACTGTTGTTGTGATGTATATATGTATATGCATTATCTTATGATAAGTGCATGAATGTTATTAGCAAATCTTGCGATATATTGGAGCCTGCTGATATGGTATATATGCATATCTGTTTCGTAATCTTGATATCTAATGGTTGATTCAATTGCTTATAAGTTGCATAATAACTATGCTAGAGATAAGCAGTAGTTGCGTATACCCTTAGTATAGGGGACCCAAAGGTGAACATATTTCTAAACCGGGAGTCGATGTTCCCGAGTATAATATATATATATATATTTATATATATATAGATATAGTTTTCAAAACTATTAATCGAATAAGGTTTATTCGATAACTTTATTTTATTTAATGAATATTATTTTGAATATTCATTCGAGGACTTATGACTCCGTTTAGTTTATTTAATGAATATTATTTTGAATATTCATTCGAGGACTTAAGACTCCATTTATTTTATTTAATGAATATTATTTTGAATATTCATTTGAGCACTTATGACTCCGGTTATTTATTAAATAATATTCTTTATTTTATTAAAGAATAATGTTTCGATAATCAAACTTATTTTTGATTATTCAAATAAAGATCATACTTTCGTATAAGTATATCTTTGGTTATTAATATTCATTTCAAGTATGAGTTTTAAAACTTTTACTTCAATTATTTTTATAAGGATTATCCTTATGGGAATATTATTTAAATAATAATATTCAGATATTTTCTAATATACCGGGACTGATTTATTTCATTAAATCAGCATTACTCCAAACATTCTTAAAAATGTTTTTGAGTCTTCAAAATGATTTTAAAAGTTAGAGCGGATCCCAAAAACTCGTTTCCAGATTTAAGATCTTCCTTTCGAAGGAGACTTGAATATTCGCTCAAAAATCTTAGGGATCCGGCTCTGTGGTGTATTTTATATTCGCAACGAGGTTGCTGTTTTGAGAAAACAATTTGATTACTTGCCCAATGTTTGGGAAGTAAGTCCATCTAATTGAGTTGGCATAAGCGACAGGCCGGGGTACGGTCTATGAAGGTGTAAGAGGCTGGGTGACAGTCCATCCATGCGTGAGTGGCCGGGTAACGGTCTAGCGCGAGGTCCTAATGCGGCCAGGGTGATGACCGGCGAGGAATTCATCCATCTACAGTAGAAAAGGTTACTTATTGGTATCTTTGCCTGATCAGCAAGATATCAGGTTTATGCCAAAATTCTTTTCTTTCCAAATTCATTGGATATTGCAACTCTGTTAATACTTTACATGACAGAGGTTTTCAGGAAATGTATGAGAGATATATATGGATATATATCGTGACTTAATGAAGTATCTCGTAACTTCATTTCTTTTGAATGAAATTATAAAGATTGAATCTATTCAAATCTTGTCTTGTAGTCTCATCTATGTGATGAAATTTTGAAATTAATTATAACTTGAACGGTGGTAGTTCAAGTAGTATTCGGAAAAGATATAAGTATATTGGAGTATCTTTTAACTTCATCTTTTAAACTTATATCTAGTAAATGATTATCTTATACATGTCAAAGATTTTCAGAAAAATGTTGAGACAAGGTTAGATATATGAGATCACCTTGTAACGATATTTTTATACAGTTATAAAGTGGAACTCTGTGTTTATTATGCATGGAAGAGGACTTCCAAGATTTTGAAAAGTATATGTACATATATACTGAATATTTTGCGACTTGGTCGCGTTAAGAGATCAAACTTGGTTCATTTCTTCTTGACCAAGACTTTCATGAGTACTATGAGAATGCTCATATATTGTTAATTATTATACATATTATTTCGGTGGGCTTATTGCTCACCCTTGCTTTCTTCTTTCATCACACAACAACAGATAGACAAGATGAACAGGATCAAGCTCCCAATTCGTGAGCGGATAGGAAACGTTCCGCAGTTTCCTGTAGGCGTTGATGTCATTGTAGCTGAGGTAGGATCTACCAATAGGCTAGGCTTTCAACTTTTGATGTACCAGACTTATGTATATTTATGAATTGTAATAATGCCAAGGAATATGTAAATTATTCAGAAACCCTTTTTAAGGTGAAATGGGTTATAATTGTGGAATAAAATGACTTGTGTTATTTTTGGTATTCATCTCTGAGACTATAACTTGTGGTGTGTATGTACATTGTGGGGTCACAGTACGCAGTAGTTGGTTGATTATTAAGATTAAGTATTATTAAGGGAAATGGAACTCGTGACAACCCGGATCCCCGACCCCGGATTTGGGGGTGTTACACAAGCCACACGTGAGGATCTCACGTGACAATGAAAATTGTGGATGGATAAGGATAAACACGCTCTTGTATCATGCTGAGTTGAACACGTGTAATGCATCCACAAGTCCAAAATTTCCTTCCGCTCCCAGGAATGAGGGATCGTGATTGAAAGATATCAACCCTAAACCCCACCATTAGGCTATAAATAGTACAGGGGAGAGAGATTTAGACCGGACATACTATTTTTTACAATCAAACACACACACCACAACCTCCTGAAATTTCTATCTTCATCATCCAAAAGCGAGTTTTAACTCTAACACCAGATGTGCCGCGAGACTCAAATCCCCTTGGTGTTATTCTGCAGACACCCAACGGAAGTTACATCGCAAAAAGAGACCAAGCACGTCATCGGAAGGACCAAATCGTGAATTGGAGTTATCTTTTATAGTAGAAATATATATAATCGTATATCTATTCACAACTGTGATAATAAATTATCATTATTTATGTTACACCTCAGTCTGTTTATAAGAAAAAGTACTACTACTAACCACACATCAAATCATGATCTTTTGGGGGTCTGTGATGGGCTAATCGTTATCTAAGTTGGCTGCATTTGGGATGGTAGGCTTCGACTTATTTCAGACTCGAAATCGGGACTTGACCCAATTTTCAAAAAAGGCTCGGGATTTGACCCGGGTCGTCAAATATGGTATCAGAGCCGACTCTCAAAAACTTGATGCGACAAGTTGCCGGAGGTGGGGAAATAAAAGCTGGTGGTATTATCCCGCAATGGAAAGAGATCCGGAGGCGGGGACACGAAGTTAGCCGGTATTATCCCATGATGGCTAAAGATGTACGATCTTAGTCATATGGGCTGTGTGTTCGGCCAGACAAGGATGTTAGGAGTTGAAGTGGGGAGTTTATAATATCCCAGTCCCACATTGAGGAGATTTGAGACTTTGTTCAGTTTATAAGAAAAAGTATTACTACTAAGTGCGCTAACAAATTATGATCTTTTGGGGGCCTCTGGTGGGCTAGTCGTTATCCAAGTTGGTTGCATTTGGGACAGTAGACTTCGACTTATTTCGGACACTGAATCAGGATTTGACCCGAATTTTGGAAAAGGCTCAGGATTTGACCTGGGTTGTCATAATTTTGGCACATATTTTGAGAGAAAACAACCAACCTTGATTCAAAATTAAGGAGGAAAGTGGAAAAATCGCTCCAACTTCCAAAGAACTTCAAGGTTTTTTACCCCGATCTCGAACCCCTAGAATCCCATCACAACCCGGGATAGGGGCAAATACAAACAATTTTCTCTCTATAAGGCAATCGGGATCAATGCTTCTAGTCCCGATCCATTCTTTAATTTATAACCCGGAATGGGCACAAAGAAACAAAATTTTCTCTAAAAGGCAATTAGAATTCATGCTTCTAAATCGGGTTCATCATTTCACTTTAAGTCTGGACTTGTGAGCAAGAAAGTAACAAAATTTTTCTTAAAGGTAGCCATGAATCAACACCCTAGTCCCGAACTCCTGATTACCATCACAAAATTTCAGGGTTTTTACCCCGATCCTGAACTCCTGGAATCCATCACAACCCGGGCTAGGGGAAATACAAATAATTTTCTCTCTACAAGGCAATGAGGATCCATACTTCTAATCCCGATCCATTCTTTCACTCTTCACCCGGACTGGGCACAAAGAAACAAAATTTTCTCTATAAGGTAATCAGAATTCATGCTTTTAATCCGAGTTCATCATTTCACTTTAAGACCGGATTGGTGAGCAAGAAAGCAGCAAAATTTTTCTTAAAGGTAACCATGAATCAACAACCTAGTCAGGCTTGGACCTCTTAATCTCAACCCGGTTTGGGGGAAAAAATAACAAAAATTTTCTTCTTCAAGGTAACCATGAATCAACACTCTAATCCGGCTTGGACCTCTGAATCGTAACCCAAACTAGGGCAAAGAAAACATCAAAAATTTTCTTTAAGAAAACAATGAATCAACATCCTGATCCGGCTTGGAACTTTTAACCCCCAATCTGGACTGGGGGCAAAAAAGTGGCAAAATTTTTCTAGAAGTCAACAATGATTCACTACTCCCTCATGCAGAAATTCTGTATGAGGGAGTGGGGGGAAATGATAGGATATAAAATTCCTTTTGGACCCAGGCCTGGGTCACCTAGTCCAGGTCTGGCCCATCCAGGACTAAAGTAACCCCGCGACCTATATCCCAGAAAGCCCAAATAGGGCATAATACGTGAAACACAAGCCACACCTGAAGATATCACATGACAATGACAGTTGTGGATGGATAAGGATTAGAACGATTTTGCACCATCCTGATCTGGACATGTGTAATGCATCCACAGGTTCCACGTGCCCCTCCGCTTCTAGGAATTAGTGGCCCTAATTGAAAAGTACCAAAACTTAAACCCTACCCTTGGGCTATAAATTATCCAAGGGAAAGAGGTTTAGAGGGGACACTCTCTCTTTTACACTAAAATATACACACCATAACCTCCTGACGTCTTTATCTTCAACATTCAAAAGCGAGTTCTTACTCTCATATCGGACGTGTTACGGGGCTTAAACCCAAATCTGGTGTTATTTTACAGACACCCATCGGTAGTTCCACCGTAAGAAGGGTCCAGGTACGGCGTCGGAAGGACCAGATCGTGGATCGGAGTTATCTTTTATAGTATAAATATATATAATAGTACATCTATTCACAGTTGTGATAATGAATTTTCATTTTTTCAGCACATCTTTTGAGGGAAAACAACCAACCTCGACTAGAAATAAATGAGGGAAAAATGGAAAAATTGTTCCTACTTCCACAGAACTTCAGGGTACTTACCTGGGTCTCGGACTCCTGGAATCCCAACACAGCCCGGGACAAGGGTAAATGCAAAAAAATTTCTCTCCACAAGGAAATCAGGATACATCTTCAAGTACGGATCCATTCTTTCATTTTCAACCCGCACTGGGCACAAAGAAGCAAAATTTTCCCTACAAGGCAATCAAAATTCATGTTTCTAATCAGGGTTCATCATTCACTCTAAACCCAGACTAGGAAGCAGGAAAGAAGAAACAATTTTCTTTAAGGTGACCATGAATTAACACCCTAGTACGGCTGGAACCTCTTAATCTCAACCCGGACTGGGGGCAAAAAAGAAGCAATTTTTTCTTTTTCAATGTAACCATGAATCAACACCTTAGTCTGGCTTGGACCTCTTAATCTTAACCCGTACTTGGGGTAAAAAAATAGCAAAATTTTATTCAAGGAAATAATGAATCAACATCCTACTCTGGCTTGGACCTTTTAACCCCAACCCGGACTAGGGGCAAAAAAGTAGCAAAATTTTTCTACAAGTCAACAATGAACCACTACTCCCTTATCTAGAAAATCTGCATAGGGAAATGGGAGCAAATGATAGGATATAAAATCCCTCTTGGACCCGGATCTAGGTCACCTAGTTCAGGACTAGCCCGACCCAGGACTAAAGTAACCTCGCTGCCCAATCCTAGAAAGCCCAAATAGGGCATAGTATGTGAAGCACAACTAACACATGAGGATCTCATGTGACAATGAAAATTGTGGATGGATAAGGATCAGCACGCTCATGTACCATCCTGACATGAAAATGTGTAATGCATCCACAGGTCCTAAGTGTCCCTCCGCTCCCAGGAATGAGCGCCCTGATTGAAAGGTACCAACTCCTAAACTCTATCCTTAGGCCATAAATAGTCCAAGGGAAAGAGATTTAGAGGGGACACACTCTCTTTTACACTCATGTATACACACCACAGCCTCCTACATTTCTATCTTTATCATCCAAAAGTGAGTTCTTACTCTCACACCGGAGGCGCCATAGGGCATAAACCCCCCTCCGGTGTTGTTTTGAAGACACACAATGGCAGCTAAACCTTAAGAAGGGTCCAGGCACGGCGTAAGAAGAACCAAATCTGTAAGATCCGAGCATTTTATTACTATCATATGATATATTGAATAAAATGATATGTATTTATCTCAGTTTGAGATGGTTTTTTATCTTAAATGTTATGTGTTGTATGTTAAATGTGGTCATGTGAAGGTAATAATATTTTTTGGATATTTTGTTAAAAGTTTAAACGTTATTATCTAAAATTTTACGCTACGTAAACTGATTTTGATGGTCTGTATTATGTATGATGTATTTGGAATTACTTTGAGTGATTTGTCACTCGTTATATTTGTTTTCGGGGTTTAGTGTTAATTTAAAAAATATTTTGTTTTACAAAAAGTTACCGGATCGAGCACCCACCAAGACGTCGAAGCTCACAAAATTCGCATTTTGATTTTTATAAAATCAAAGATTCTTCAAATAATCAATGTTTTCGCGTATTTAGAATATTCATATTTTTTGGAAAATTTCAGCACAAGATTTTATATGTATTCGAAAATAATATTTCAAAATTTATTCCCCATTAATTATTATTTGGGATAGATAAATGAAATTAGAGGTCAAGAGAATTTTACGGGGAAAATATTTTTATGTTATATATATATATATATATATATTCTCACGTAACCCCCCCTTTCACGCCACCTTCATCATCTATCCCCATCCTCTCCCGTCTCTCTCTTCCATACATATCTATATATCTAAACACTTCAAAAATTAATATCGTACAAATCTTTCATCCAAATTTCAGTATCTATATATAGAAATGATCATCTCTTCAATATCTACGCATAGACATATATATTGCAAGATTTCGAGAAGAAAAATTTATATGGAGATCTTCTGTTTTAATTTATTTTCGTGTTATGCAAAGAAAGTTTGATGATGCAGATTAATCTACAAGTCAATTCAACACGTGTGTATCCATGTATATTGATTTTGGATTTTTCTGGAAATATTTTTCGGACATCAGAAATTTCTTCGGGTGACCAAAAGTTATGTTGAGATAAGAATTTCGAGATTCTGATTGTGTACTTAGTATATTATAGCATGCTAGTTTATATATATTAATTTCAGAATTTTTAGAAGTCCTTGGAAGAATCATTGTTGGTCGGGTTTTGGGCTTCTATGGCCTTATTCTTTGCTCCGGCGAGTTTATATATGCAGATGTAAATTACGGCGTGTTTAAAGTCTATTTATTTTATAAATGTATAGTTGAATTGTGGTGTTTGGGATTGATTTTGATGAGCTGTGATTTCGGGCAAAATTCCGTTTTACAAAACCGTTATTTCAAAAAAAATCTTATGATAAAGTATTTATTTTAGGTTGAAATTATTATTTGATTAAAATGTTATTTAGTAAATTATTTGGATTAATTGACTTGTTTGATTGATTATTAAATTTGAAATATGAGATACCGAGAGATTGAAACTAAAGATTGTTCATATGGGATACCTGAGACGAGTAGACTTAGAGATGAGATGAACATGGAATGGTGACTGGCGAGTTAAGGTCAGATAGTCTGTCGATCGAGATATAGATAGACCAGAGTTGATTTATATGGCAGATGGTTGAAGATCAGATAAGTGATCAATAGAGGCAAATATTTCTTTCCTATTCTAATTTCGGAATAGTTAAATGCTTTACCTATCGCTTTAATAAATTTTGATGACGTCAATTGTTAATCTCTAAATGCCCTCTAATAATACACGCAAGTATACGCGTTCGCAAGTAATATAGAATTATTTCTAATTCGTTCCCACAGAGACTGACTTTGGTTAACTAATTAATTTATGCACTTATGCACCAATGATATGGCTATTATCCAATGCTAAGACGAATAACAAATTGTGTTTTTGATTATAACTTAGAATTAAACTAACAATTATAACTAAGAGAATAAGAACGGTTGAATTAATATATATATATGACAAACATGAGATTCTAACTTCATTAAATACTTCATTCAATAGCTTAATTGTTCTTAACCTTACCATATAATGGTGATGACACTAATCAGATAACACAAAACTGATAAACGCCACCTTTTGTTGCACGAATATCATACTACCAAATAGCCATAAAATAGATAGAAGTTGAATACACACCAATTATATTGAGACCCTATATGTCTATAGAATTTGACAACATAAAGGTTTAAAGCACAAGTTATCTATCGTGATTACATAGGGCAAGTAAGATGGTTAAAATTATCTATGAATCATGCATAACAATAACACATGAACCTATGCTAGCATGGCAAGTTCTAAATCCTTAAATTCACTCTCGCTTCATTAAAGATTAACACGCTATATTATAAGTTCACGACGCTCATAAGACGAATAAGCATAACCAATACTAGGTTATCATACAATCACCACACACTAAGGTATCGAAACACATTAACTAAAGAAATCCATAAATAAATCCGCTAGAACCCTACGATAACGATTAACCCATAATCAGACCATCATCAACGTGGGTTCCGATGAAAGCACAGTATAATAAACGTAGTCTTTATACTGAATAAATAATAAAACTAAGTATGAAATAAGAGTAAGGTTCATGAATAAAAAAACTAGCATCCAAGTTACAACTTAGAACAAAGATTCACAAGTAAAAACAAGATCTTCTTCGTCTTCGTTGAATCGTGCTAACACGGTCTTCTTGCGGCTCTCCTTGTGCTCTGGTATATCCGTCTCTCTAGAAAATATCCTTTATTTAAGTATATATAGCAGCCCATGCAAGATAGAAGTCCTCCAATTGTAAATCAACTAGAATCGGGATTCTGGGATCCCGACCCGGCGTGGCTGCACGCTTCATCAGCGCGGGCGCGCTGGCTTTCTGACAAATGAGCGCGGCCACGCGCTAGACCAACGCGGGCGCGCCGTGCTTCTAGAAAAACTTCTGAATTTCTTTAATTCCTGCTGCAATCGAGTTGGCTTCTGGAGCTTTATTCTTTGGACATCATCCTAACACAATATTAGCACCAAAATAATGCTAATTCACCTTATTCTTAGAATAATGCCTGAAATGCAAAACACTAGAAAGCACATTAAAACACCAACAACTTGAGTACATTCACACCAATTCAAAGCTTTACGGAGCATCATAAAGTGTCATAAATGCCACTTAACATACCCCCAAACTTGAATCGATGCTTGTCCTCAAGCATAAACAGACTCAAAGAACAAGGAATAAAATGCATGAATGCAACTAAATGAATGCAACGATCCCCAATAGAATAACTAAACCAATCAACAAGCAACATCTCAACAAATGTAGTTATTCGCATAAGATCAATCAAACTTCACAAATCAATCTACAAACCAGAGACGTGCGTGTGTGCAACTGCTTATAGATATATTATCGCCACTAGGTCAATAATAATGACTCACTATTCATCAAAGCAATCACAAGGTTATAAACAGAATAAAAGCTAGACTCAAAATAACTTATAACACTTCAATTCTTATATTGGAGTTCTATATGGATTCATGCTTTTATTCAAACAAAACAGCACATGTATGCTTAATTGATCGTGCAATGAGTGAGGTCCATAAAAGAATTATACAATAGTACCCATATAGCGAGCATTAGGTTAGCGGATCCCAGACTATAAAAGCCTTAGGTCACTAGGCACAAAGTCCCCTAAGAACTTAATAACTCGAGTACTAATGAGCCCACTCGAGATAAATTATATATAATACTTATTTTTTATCTTTTTTATCTTCTTCTTTTTCTTTTTTTTTCTTTTTTCATAATTTCTGAACGAGTGTGTTTCGCTCCATGTCGTTCAACCCTAGACTACTCATATAAATATGAGTCGGCTACTAGCCATTTGACATCTAGCCAACACAACTAGCAATGAAATCCAATTTTTCTCCAATTTCTAAAAATCCATATTATATTATTATTAAGAGAATATCCTAAATTCTAAATATAAACAAGTGATTAAACCTCGACAAACAAACAAACCAGGACCATGATCTAGTACTTTAGCAACCTATATGACTTAGTGTAATACAATTGTCTCTAGCATGCAAATCAATTCGATTAGACTTAACATCACTAAATACGACATCACTACACTAACATCAATATCACAAGTCAATCGGAAGAATTATCTAAGGGATCATGTTATTATGTAAATGCATGAAACTTCATGAACAAGCTAACATAAAAACTACCAAAAATAAAAAAAACTACATGGAAAAATATGCAACTATATGAACTAAACTATCATGAATATGCAAACTATATGTGACTCACACAAACATATTCCTTCAACTACTACCCCCAAACTTAAAATATTCACTGTCCTCAGTGAAGGTAATAGTAAGGAATCAGGCATAACTAATCTGAATAAGGATCTTCACCCTCAACGGGTGGAGTGTCAGGCGTGTCTGGAGGTGGATACACGGACTCCTCACCAAATACTAGCCACGGGATATCAACGCCGGTGGCTCTGAAACCTGTCCCCAATATCTGGGTAAGATCACGTGCAAACCTGCTGTGGATGTCATGCATCGCATCCATCCTCCTATCCAGACGCCTATACAATGTCATGCTCATGCCAGCTTCAATATCAGCTCCTTCCTCCTCCTCATGTGCCTGCTGTGATGGCCCCGTCTCATCTCCTAGCTGAGATCTCCAAGTTGTCCTGCTCGTCTGGGTGACCCCAGCAGCTAGCCTCCCACCAAGTAGATGGTTAAAAGTATAACCAAACCCCTTCAGATCGGGCTTGCCTCCATCCCACTCTTGTATCGTAGCCAAAGTAGTGTTGTCAATAGGAGCACTCGGGATCTGCAACTGCTCATGTGCTGGTCAATGAACACCAACTACCACGCACAATTTCTTCACAACGGACGCATACGGTATAGACCCTATGGTACTCCCCCTCAATAACTTCAGAATACCCTGATAAATCACCATCTCAAGATCCACATAATTGCCCTGAAGAATGCCCCGCAACAGCCGTGCACGCTCCACAGTAATCTCATGCACATGCGAAGATGGCATGATGTTAGCACAAATAAACGCGTTCCATGCACGGTCAAACCTGTTCATGCTGGAAGCCGGGAACGGAGAGTACTCTGTAGTACCCATCTTGATCTTTCAATGTGTGTCAAGCATGCATAGTGTAACAATAATAAGATCCAGATCAAAGTCCTCTAGAGTCTTATCATTTCAAATGTCCTGCCCGGGCTTCCTCGCGGGCTGCTCAATCACTCTCCTAATAGCATCAACACTATACTCCACAATCATCCCTCGCACCACCGTGAACCCATTCTTCTCAGCCTTCGCAGTCGTATAGAACTCGCGAACAATACTCATCGGCACAGCAACGGGTGCCTCTCAAAACGGAACCCAGCCCATCTCCAGAATTATCTCCAACAGCTTACCATCCTTCCCCGATGGCAGAAAACCTCTATCCTTGATGATAGGATTCGAGAGAAGCCTCGTATACTCTGCTTCAGCCTCGGGAGTAGAAAACCTCGGCCTCACACCACCCGCACTTGAAGAATTGGTGGTGCTGCTGCTTACTTGTGTTCTATATCTCTTGGGTGCCATTGGAATTGAGTAGAGAGAATAAGAGTTTGTGTTTGATAGAGAATTTATGTTTGAGAAATTTGTGAAGTGGTGAAGAAGTTTGTGTATAAGTGTATGTATTTATAGGAGGTGAAAAGAAAATTATATATGAAATAGAAGTGGAATTTGATTATGGGAATAGTGGGAATAATGGGTTTGATTTGGAGAGGGAAATTTGGGATGTGGGAGAGTAAAATTCGGGTAAGAATTGATTCTGTAGCAAAAATCCCATTTTTCCTCTTCAAAACTTCTATTTTTATTTTTCTGAGTCAGGACCTCGGCGCGGCCGCGCAATAGGCCAGCGCGGACACGCTCTACTTCTTCCAAATCGGCGCGGCCGCGTGCTAGATCAGCGCGGGTGCGCCGTGTCTCTGTAATTTCAGCGTGGCCGCGCGTTAGATCAGCGTGGGCATGCCTGGCTTTTGAAGTTGGCCCTGAATTTTTCTGTTTTTCTGATTTTTTTTATTTTCTCTTTTCTTCTTGCTTCCTCTACTTACTAATGTATAACAAACTTGGGTTGCCTCCCCGAGAAGCGCTTGCTTTACGTCGTTAGCTTAACGTAGAAACTCGAGATCAAACGGACAACAAAACGGCACTAACCACCTCACGGTTTGTCGTGTCAACATAGTAATGCTCCAATCTCTGACCATTTACCTTGAATGCTTGGCCCGGATCATTCTTAAAAATCTCCACCGCTCCATGTGAAAACACAGTTTTGATAACGAACGGCCATGACCATCTTGACTTCAACTTTCCAGGAAAAGACGGAGACGAGAGTTGAACAAAAGAACTTGTTGTTCCAGCACAAATGATTTGAGCACTAGACCCCGATTGTGCCACCTCTTGACTTTCTCCTTATACATTTTGTTATTTTCATAAGCTTGAAGTCAAAACTCGTCGATCTCATTTAATTGAAGCATCCTCTTCTTTTCAGCTGCATCCAAGTCTAGATTCAATTTCTTCAAAGCCCAATACACTTTATGCTCTAGATCCACCGGCAAATGACACCCCTTACTATAAACCAACTGGAACGGCGACATTCCCAACGGAGTCTTGTATGCTGTTCTATAAGCCCAAACAGCTTCATCAAGCTTCAAAGACCAATCTTTCCTCGATGGACACACAACTTTCTCTAAAATGCGCTTGATCTCTCTGTTAGACACCTCAGCTTGACCATTTTTCTGAGGATGATAAGCCGTAAAAATGTGATGATTCACATTGTACCTTTGCGTCATAGCAGTGAATTTGCGATTGCAAAAATGTAACCCCTCATCACTGAATATGACTCTTCTAGTTCCAAACCTTGTGAATATCTGCTTGTGAATAAAATTAAGCACCATCTTTGCATCATTCGTTGGCAATGCCTTAACTTCAACCCATTTCGACACATAATCAACCGCCAACAAGATATACTGATTATTACAAGATGAGACCAATGGCCCCATGAAGTCAATTCCCCAAATATCGAAGACTTCAACCTCGAGAAGCACATTAAGAGGCATCTCATCCCTCTTAGCCATATTACCCACACGTTGATATCGATCACATTTCAAAACAAACTGATGAGCAACTTTAAACAAGGTTGGCCGAAAGAAACCTGCTTGAAGAATACGAGCTGTTATCTTTTCTCCACAATAATGTCCTCCATAAGTCATTGAGTGGCAATCTCACAAGATCCCCCCTCCCCGTTTCGCTGTAAGGAATACATCTTCTGATGATTTGGTCAGCTCCTTGGCAAAAAAGAAATGGCTTAAACCATATATACCACTTTACTTCATGCAGAAACTTCTTCCTTTGAGCGTACGATAAGTCGGGAGGCATGACATTGCTCACAAGGTAGTTCACAATGTCTGCGAACCACGGTTTTTCCTCTTGCACTCCAAACAACTGCTCATCAGGAAAAAACTCATTTATCAATGTCTTGTCCAGTGAAGTAGCATTAGGGTTCTCTAAACGTGAAAGATGATCAAAGACTTGATTTTCAGTCCCTTTTATGTCCTTGATCTCTAACTCAAACTCTTGAAGTAAAAGAACCCATCGAATCAACCTTGGCTTCGAGTCCTTCTTCGAGACGAGATAACGAATTACAGCATGATCAATGAAAACTGTCACCTTCGTCCCGAGTAGATAAGATCGAAATTTCTCAAAACCATAGACAATAGCCAAGAGTTCTTTCTTCGTAGTAGTATAATTCAGTTAAGCACCATTCAAGGTCTTACTAGCATAGTAGATCACATGAAATATGTTGTTCTTTCTCTGCCCAAGAACTGATCCAACTGCATAGTCACTTGCATCGCACATCATGTCAAAAGGTTCATTCCATTCAGGTGCAGTTATGACAGGTGCCGAGATTAAACTCTTCTTCAATGTCTCAAAAGAGGTAAGGCACTCGTCACCAAACTTGAAAGGGACATCTTTCTCTAGCAAACTGCACAATGGCTTCGAAATCTTAGAGAATTCCTTGATGAAACGCCTATAAAAACCCGCATGACCAAGAAAATCGTGAATTCCCTTAACAGAAATTGGTGGAGGAAGATTTTCAATGACCCCCACCTTAGCTTTGTCCACCTCAAGACCCTTACTAGAAACCTTGTGCCCTAGAATAATGCCTTGTCGCACCATAAAGTGACATTTTTCCCAATTGAGAACCAAGTTGGTCTCAATACACCTCTTGAGAACATGTCCAAGATTCAGCAAGCATTTGTCAAAAGAATCGCCAAATACAGAGAAGTCGTCCATGAACACCTCCACATTCTGGCCAACCATATCAGAAAAGATGGCCATCATACATCTCTAAAATGTGGCTGGTGCACCACACAGACCAAAAGAGACTCGTCTAAAGGTGAAAGTACCAAATGAACAATTGAAGGTAGTCTTCTCCTGATCTTCTGGAGCGATACATATCTGATTGTAACCCGAATAACCATCCAGAAGACAGTAATACTCGTGACCAGCCAACCGGTCAAGCATCTGGTCAATGAAAGGCAGAGGGAAGTGATCCTTCATAGTGGCCTTGTTCAGCTTCCTATAGTCCATACAAACTCTCCATCCCGTGACTGTTCGAGTAGGAATGTGTTCATTCTTCTCATTAGCAACAACTGTGATACCTCCCTTCTTTGGTATATACTGAACTGGACTCACCCAAGAACTGTCAGAAATGTGATAAATAATCCCTGCATCCAGCCATTTAAGAATTTTTTTCTTCACTACTTTCTTCATGATCGGATTAAGTCTTCTTTGCTGCTCAATTGTAGGCTTGCTACCTTCCTCTAGCAGAATTTTATGCATGTAATAAGAAGGGATGATTCCCTTATATCTGCTATAGTCCATCCAATTACCGATTTGAACTCTCTTAGAATCCTCAAAAGTTTCTCCTCATCGCTACCTGAAAGGTCAGATGTAATAATAACAGGCAAAGTAGATGAATCACCTAAAAACGTATACCTCAAATGTTCAGGTAAAGGCTTAAGCTCAAAAGTAGGAGTTTCCTCAATAGATGGCATAAGGCGTTTAGGAGTTTTGTTCAATTCCTCCATTCCAAGAGATTCAAAAGGCATATCAATCTTCCTCTTCCAGGGAGAAGCATTCAGATATTGCAATTGCTCCTCTCCTTCGTCATCTTTACTATCCGAATTCCCCAATAAGGCCTTCTCTAAGGCATCAGACCTTAGCAATTGATCAAGTTCTGAAGTAACTACAGAATCGACCAACTCCACTTTTAAGCACTCCTCATTTTCCGTAGGAAATTTCATAGCATTGAACATATTAAAAGTTATATCCAGATCCAGCACTCGCATTGTAAGCTCACCCTTCTGCACATCTATCAAGGTTTGGCCAGTCTCCAAGAAAGGTCTTCCCAAAATTATGGGAATCTTCTTATCCTCCTCAAAATCAAGAATTACGAAATCAGCAGGGAAGTTGAGTTTATCAACCTTGACCAAGACGTCCTCCACAATACCTCGCGGATATATAATAGAACAGTCTGCCAACTGCAAAGTCATATAAGTTGGTTTTGGATCAGGCAGATTCAACTTCTTAAAGATTGACAAAGGTATCAGATTGATGCTAGCTCCTAAGTCACATAAGCATTTGTCAAAAGACATTTTTCCAATAGTGCATGGAATAGTGAAGCTTCCTAGATCTTTAAGCTTCTGAGGCAACTTCTGTTGCAGCATAACACTGCATTCCTTCGTGAGAGCGGCAGTCTCTAAATCATCTAGCTTCACTTTCCGAGAGAGAATACCTTTCATAAACTTTGCGTAACTAGGCATCTGCTCAAGAGCCTCAGCGAAAGGTATGTTGATATGAAATTTCTTGAACACCTCCAAAAACTTCACAAACTGCTTATCCAGTTTCTTCTTCTGCAGCCGCTTAAGAAAAGGCGGTGGAGGATAGATCTGTTTCTCCCCTATATTACCCTCAGGAGGAGTGTGCTCAACAGTAGTATTCCTTGGTTCCACTTCTGCTTCATGTTGCTCTACTTCTTCTTCAGCCCCAGCTTCTTCATTCGAAACTTGAGTTTGTTCGGGATTCGTAACCTTTCCAGACCTCAAAGTGATTGCCTTTACCTGCTCCTTAGCTTCCCTCTTCCCTGGCACTTCAGTGTCACTAGGTAATGTACCAGGTTGACGATTTAGCAAGGTATTGGCAATTTGTTCAATTTGATTTTCCAAGGTCTTGATAAAAACAGCTTGACTCTTGCACATAAGCTTCAACTCCTCTAATTCATATTTTTCATTAGCTTGTTGCAGCTGAAGTTACTGCCTTGGTGCATATTGCGGTTGCTGAAAACCAGGGGGGTTGTACCGTTAGCTGGATACTGCTGATAAGGCTGTTGAACCGCATTCTGAGCATTGCTCCAGCTGAAATTAGGATGATTATGATTGTTGGGATGATAAGTGGCTGGCACAGGTTGCTGCGATCGCTGAAAGTTGCTCACGAACTAAGCTGATTCACTAGAAATAGCGCACTGATGAGTCTCATGGGCACCAACACAAAGCTCACAGACACTAGTGATTTGATTAACTCCATAATTAGTCAAAGTGTCCACCTTCATCATCAAAGCCTTAAGTTGGGCAGCTATAGCAGTTGCTGCATCCAACTCTAGAATTCCTGCTACTTTTCCCTGAGTCAGTCTCTGGGAAGGATCTGGTATTCATTAGCAACCAACAGTTTAATCAATTCATAAGCTTCATTTTAGCTCTTAGCCCACAAGGCTCCTCGTGATGCTGCATCGAGCATAGGTCTAGAAGTATCACCCAATCCATTGTAAAAATAGTTTATAATCATCCAATCAGGCATGCCATGGTGTGGGCACTTCCTTAGCATCTCCTTATATCGATCCCAAGCCTCACACAAAGATTCTCCAGTTTGTTGAGCAAACTGAGTAAGAGCATTCCTGATTGCAGCAGTGTAATAACCCCAATTTTTGGACTTTTTGAAACATGGATGAATAGTAACTTTTGCTGATGATGCTGATTAAGGAAAATTATCAGACCACGCTATATAGGAGTACTGTTATGGAAATTCTAAGATCGTATTAGTATTCCAAAAAGTAAATAAGTGTATGTAAAGATCGTCAGAATCCAAATTCGAACACTTTGATTTTTTCCGAAAATCCACCAGATACCGAAAGAGTTGAGTATAAGGTAACATGATTAAAAGGATTTAAATTCAAGGATTATAAGAGAGGATCATAAAAGGAATATAATGTATTGAGAAAGGTTAAGGGAACCCAAGTAATAAGATCCAGGGTATGATCCCTCAAATGATAAACGAGAACGAAAGTTAAGCGAACCGTATAACAGATCAGCGGTTATTAGCCAAGTAATTAGGAGTTAATCAAAGAGTTAGTGGATGATGATGTCATCACACCAACAAGAAGAGGACAAGTGTGGGAAGATGACATGGGAGGATGACATAAGCATGACCAAAAGGGAAGGAAGTGTTGGTTGATTATAAACCGCAAAATTTCACCATGGTTAAAAGATAATTAATCAAAACAAAAGCAAAACAACCAAGCCAAGGCAAAACAAATCAAAAAACACAAATTAGAAATTGACTTTTGCTTTCCAAGAACAAAAGCTCTCGGCCAAAACCAGAGCAGCAACTTCAAACTACCATATCTCCTTCAATACTCACTCAAATAGTATGTTCTATAGCTCTTTGGAAAGGTATTGAGATAGCCTACAACTCTTGTTCACAAGTCTCGTCCAAATAAGCAAGGTAAGACCCTCGTTTTGACAGTTCTTGCAATCTGACTTTTAGAAACTTCAAAACCTAACTTTGTGTTCTTGATTTCTTTGGAAAGATCAAGATTGTAGGAGGTTCCTTAAGACTTCCTAGCTACTCTAATCACTCCAAGGAAGGTATAAAACCTCATACTCTAGCTTTACTTTTGAGTATTTAGGAGTGGTTTTGATTGTTATACTTTATGAGAAGCATGATTCTTGGTTGTTTAAAGTTTGGTTGAGTTTGTAGAGAGTTTGATTGTTAAATCTTGATTAAATAGTTAATGAACTTAAGTAAGCTCTTACTCCATGATTGAGAAGTAGTATAAAGTGGAAATCTTGAGTTGTTGGGGCTGTGGTAGTAGTGTATGGATGAAGTTTGGTTGTAACAATGATTGTGGGTTGATTGTGGATTGATTTGGAGTTGTACAAGTTTGGGAAATCGCGTAAACATAGCCGTCGTAATGTCCGATTTACCGTAGACTGATTTTGTTCTTAACATCAGGACCCGTGAACTCACTGTTAGGTTTTAACCATTGCCATTATTAGATAGTTCATATTACGAGCTTCGTTTTGATATGTGGTTCGTTTGAATCCGATGTACGGTTTAGGAGAAACGACCGTTTTAAGTAACGGCGTTTCGCGAACGAACCATTACCCCTCGCCTTACTTTGAAACATTGGTTAAGGACCTTAAATGACTAATTGGGGTATGACACATTTATGTAAAGTGGATTAGGCAGTTGTTAAGGTACTCGCGAAAGAATCGTCTTAAAACTCTTAATGGTTAATTTATTAAAAATGGTGGAGCCGAGGGTACTCGAGCGACTTAAGAGAATCATTAAGCGCAAAGCGAGCGTTAGAGTCTAATTGGTTAAAGTATAGATTCATAAGCGACTTTGGTTTAATTCCAACTTATATGTGGTTTATAGGTTACCAGACTCATCCCAGGACTTTTACCACCCCCAGTCGCTCAGGCAAGTTTTCAACCCGTTATACTGTTGTGGTGATGTAAATATATGTATATGCATTATCTTGTGATAAGTGCATGATTGTTATTAGAAAATCTTGCGATATATTGGAGCATGTGATATGGTATATATGCATGTCTGTTTCGTAATCTTGATATCTAATTGTTGATTCAATTGCTTATAAGTTGCATAATACCTATGCTAGAGATAAGCAGTGGTTGCGTATACCCTTAGTATAGGGTCCCAAAGGTGAATATTTTCTAAACCGGGAGTCGATGTTCCCGAGTATATTATATATATATATATATATATTTATATATATATAGATATATAGTTTTCAAAACTATTAATCGAATAAGGTTTATTCGATAACTTTATTTGTATTAATGAATATTACTTTGAATATTCATTCGAGGACGTATGACTCTGTTTATTTTATTTAATGAATATTTATTTAATGAATATTATTTTGAATATTCATTCGAGGACTTATGACTCCGATTATTTACTAAATAATATTTTTTATTTTATTAAAGAATAATGTTTCGATAATCAAACTTATTTTCGATTATTCAAATAAAGATAGTACTTTCGTATAAGTATATCTTTGGTTATTTAATTATCATTCCAAGTATGAGTTTTAAAACTTCTACTTCAAATTATTTATATAGAGATTATCCTTATGGGAATATTATTTGAATAATAATATTCAGATATTTTCTAATATATTGGGACTGATTTACTTTATTAAATCAACATTACTCCAAACACTCTTTAAAGTGTTTTCGAGTCTTTAAAATGATTTTTAAAAGTTAGAGCGGATCCCAAAACTCATTTTTATATTTAAGATCTTCCTTTCGAAGGGGATTTAAATACTCGCTCAAAACCTGAGGGATTCGGCTCAGTGGTATATTTTACATTCGCAACGAGGTTGCTGTTTTGAGAAAACATCTTGATTACTTGCCCATCGTTCGGGAAGTAAGTTCATCTATTTGAGTCGGCATAAGCAACATGGGCTCAGTGGGCGTCCATGAAAGTGTAAGTGGCTCAGTGGGAGTCCATCAAATGCGTAAGTGGCTGAGTGGCAGTCCAGCATAAGGTCCTATTGCGGCCAGGGTGATGACCAGTGGGAAATTCGTCCATCTACTAGTAGAAAATGTTACTTATTGGTATCTTTGCCTGATCAGCAAGATATCAGGTTTATGCCAAGGTTTTCTCCTTTCCAAATTCATTGGATATTGCAACTCTGTTTATAATTTTCATAACAGAGGTTTTCAAGGAGTGTATGAAATGTATATATATATATAGGTGTATATATATATCGGGTTTTTAATGAAGTATCTCGTAACTTCATTTCTTTCAAATGATATTTCAAAACTTGAATCTATTCAAGTCTTATCTTGTAGTCTCATCAGTGTGATGAACTTTTGAAACTGATTATAACTTGAACGGTGGTAGTTCAAGTAGTATTTGGAAAAGATATAAGTATATTGGAGTATCTTGTAACTTCATCTTTTAAACTTATATCTAGTAAATGATTATCTTATGCATGTCAAAGATTTTCAAAAAAACGTTGAGACAAGGTTAGATATATGAGATCACCTTGCAACGATATTTTTATACAGTTATAAACTGGAACTCTGTGTATATTATACATGTCAGAGGATTTCAAAGACTTGAGAGGTATATATGTATATATATACTGAATATTTTTGTGACTTGGTCGCATTAAGATAACAAACTTGGTTCATTTCTTTTTGACCAAGACTTTCATGAGTACTATGAGAATGCTCATATATTGTTAATTATTATACATATTATTTCGGTGGGCTTGTTGCTCACCCTTGCTTTCTTCTTTCATCACACAACAACAGATAGACAAGATGAATAGGATCAAGCTCCCAATTCGTGAGCGGTTAGGAAACGTTCCGCAGTTTCCTGTAGGGGTTGATGTCGTTGTAGCTGAGGTAGGAGCTACCAGTAGGCTAGGCTTTCAACTTTTGTTGTGCCAGACTTATGTATATTTATGAATTGTAATAATGGCAAAGAATATGTAAACTATTCAGAAACCCTTTTTATGGTGAAATGGTTTATAATTGTGGAATAAAATGACTTGTGTTATTTTTGGTATTCATCTCTGAGACTATAACTTGTGGCGTGTGTGTTTATATTGTGGGGTCACAGTACGCAGTAATTGGTTGACTGTTAAGATTAAGTATTGATAAGGGAAATGGAACTCGTGACAACCCGAATCCCCGACCCCGGATTTGGGGGTGTTACAGAAATGGTATCAGAGCTAAGCGCTATAAACCTCAGAGATGATGTGACGTTAAGATAATAAGTTCATTAAGATAATAAGAACTCTTGCCAAGTTCATAGTCGGGCTACCTAACGTAGTACTGACAGTTAAAACCCTTATGGGAACCCTTATAAATATCGTGGTAGGAGCGTAGTTCGTGATCGTATATGGTAGCGGGACTCCGAACCCTGAGGTTGAGGAGCAACAACGCGATGATATTTTATTACTTATTAGGAGATCAGAATGTGGATTCGATAGAGCGTCCTACCATGGGACAAGATGATGTTCATATTGAGGATGTAGCAGTTAAAGATGTTGTCCTATAGGGATTATTGCTGAGAAGGATTCCATGGAGGATCCTGACAAGAATGAATAAAGGACCACTGAGGAATTGATGACCATGGTTAGGGAAACTACCAGAGGTAGGATTGGCCGGTCACTACAGGAGGTTCGTTCAAGTTTGTAAAGATAGTAGCCCCTTTAACGCGGCTTACTCGTAAGACTGAGAAGTTTGAATGGACAGAGAAATGCGAGAAAAGCTTTTAAGAACTAAAGCAAAAGGTGGTGACGGCCCCTAAGATGGCGTTGCCGGATGGAAAAGGAGATTTTGTGATGTGTAGTGACGCTTCGCATAAGAAATTAGGGTGCTTCTTATACAACACAACAAGGTAATCGTGTACGCGTCAAGACAATTAAGGGAATATAAAATTCGATATCCCCAACCATGAGCTTGGGCTCGTGGCAATAGTTTTTCCCTAAAGATTAGAGGCACTACTTGTATGGAGAGAAGTGCAAGATTTACACAAACCATAGGAGCTCTAGTACATTTTTACGTAGAAAGAGCTCAACATACGCCATAGGAGGCGGTTAGAGCTAATCAAGAATTATGATTGGGAGATTCTTTATCATTCAGGGAAAGCCAATGTGGTGGCTGATGCCCTTAGTAAAAAGGAGAGACTCAAGATGATAATGTCTTTGGGAGAGTTTATAAGAGATTTTGAGAAAATGGAAATAGAAGTGAAGGTAGCCGGAGCCGGTACCGAAAATCTGTTTGAGATTGCAATACAGTCCGAATTATTGGAAAAGAACATATTGTGCCAGAAAAAGTGATGAATGAAGGCAGAGAGCCAACAAATAGATAAGAGATTAATACCGAGAAAGATGATAAGGGAATAATGAGGTATTCCTACAGAATTTGGGTTCCAAATGTTCAAGAGCTTAAAGATGATATCTTAGATGAAAGCTAGTTTGAGGAATAAGATTTAGAGCAAACCCTGAACGTGATAGTCAGGGAGGTCGCCATCAAGATAGAAGGAACCCATAACTTAATGAAGTGGAAAATGAGGATTTAAAACATGTAGGATGGCCCCGATTATGGGAAGGAGGAGGGAACGTTCAGACTAAGGAAACAGAATTTGAGTAAGGAAAGGAGACCCGAGACGGTACTCCTATACAACAATTCTTGGACCTTTCTAAACAGAACTTAGACTATTATCCCCAACCACCACCCTGAGGAAACAATGCGGTGAGAAATTTTTTTCAAGACTTTTAAGTCGCTAAGCTCTCAGAGTTCCAAGGAACAAGCTGACCCAGTCGAGGCAAGAGCCTGGATAAAGGAAATACAGGAATCATTTGAGATTCTAAATGATTGATGAATCACAAAAGACTGTTTTTGTCCCTTACCCTCCTAAGAGAGAGGCCACCCGCTGGTGAAAGGCCAAGGAAGGCACGGAGCAAGAGATTATAATAAACTGATTTAAGTTCAGTCAATTATTTTCAGGAAAGTACTTCCCAAGGTTATGGAGATAGTGTAAAAGCTTTAGAGCCAGAACAAAGGCAGACGAGTATGATGAATTATGAATCTAAGTTGTAAAAGTTGTCAAGATTCGTTCTGAGGACACAAATCCGGAATGACGGGATGTTTGAAATCAATGCTTATGTTGTGTTCGTTCATGAAATAATGATAAGAGAAAGGAAAATAAAAAGAAACTGAAGTGGAAAGGAATATAAAGGCAATAGAGTTTGAGGAATGATAAGGGAGTTGGGTATGAGGAAACCCTAAAGACTCGTAGCAATAGAAATAGAAAAGTATGTAATCGTCAGGATGAGGGTGATTCACCATGAGTTAAAATTGATGGTTGAAGACATAAGAGATACATATATTTTATCCCCTGTAAGTTGGGAGGATTCGAGGAAACCTTGAGATAGTTCGAAGGATAAATAATGAGACGCGGATAGACTGAGGAGACAAGAAAGTAAGAAATTAGGAAAATTGGATAAAGGAAGTGACCTTCAAGAATGTGAAGTGTAAGACCAGTGGCATGATACCCAGAATGGGGGACGCCAGGTATGAAAGATATCCCAACATTGAGATGACTGTTGAGATAAACAACAAAAGTAAATGAGGAATTATTAAGAAGAAGTTCACGTTGAACACGACCAATATCTTCCAGAACACCCCTGTTATCATTACCGAATCAGGCAAGAAAAGTGGATAACCGTTATTGTCTTTTGGAGGCCATATGGATTGACCACATTTTGGATATGGATATTATTATGAAATTAGGCATATACTATCGAGGTGGGAATGATTGAATAAAGACACCCTTATCAGGGATATATGACTTGATTTATCCATGAAAGGATGCATGTACCTTTTTAAAGGTGGAATTAAGGATAGAACATCTGTAACCTAAAATCAATCCTAGGAAAATGCATAAAGGTTGGCATTTCATCCTTAATAAAGATAGTATGAGTTTTGACAGTATGAATTGGAAAGGATTATGGTAACAACAACCTTTAAGGATCAGTGAAGAAATTTTTCAGAAGTATATAGACAATGATTCTGGTATTAGTAAATGGTATCTTGATATGCCCTGTGCCTAGGGTGTACCTGCTGAAGGATTTAAGGATAACCTTAGAGGTTTTACAAGGAGAAAGGTAATATTCAAAGTTCTCAAGAATAGAGATTCTGATGAAGGAAATATGACGTAATTATAATAATGCCAGGTGGGCACGTGTTGAACCATAAGAAAGTATAGATCGATTTAATGAGGGTCGAGATTGGTGAAAACAAGAAGGACCCAAGATAAGAGACACCCTAAGTATGATCGAGAGTCAGACGTGGCAATGTTCACATCTAAAGACTAAGGCAATGACTTATGGAAAAATGGTGATTTTTTTTCTCACCAGGACTTAAGAGAAGCATTTTCACATAAGCAGTGATTGAAATGAGGTAGAAAATTTAGTTGGAGGTGGTTAAAATGACATTGATTGTAAGGAAATTTTACTATCAGGAAGGCCAAAGAGGTGGCCAATACTTTAAGTGTAAGAGGACAATTATTGGCGCTCGTGCCAGAGGAATACAGTGATAATGGTTAATTCCGTGAAGGTTGTATTATGGTGTGAAAGATTGACGTTCCTTCTGATGACTGTGCAATACCCAACCGTAATAGTAGTTTGGTAAAGGTTTAAGTCGTGTAATCGTCATGAGCGGGCTATCTATCTTAGAAGGTACTATCTTGAGATAAGCCAGGACCATGTTACGAAATGACTAAACAAACCTTTGAGTTAAGTCTTCTATTGAAGGCATATGATTAAGAATGGTATTAACCTGCTATCGTTGCTTTGATTGAAACTCTTCTGTAATTTTATCTGCTTCATGTCATGAAAGTACGTCAGAATCTGGAGTATTCTTCATGAATTATGAATGGTGATTATGTTAACTCCTTAGAAGAATTCTATACGACATGTATGGACTCTGTAAGGTTAGATATTAAGATTTCATGGAAAGTGAATGATGATAGTAGGTCAGTGGTGGACCATAGTAATGCAGCAATGATTCTGTGAGTAATGAGCTGATTACAACCATGAGAGTTGTATTGGAATGGATGTTGAGATTGAGTACCACTAATCGGGTCGTGTTGACGTATAAGTTATCTTTGATAGAAAAAATAGGTCGATTATTTACCTATTGAATATTTATTCCTTCTTATCAATAGAGAGTCGTATTACTATACGAGGAAGGTTGCGGTGCAAGCATAGAATTCTAGTAACAATGATGTCTAGAATGAGATCCCAGATTCGATTTTCGATGTCGAGGGAGTTTCAAAGATGATTGTGTATAAGCTCGAGGAAGAGCATGGGTCCATAGAACGATGGATGGAATAGCAAAAAAATATTTAGGCATGTGAAATACGATGCTATAATACTTGATGTTGAGATATATACGTATATGTTCTATTCTCCTATGACAAACCTCTATAGTTCAGAGGTAGATTCCAAGCCAGATATTTTATGGCAGTATATTTTTTTACATATATATAATTCTCTTCAATTCGTTCTTTTCTCTTCTTTTCATTGCATGTAATCTGAGAAGAACAACCCTTCCAGAAGGGGAGGTATTGCCGAATGACTATCTATCTGTGTGATAGAAGCCTAGTACGATACCACATGTTGTTTAATTGCTTGTCAAGTACTAAAGGCTGGCCACCTTCTGTATTAACTATGCAATAGAACAAGTGTTCATGATCATAGTGATCTCTCAATAATTTCTTTTACTTCTACACGAAGGACCAAGCTTTCGAAGATGGAGGCAGCTAGAGATGAAGTGGTACCAAGTATGGTGGTATTCGGAATGGAAACACATTCGTGATACTAAGGTTGACGCATTTATTAAAAGGTTATAAAACTCTAGTGAGTAAAGGTATATCTAGAATAGTATTCTGTACGAAAGATAGTAACGACTACGAACTGGAAAAGAATGGGTATTGAGAAGCAAAAGCTTTAATTCTAGAAGCTATGATGAGAGTCTGTGCAATAGACTTGAAAGAATTTGGAATGGTCACTTAGCACGGATTGAGTTTTCTTACGACAATAGATCGTATGTCAGTATCTGGATATCGCCTTATGAGATCCTTGAGGGAAGACAATGTCGATCTCCCTTATGTTAGGATGAAGATTGTAGAGCGCAAGATGCTCGGATCCGCAGTAGTCCAAAGGACCAAGGATATAATAGATCTAATCAGAGGACGGCTGGTAGTAGCCCAAGATGGATATAAGAAGTATGTTGATTTGACACGAAAGGACAAAGAATAGGAAGTAGGGGACCTAGTGTTGTTATAGGTATTCCCTTGGAAAGGATGGATGAGGTTCGGAAAGAAAGGAAAGTTAAGCCCACGAATTGTTGGACCCTTGGATATATTAAGACCTATTGGGAAGTTAGCATATGAGCTAGCCCTACCCCCGAACATGTAGCAAATTCATAACGTGTTCCACGTATCAATGTTAAGGAAGTGTAATTCGGATGCTAGACAAATAGGGGCATATGAGCGCATAGACATGCAACCAGACGTAACCTGTATGGAGCAACCAGGAAGGATTATAGATTGAAAAGGAACAAGTGCTTAGGAGAAAGGTTATCATGCTAGTCAGGGTGTTGTGGCAGAACCACAATGTGGGAAAATTTACTTGAGAGTTAGAAAGGTGCAATGCTAAAAGAGCATCCCTATTCATTTTCTATTCGATTCCGGGACGGAATCCTTTTAAGGAGGAGAGACTGTAATAACCCCAATTTTTGGACTTTTTGAAACACGGATGAATAGTAACTTTTGCTGATAATGCTGATTAAGGAAAATTATCAGACCACGCTATATAGGAGTACTGTTATGGAAATTCTAAGATCGTATTAGTATTCCATAAAGTAAATAAGTATATGTAAAGATCGTCAGAATCTAAATTCGAACACTTTGATTTTTCCCGAAAATCCACCAGATACCGAAAGAATTGAGTATAAGGTAACATGATTAAAAGGATTTAAATTTAAGGATTATAAGAGAGGATCATAAAAGGAATATAATGTATTGAGAAAGGTTAAGGGAATCCAAGTAATAAGATCCCGGGTATGATCCCTCAAATGATAAACGAGAACAAAAGTTAAGCGAACCGTATAACAGATCAGCGGTTATTAGCCAAGTAATTAGGAGTTAATCAAAGAGTTAGTGGATGATGATGTCATCACACCAACAAGAAGAGGACAAGTGTGGGAAGATGACATGGGAGGATGACATAAGCATGACCAAAAGGGAAGGAAGTGTTGGTCGATTATAAACCATACAAATTTCACCATGGTTAAAAGATAATTAATCAAAACAAAAGCAAAACAACCAAGCCAAGGCAAAACAAATCAAAAAACACAAATTAGAAATTGACTTTTGCTTTCCAAGAACAAAAGCTCTCGGCCAAAACCAGAGCAGCAACTTCAAACTACCATATCTCCTTCAATACTCACTAAAATAGTATGTTCTATAGCTCTTTGGAAAGGTATTGAGATAGCCTACAACTCTTGTTCACAAGTCTCGTCCAAATAAGCATGGTAAGACCCTCGTTTTGACAGTTCTTGCAATCTGACTTTTAGAAACTTCAAAACCTAACTTTGTGTTCTTGATTTCTTTGGAAAGATCAAGCTTGTAGGAGGTTCCTTAAGACTTCCTAGCTACTCTAATTACTTCAAGGAAGGTATAAAACCTCATACTCTAGCTTTACTTTTGAGTATTTAGGAGTGGTTTTGATTGTTATAGTTTATGAGAAGCATGATTCTTGGTTGTTTAAAGTTTGGTTGAGTTTGTAGAGAGTTTGATTGTTAAATCTTGATTAAATAGTTAATGAACTTAAGTAAGCTCTTAGTTCATGATTGAGAAGTAGTATAAAGTGGAAATCTTGAGTTGTTGGGGCTGTTGTAGTAGTGTATGGATGAAGTTTGGTTGTAACAATGATTGTGGGTTGATTGTGGATTGATTTGGAGTTGTACTAGTTTGGGAAATCGCGTAAACATAGCCGTCGTAATGTCCGATTTACCCTAGACTGATTTTGTTCTTAATATCAGGACCCGTGAACTCACTGTTAGGTTTTGACCATTACCATTATTAGATAGTTCATATTACGAGCTTCGTTTTGATATGTGGTTCGTTTGAATCCGATGTACGGTTTAGGAGAAACGACCGTTTTAAGTAACGGCGTTTCGCGAACGAACCATTACCCCTCGCCTTACTTTGAAACATTGGTTAAGGACCTTAAATGACTAATCGGGGTATGAAACATTTATGTAAAGTGGATTAGGCAGTTGGTAAGGTACTCACGAAAGAATCGCCTTAAAACTCTTAATGGTTAATTTATTAAAAATGGTGGAGCCGAGGGTACTCGAGCGACTTAAGAGAATCATAAAGCGCAAAGCGAGCGTTAGAGTCTAATTGGTTAAAGTATAGATTCATAAGCGACTTTGGTTTAATTCCAACTTATATGTGGTTTATAGGTTACCAAACTCATCCCAGGACTTTTACCACCCCTAGTCGCTCAGGCAAGTTTTCTACCCGTTATACTGTTGTTGTGATGTAAATATATGTATATGCATTATCTTGTGATAAGTGCATGATTGTTATTAGAAAATCTTGCGATATATTGGAGCATGTGATATGGTATATATGCATGTCTATTTCGTAATCTTGATATCTAATTATTGATTCAATTGCTTATAAGTTGCATAATACCTATGCTAGAGATAAGCAGTAGTTGCGTATACCCTTAGTATAGGGGTCCCAAAGGTGAATATTTTCTAAACCGGGAGTCGATGTTCTCGAGTATATTATATATATATATATATTTATATATATATAGATATATAGTTTTCAAAACTATTAATCGAATAAGGTTTATTCGATAACTTTATTTGTATTAATGAATATTACTTTGAATATTCATTCGAGGACGTATGACTCTGTTTATTTTATTTAATGAATATTTATTTAATGAATATTATTTTGAATATTCATTCGAGGACTTATGACTCCGATTATTTACTAAATAATATTCTTTATTTTATTAAAGAATAATGTTTCGATAATCAAACTTATTTTCGATTATTCAAATAAAGATAGTACTTTCGTATAAGTATATCTTTGGTTATTTAATTATCATTTCAAGTATGAGTTTTAAAACTTCTACTTCAAATTATTTATATAGAGATTATCCTTATGGGAATATTATTTGAATAATAATATTCAGATATTTTCTAATATATTGGGACTGATTTACTTTATTAAATCAATATTACTCCAAACACTCTTTAAAGTGTTTTCGAGTCTTTAAAATGATTTTTAAAAGTTAGAGCGGATCCCAAAACTCATTTTTATATTTAAGATCTTCCTTTCGAAGGGGATTTAAATAATCGCTCAAAACCTGAGGGATCCGGCTCAGTGGTATATTTTACCAAAGCAACGAGGTTGCTGTTTTGAGAAAACATCTTGATTACTTGCCCATCGTTCGGGAAGTAAGTTCATCTATTTGAGTCGGCATAAGCAACATGGGCTCAGTGGGCGTCCATGAAAGTGTAAGTGGCTCAGTGGGAGTCCATCAAATGCGTAAGTGGCTGAGTGGCAGTCCAGCATAAGGTCCTATTGCGGCCAGGGTGATGACCAGTGGGAAATTCGTCCATCTACTAGTAGAAAAGGTTACTTATTGGTATCTTTGCCTGATCAGCAAGATATCAGGTTTATGCCAAGGTTTTCTCCTTTCCAAATTAATTGGATATTGCAACTCTGTTTATAATTTTCATAACAGAGGTTTTCAAGGAGTGTATGAAATGTATATATATATAGGTGTATATATATATCGGGACTTAATGAAGTATCTCGTAACTTCATTTCTTTCAAATGATATTTCAAAACTTGAATCTATTCAAGTCTTATCTTGTAGTCTCATCAGTGTGATGAACTTTTGAAACTGATTATAACTTGAACGGTGGTAGTTCAAGTAGTATTTGGAAAAGATATAAGTATATTGGAGTATCTTGTAACTTCATCTTTTAAACTTATATCTAGTAAATGATTATCTTATGCATGTCAAAGATTTTCAGAAAAACGTTGAGACAAGGTTTGATATATGAGATCACCTTGCAACGATATTTTTATACAGTTATAAACTGGAACTCTGTGTATATTATACATGTCAGAGGATTTCAAAGATTTGAGAGGTATATATGTATATATATACTGAATATTTTTGCGACTTGGTCGCATTAAGATAACAAACTTGGTTCATTTCTTTTTGACCAAGACTTTCATGAGTACTATGAGAATGCTCATATATTGTTAATTATTATACATATTATTTCGGTGGGCTTGTTGTTCACCCTTGCTTTCTTCTTTCATCACACAACAACAGATAGACAAGATGAACATGATCAAGCTCCCAATTCGTGAGCGGTTAGGAAACGTTCCGCAGTTTCCTGTAGGGGTTGATGTCGTTGTAGCTGAGGTAGGAGCTACCAGTAGGCTAGGCTTTCAACTTTTGTTGTGCCAGACTTATGTATATTTATGAATTGTAATAATGGCAAAGAATATGTAAACTATTCAGAAACCCTTTTTATGGTGAAATGGTTTATAATTGTGGAATAAAATGACTTGTGTTATTTTTGGTATTCATCTCTGAGACTATAACTTGTGGCGTGTGTGTTTATATTGTGGGGTCACAGTACGCAGTAGTTGGTTGACTGTTAAGATTAAGTATTGATAAGGGAAATGGAACTCGTGACGACCCGAATCCCCGACCTCGGATTTGGGGGTGTTACAAGCAGTCTTCGCCACAGGGAAGAATTTAGTGAGAAACTTTTGAGCAAGATCCTCCAATATGGTGATAGACCCTTGTGGTAGAGAATGTAACCAGAATTTCGCTTTATCGCTCAGAGAGAATGGGAATAGTCGCAGCTTGATAGCATCTTCAGTCACACCATTGAACTTGAAAGTGTCGCAGATCTCGATAAAATCCCTGATGTGCATGTTAGGGTCTTCAGTAGGAGAACCCCCAAACTGAACTGAGTTCTGTATCATCTGAATCGTGCTTGACTTGATCTCAAAAGCGTTAGCCGAGATGGCTGGTCTGATGATGCTTGACTGAATATCATTGATCTTAGGTTGAGAATAGTCCATCAAAGCCTTAGAAATTTCTGCTTGATCTCCCATCACTACCAAAGTTGGTTCCTCGATTTTCTCTTCTTCTTCTACCATCTCTTCCTCCTCAAAAACTTCCCTTCGAACCATTACAACTTCTTCCTCGGCTTTATCCAGAGTTCTCTTACGAGACCGCGAACGCGTATGCATACACGCTCGCTAGAGCACCTGAAAGAAGACAAGAAAATAGATCAGTAATAATATCCGAGTCAATGAACTTTAACGATCACTGATGACAAACACATAAACAAAAAAAATTAACACTGCAGTCCCCGGCAGCGGCGCCAAAAACTTGTTAGTCGCTAAACACGCGCTAATAATACATGCAAGTATACGCATTCACAAGTAATATAGATTTATTTCTAGTTCGTTCCCACAAAGACTGAGTTTGTTTAACTAATTAATTTATGCACTTATGCACCAATGATATGGCTATTATTCAATGCTAAGATGAATAACAATTTGGTTTTGATTAAACTAAGAATTAAACTAACAATTATAACTAAGAGAATAAGAATGGTTGAATTAATATATATATGACAAACATGGGATTCTAACTTCATTAAAAACTTCATTCAATAGCTTTATTGTTCTTAACCTTAGCATGTAATGGTGATGACACTAATCAGATAACACAAAACTGATAAACGCCAACTTTCGTTGCACGAATACCATACTACCAGACATCCACAAAATAGATAGAATTTGAATAGACACCAATTATATTGAGACCATATATGTCTATAGAATTTGACAACATAAAGGTTTAAAGCACAAGTTATCTATCGTGATTACATAGGGCAAGTAAGATTGTTAAAATTACCTACGAATCATGCATAACAATAACACATAACAATATCACATGAACCTATGCTAGCATGGCAAGTTCTAAATCCTTAAATTCATTGTCGCTTCATTAAAGATTAACACGCTATCTTATAAGTTCGCGATGCTCATAAGACGAATAAGCACAACCAATACTAGGTTATCATACAATCACCACACACTAAGGTATCGAAACAAATTAACTAAAGAAATTCATAAATAAATCCGCTAGAACCCCACGATAACGATTAGCCCATAATCGGACTCATCATCAATGTGGGTTCCGATGAAAGCACGGTATAATAAATGTAGTCTTTATACTGAATAAATAATAAAATCAAGTACGAAACAAGTGTAAGGTTCATGAATAAGAAAACTAGCATCCAAGTTACAACTTAGAACAAAGATTCATAAGTAAAAATAAGATCTTCTTCGTCTTCGTTGAATCGTGCTAACACGGTCTTCTTACGGCTCTCCTTGTGCTCTGGTATATCCATCTCTCTAGAAAATGTCCTTTATTTAAGTATATATAGCATCCCATGCAAGATAGAAGTCCTCTAATTGTAAATCAACTAGAATCAGGATTATGGGATCCCGACCTTACGCGGGAACGCGCTTCACCAGCGCGGGCGCGCTGGCTTCCTGACAAATGGGCGCGGCCGCGCGCTAGACCAGCGCGGGCGTGCCGTGCTTCTGGAAAAACTTCTGAATTTCTTTAATTCCTGCTGCAATAGAGTTGGCTTCCAGAGCTTTATTCTTTGGACATCATCCTAACACCATATTAGCACCAAAATAATGATAATTCACCTGATTCTTAGAATAATGCATGAAATGCAAAAACACTAGAAAACACATTAAAACACCAACAACTTGAGTACATTCACACCAATTCAAAGCTTTACGGAGCGTCATAAAATGTCATAAATGCTACTCAACACCAATATTGATATCTCTTATTCTTGTTCTTTCATTATCATTTATTGATATCTTGAGCAAATACCTATAATTCTGGGTTATTTACGAATCCTGAATTATGATGTTTTAACCACAATGGTTTATCATCAAATACTCCACGGACTTGATGGTTACAGGAAAAGGTTCAGGGATGGATTGGACACTATGATTTATTTTGCAAAAGTGTGTGTGGGTACCCTATACAATGGTGGGTCTACCCGGATGGGCATAGATATGTACTATATTTCTACTGATCGGCGGAGTATATTACATAAGTTGGTTCTAGTTTCTAGTGTAATTTATTGTTGATTGTCATTAACGATATTTATTCTTTTCAAAATTTCTCGATTGTGAAATAAATCAAGTAAACGATTTACGAGACGAATCAAATAACTGTCAGTTGTTCTATTTTAGGGAAAATCAACTTTATGATAGGCAACCAATGAAGGCTATCATTTTATTCTTTCAATTATTTGAATCATAAAAGTTTTCTGAACTTGGTTTCAATGATTTCTTTTTGAAAAATATACTTTATTATTATTAATACCTAGAAACCAAATTGTAGTACTTATTGGGCATTATTGGCTCACTCTTACTTTGTTATTTTCCTATCCTATCAGAGATAACTGAGGTTATTTATAGATAGCTTGCAATAGGCAGCGCATCAGAGAGATCCCAACTTCAGGAAGTTGGATATTTCAAAGCAAATAAGATGAGAAAGTTGGTAAAAATATAATGAAGTATGAGTTAGTTGTTATAAAATTTTAGAGGTTTTAGATTATTATTTCATACCATTAGCTATAATCGATCCAGAGTTGAAGGAGTCATTTGTATATTTATGTTAATATACATGTTTATATTGTTTAAAGTGATTCGGTGACGCCCAATCCTGACTCCGGATTTGGGGGCTGTCACAAAATCGTGGATTGGATTTATCTTTAACAAGATAAATATATATAATTGTACATCTATTCACAGTTGTGATAATGAATTGTCATTATTTTGGCACGTCTATTTATGGGAAAACAACCAACCTCGAATTAAAATAAAGGAGGGAAAAATGGACAAGTCGTTCCAACTTTCACAGAACTTCGGGATTTTTACCCCCAGTCCCGGACTCTTGGAATCCTATTATAACCCGGGCTAGGGGTATATGAAAACAATTTTCACTCTACAAGGCAACCAGGATCCATGTTTTCAGTCTGGATCCATTCTTTCACTCTCAACCCGGACATGGCCATAAAAAAGCAAAATGTTCTCTAAAAGACAATCAGAATTCATTCTTCTAAACTGGGTTCATCATTTCTCTCTAAACCTGGATTGGGGAGCAAGAAAGCAACAAAATTTTTCTTCAAGGTAACCATGAATCAACACCCTAGTCCCGCTTGGACCTCTTAATATCAACCCAAACTAGAGGCAAAAGAGCAACAAAATTTTTCTTTTTCAAGGTATCCATGAGTCAACACCCTAGTCCAGCTTGAACCTCTAAATCTCAACCCGAACAGGGGGCAAGAAAGCATCAAAACTTTTCTTTAAGGAAATAATGAATCAACATCATAGTCAGGTTCAGACCTTTTAACCCCAACCCAGAATAGAAGCAAAAAAAAGGCAAAATTTTTCTACAAGTTAACATGAATTCACTACTACCCATGTAAAAAATCTGCATAAGAGTATGGGGGAAAATGATAGGATATAAAATCCCTCTTAAACCCAGGCCTGGGTCACCTAGTCTAGGTTCGGCCCAACCTACGTCCAGCCCGGCCCACGACCAAAGCAACCCCGCAGCCTATATTCCATAAAGCCCAAATAGGGCATAATACATGAAGCACAAGCCACACCTGAGGACCTCACGTGATAATGGCAGTTATGGATGGATAAGGATTAGCACGATCCTGTACCATCCTGACCTGGACACGTGTAATGCATCCACATGTACCAAGTGCCCCTCCGCTCCCAAGAATTATCGGCCCTAATTGAAAGGTACCAAAACCCTAAATCCTACCCTGGGGTTATAAATCGTACAAGTGAAAAAGGTTTAGAGGGGACATACTTTCTTTTACACTCAAATACACGACCATACCCTCCTGATATTTCTCTCTTCATCATCCAAAAGCGAGTTCTCACTCTCATATCGGATGTGCCGCGGGGCTCAAATTCCCCTCCGGTGTTGTTTTGCATACACCCAACGAAAGCTACACCGCAAGAACAAATTTAAAATAGCTCAATTTATGTAATTTTCAATTGTAATTAAACCTATATAATAATGTTTGGAAGAAATTCAGTTTTGATAATGTCTTTTTGAAAAATGGCAGAGAATGCTACAAAATAATGGTGTTACATTTTGATTAGAGTTGTTGGTAAGTTAGTGATCAAGATGTTGGAATGAAGTTTCCGTATAGGCCAAAATTACAGCATTAGTTAAGTCCCAAAATGAACTATTCAATAATTCACTTACAGCAAAGTCATTTTATACTATTGGTGAAGTCTTATATTAAACTTTATTACTCCAGTGACCATGAAGTATGCTAGTTCTATTAAGAAGTCTAAACACTGATTCACACATCAGTGAAGTCTACATGTTATTAGGATTTATGTGTTTTTATAATAACTGTATATTTTTTGTTTAAGTCAATTGTAGCATGTAAATGGATTTGCTGATATGGAAGTATATCGATGAATAAGTTATTTTTTTAACATTTTCACTAGATTATTAAAATAGTAGTTGATATTTTAGTTGATCAATTGATAAGCTATGTTGACTATCAATAAATATGTAGCAGCCTCGTGAATTGTAAACATTTTATATATTATAATTCTTCAAAAGTAAAATGACCATCAACGAATGAAGTTCTAAGTATCAATGAATAAAGAATAAGCACTATCACCAAGTAACTAGTATACATCACTGGATGCTTAGATCAATATCGTCAACAGATAGAACTCTACAAGAAGCTATCTATTATCAATGACTTAAAAGCACAAAGGACAAATCTGACAAAACACAGTGATTGATAGAAGATCTCAGTTGAATATGGAATCCAATACACACAGTATCTTTGACCTTGTAAACACATTTCATTTTTGGACAAACACATTGGATGGATAATTTCAGCATGCGAGATCTCCAAATCTGAACTCACATATGAAACAAAATATGAACTAATCTTAATAGATCTAGACAACGCTACTAGAAAAACACCTTAAACTGATTTCTATGTAAAAAATGACTGATGTCTTCGTGACTGGTGTTAAAGTTATTTTTTCATAGACATCAGTTAAAAATCGATGTCTAAGCAATCTTACACAATGTTTTTAGAAAATTTATGATGTCTAATTCACATTCTTGTTATATAATTGAGTGATGTCAAGTTTAGAATTTCTATTTTAGGAAGATTAGGCCTATTTAAAACTATAGCACATAAGCAATATTTATGAATTAACATCGTTTTAAAAGAAATAACCTAGTACTCCTAGTAGATTTATCTTCATGCCAAATCCAATCAACATACCCCAAACTAAAATCATCATCATAGATATGTCTTCATATGATTTTGGTTGAGAATTTTTTAAAATTAACACATCGACCACATGGATAAGGAATTATTTTAGGATCTTTACATTTTTCTTCGACAAATTTCAAGAATTCTTCGACACCAATTTCAAATTCTAAAGAATTCCTATCTTTCGATATTCATGACTTATCCATAATTACCAATGTATAACCAACAACCTAACCACATGATGGTCATGTCAACATCAAAGATAAGATTAAGTAGCAAACTTACTTATATATCATTTATATTCATTATATACTCAAAATTGTACTATACTATATTTCTTGGTTATTAGTTATAAATATTTATTAATTTTTAATAGATATACTATATTTTATCCTAATATTATGCAGCTAAAGTACATACTTCATACTAAGAATTAGCGGTATATATTTATCACAGGTTATGCATATTAAGGTTTATACTTTAAAAACTAACCAAATCGCTTAATTAATTCATACTAAATAAAATCAAGGAAGTCAACATATAACAACTAGCATAATTAAGACAGAAGCACATATTCAAACGCAAGTTAATACCAAACATGCATTTTTGGTAGTTTTAACACATATGACAACTAGTATATTCATGGCTTCCCATCTCTTAAAAGAGAACAATATACTTAATCTGATACAGAAACACCAATTAAAAGTAAATATGACAGATGTAATCATAAAAAAAAAGATTAAAGCAAACAAATAAGAATTTCTAACATCTTTCTTGAAGTAAAATGTGCATGCACTGTGAAATTCTTAGACTTGATGAGATAATTTACAAACGGACAAAAATTGAATTTAAAACATACTAATACTAATACTTAAAACTTTAAACAGACAAAAATCGAAAGATATTTAAATATTACAAACCAGTAAAGAAAAAATACATGCAAATAGCACTAATGTGTAGACAATAACACATAACAAATTTATATTCAAACTGGTCTATTAAAAAATACAGATTTATGTAGATATATAAATATATATGTGCATATTTAAGACAACTCAAGAAAAATTAGATAATCAGAATACAAACCTCATGAAGCTCACTGAAATCTCAAAACATGTTCAAAAAAATAAAAAACCCATTAAAAATTATGAACAAACAAACCCAATTGAACAAGTTAAACCAAGACGGTCCAGAAATTAGGGTCTCTCGTAGCTGGAGTTTGATTAATTGAAGGTGTTCTTCAATTTGGGGTTTAATTGAAACCCTAATGTACTTGCAATCAACTAATGGGGAGAAACATCTAGGGATTTAATTAGGGATATGGTGCGTGTATGTGCGCGAGAGACAGAGAGAGAGAAACAGAGAGATGGAAGAGAGAGACCAGAGTGAGAGTGAGCTTAGAGATATGGGATTGTGAGCGATAGAGAGACATGAGTGTGAAAAGAGGGGAATAGAATTCGGTCCTAAGGGGGAAAACGGAGGATTTTTTTTGGTTAAGGGGGGAATATTTGGGAAATAAAAGGGGAAAGTTTCCGAGTGTTTTTTAAAAAAAATTTAAAATTAACCATCGACAATGGTTGTAAATTGAAACCGATGACTAAAAAAATATGACATCAGTTATATCAAAAACCGATGCCTAACTAACGTTTCTCATTTTAAAAAAATAACCAACGGTTATTTTGTTGACCGATGTCTAATAAAAGAAGTAACATCGCTTAAAAATTACTTGATATCTAAAATATCTTTAATATCGATCGTTTGAGTAACCGATGTTTATTGACATAATTCTAGTAGTGCAATAAGAATATTTTGAATTCTAGAAAGATCATAAACTTGTTAATGTATGAATAAATTGTAATGATGTATTATAGTAAATTATTGAATTGCATTGGTAGAGTTCTTATGGTTTATTCTTGCAAATAATACATTGAAAATTATAGCCGAGTATTTGTAAAATTATCACATAGAAATTCTTCAATATATATTTCACAAACCACTTGAAATTTTTATATCTTCTTATTCTTTATTTTTTGTATATTAGTTTTATGTCCATAATTTAAAAAGTTCATAAAGAGTTTCAAAATTGCAAAGAGATTGGAATTGTATTTAGCCCCATTCTACAATTATTAGATTTGATGGGTAGAGAATAATACTCGTGAACAAGTTCATAAACCTGCATCACTAAAATACTTTATTTTTTCTATTTTTTCCAATTAGACGCCTAGTCTATTTTTTTCAATTCAAACTCCTCGCTTTTCAAAAATATCACAGGATATTCTATTTATAAAATAAAATAATGCTATTATAATTATTATTAACTGATTAATTATCTTTTTCATCTAAAACACATTACTTTTTTTCTAAAAAACCTTATCCTTTTAAAAAAAATAACAGATGCAATTATTTTTAATAAAATAAAAAAATAAGAAAAATGTTCCTAAACTTAACTTTAAGAAAATATCTAAAGTTAATAAGATTTTGTATATTAAAGTTGAATGACATTTTTTAATACTCCCTTCGTCCCTTTTAATTGTTATCGTTCTTGGAAAGTGTCTAGCACGCATTTTAAGATAAACAAAAAATATAGTTCTATAATTTTCTTAAAAAAATAATTTCTGAATAAAAGTTTAAACATCCTATTTTTATTCAGGAAATGATTTTTATTTTGAAAGTTATAGAACTATACTTTCTATCCATCTTAAAATGTGTATCGAACACACTCTTAGAAATGATGATAACAAATAGGCGGGAGTGATGGAGTAATGGAATTAACCCTCTTACATTTACAAAAACAGGTTTAACTTTGTATTGAAAACTCACTAAAATTTAGATAATTATCTTTTAAGATGATTAAGCCCAGAAAAAATATTATAATTATTAATAACTAACCAAATATCTTTTTCAACTAAAACGAATTATCTTTTTAATATTTTAAAACTAAAACATCTTTATTTATAAAAGTATCACAAACATGTATATATATATAATTATTATCAAATCATATCATTTAAAATTTTTAAACCGATAAATTTTATTTATTAAAAATATCAGTTTAGATTAAATCTAAAAATTATATAATATTATATAAAGTTCATGTATCGCACCGATTTTAACTCTACATTATATAATTAGTTGTTTATATTTAAGATAGTAAGATCAATATATTATAGGATTATATAATTATTTTATTGAACTCAATCCTTTTGTTAACTTAGTTTTTTATAGATGTTACTCATGTTAAACTTGATTATTAACGGAGAAATTTGGTTAACAAAAAATTGAGGTTCGCGGTCAGAATCAAGATCTAAGATGGTGGTTCTTTGCCGTAAAATTCATCGGAGTATGGTGATTCTGATGAATTGGGGGATGAGATCGCAAGGGTGTTTGGTGGTGTCATATAAAACTATCCCTTATAACTCTTTACAATATGCCCACGTACCTCCTTTTATATAGGATCAAACCATACATAGTTGTTGGAGAATAAGAAACCAATATGGATGTGGCTTCTCATTCCAAGGCCTAATAGGAGTTGTCGAACCAACTTCCTATTATAACTCGAACGTATATTTGCATCAGGAGTTCACATCGATGCGGACTAGTCACAAATACCCAAGGCTCGATTATGACTTTGGAAATTAACGGATAAAAAAACTCTACAGCCGGTAGATATCCACTCCGCTACCGCTATCTTCGTCGATCGAATATATAACCATGACTTACTGCAAATGCCCAAACGCATCTTTGGCCCCGATGATGATAACCCACCAGACTACAGGACAACCGATCACAAGCTTATAAGTGCAAAATGCGAGATAACCCCAAAGTCTCTTGACGAGGACCACCCGTCGAATGCAGAGACAAGTCTCCCAAAGCACACACTAGTTTTAACGACCGTTCCCCTACAAGGACAACTCACAAGACTACATAACGACGCCTTCAAATATGTTTCCTACTATTCCCCTACGAGGATAACTCGCAAGACTATGAAACAACGTTTTCAATATGTTTTTCAGAAAAACAGGCTCACGAAGATCCCTTCGAACCCTCAGGGTGTGCCCTCAGGGATTGGAAGCCCTTCGGAGGCTCCTCCGGACTCCCATAGCGCCCTAGGGATGTGGAGCTCTGCTGGGGGTTCCTCCTCTAGACTCGTATAAGTCTTGTGTATAGTTTTCTCCTCATTTGAGTTGTGGGAATAACATTCCTTGTTATTTTTTCATCATTTTATATTTCACATTGCAGAGCGCCCCCCCCCCCCCCGTGCAACCATATAGGATGAGGCGCGTCCTAAGGGGTCCGGGGACGCTTCCACAGAGCCAGGACCATTACTTTCTATTTGATAGTTGTATTCGTTCTTCCTTAACTTTTGAACATCTTCTATGGACTTCTTCATCAATACTCACTCTTCGTCATCAATTCATACAGTAGCGACCCTCGTAGAATTCTTGCCGTAGCGACCATCGTAACCTCCCTTGTTGCGTCCGTCATAGATCTCCGTTGTGATAACCTCATGGACCTTTGTGCAAAACCTCATAAATAGTCGTCTTAACTCCTCATGGTTGATGATCGTTGCAAACGGCCGTCCCACACAGCTAGCACTGTGTAGGGCGCATCCGGAGCTCCAGAGTTACGTTTGCCGAAACTCGTCCTTCTTTTTTCTTGATGATGATCCAACCCATTTTTTTTAGAATCCGATAAATACTCATGACGATTTTATGCCATAACATTGATATTCAATATATATTGATGAATAAAATGTAAGTAATTTAAAATCTACTTCAAGCTAAAACAAAGTACATGTTAAGGGTCATCTCTTCTTGAAAGATTACATTTGTCATTCTTTCGATTAATCTATTCTTTCAATTAATCTAAGATATAATTTTAAATTAGTTGACATGTTAACATTAATGACACACTTCTCTGTCATACAACAAATTCTCTCACTTCCTTCTTTTTTTATTTATAACTTTTTTTCATTATTTTTTAAATAATACCTATCAAATCTAAATTTTACCTTAAATATATTTATATATCAAGTGACCCTCACTTCTTAAAATTAAGCAATCTACAACTATTCATTTATCAATTTTATACTAAAATTAATTATATAAATCAAGTGATACTCCCCACGTAAATTTGAACACATTACGATTATTAATTAATTTATTTTAATACTAAAACTACATAATACTATATTTAATAATAACAATTATAATATAGCCGGGATATCCTTCGGAAATTAACCTTATTTTATATTAAAGTTTGAATGTGATTTGATTATTTTAAACCGATTCAAACTCGAAATGGTGAAACTTGAAAATTGCCATAGCAGTCCCCGGAGAGAGACACGCGTCAGTCATAAGAGTAAATACTTAAGACGTGTAGGCCAAACTTGGGACACGCGTTACCTTCTCCGTAACCCTCCCTGATATCAAGATGATCATCATATTTAAATTGGAGATTTTAGTCCTGTTTTTATTTATAATGTCGATAACTCTATTTTTTATTTGATGCAGTAACTGATTGCTTCTCTTCTCAGCTGACACACTGAATATTGAAATAAAATCAGCCCGATTAAAGTAGTTGCACGTTTATTGAGAAGAGAGAGTCCTAGGCTGCAAATAGAAGAGCAATGCAAGTACAATAGAACAAAAGCCTAATGAAGATGACAAATTCCCTTAACGGCTATGTTGTATGGTTGTATCCTACTAAAGTAAATACTACGCTTCACATTCACTCGAATCATTTTCATTCTTATAACACCATTGTACTATGCTTCTCCTGCTTCACATCTACCGTCTTTTCTGTGTAATAAATTTAAGCAAGCGTCTCATTTTAAAATCCTTAAACACAACAACAAACTCTAAACCAAAATAAAATTGAGAAATAATTTCAGACTATGTTGTAAATATACTGTAAACAGAATCTTTTCAATAAAAAAAAATAACAAATTCTTACATTTTGTAAAGTACTAATACTTGCAATATTTCATTTTGCTTTATTATGTTGAAAAAAAATGTAGGATATATATATAAACATGATACAAAGACACCCCACACCCCAATGGCTAAAGCCCACTCCCCTCAATGATTTTGTCTCCATTCTTCAACCCACCTTTGTATATAATATATCTGATGAAATTACCTTTATGGAAACAATAAACTCAAATATAATAAATTATTCTTTAACCTTATGTAAATTATACTATAATTTTCCAAATAAAGTGAATCCAACTTCTTTTTCTTTTTCCCCACCAAGCAATCCAGCAAAAAGTATGGAAGAAAAAAGCACAAATAACACACACATAATATTCTCATCATAAAAATTATATAACACAACACACAACACAATAACCCCATACATAAAAAACGTAGTATATTGGATTCCATATAAACCTCATTATTACACGCAAAAAAGCAAACCAAGAAAATAAGTTCCCCACAAAAGTCCTCCATTCTTTTCCTCCCTCATTCTCCAAAACAACACACTCACTCTCACTTTCTACTTACACAAAAAAAAATGGGGGATATAGATATAGACACCAAAAATGAAAGCCCACGAAAAGAGAAAAAAATGTTCATCGGAATTGTATGGAACTGCGCCGCTGAGCTCAAACTCCTCCTCACTGCTCTCCTCTTTCTCACTTCTCTCCTCACCATCTTTCAGTTCCTCCCTTCTCAACTCTCTTTCTCTTCATTTTGTATCTCGCCGGAAAAAGTGGGCCTCACTAACAACATAATTTCGACCAATTCACTTGTCGGAATAATCCCGCCGGAAAACAGCAAAAACAATGCCACCCCATTTAATCTTTCCAAAAACCCACTTAATATTACCAACATTCTCGCCGACCCATCACCGCCGGATTATAAAGATGAGAAGCTTCCGACCGGCGTCATTAAGCGCCGGTTCAACACGTATGGCGCCGCTGCGTACAATTTTATACTAATGTCAGCTTATAGAGGTGGTCTAAACACGTTTGCAATAAATGGGTTGTCTTCAAAACCTCTCCATGTCTTCGGAAAACCATCCTACACTTGTGAGTGGGTCCCATATGGGAAGTCCGGCGAACCCATCAAAGTTACCGGCGAGAAATTTTTGCCGGACTGGGGTTACGGCCGTGTATACACGGTTGTTATAATCAACTGTACTTTTCCAACCCCAGTTTATAAAACTGGCGGGAAATTACTCCTCCATGCCGCCGCCAACGGGGGCGGCGACACGGAGTTCAATGTCACAGACACCTTTGTGGCCTTAACTGAAACCCCTAATTCACTAAACCCTAAAATTTTCACTGACCCTCCTAAATATGATTACTTATATTGTGGGTCTTCATTATATGGTAATTTAAGTCCACAAAGAGTGAGAGAGTGGTTAGCTTATCACATAAGAATGTTTGGTGTGAAGTCACATTTTGTTATACATGATGCTGGTGGGGTCCACTCTGAGGTTATGGAGGTTTTGAAGCCTTGGATTGAGAAAGGATATGTCACATTACAAGATATTAGAGATGAAGAGAGGTTTGATGGGTACTATCATAATCAGTTTCTTATTGTGAATGATTGTTTGCATAGATACAAGTTTATGGCTAAGTGGATGTTTTTTTTTGATGTGGATGAGTTCATTTTCGTGCCTAAGAAGAGTACTCTGAAATCAGTTATGGACTCGTTTTCGGACTTCTCGCAGTTTACGATTGAGCAAATGCCTATGTCGAATAAGTTGTGTCTTACTGAAGATAGAGGCAAAAGTTACAAGTATGTTCTCTTTCACTCTCGCTTTGTTTGTTTACTTTTCTGATTAATTCGCCTCATTGTTGGTTCTGTGCATAGTTTGGTATATTTAGTTTTGGTATTTTCACTAGATTCAGTTCAATTTGATTCACATTAACAGTTCTAGAGGTTATGAATTCAGCTAGGGATGTTAGATTATAGTTTTAATCTTCTAGGAATGATTAGGGCTTGGTTTTAGCTGATAAAAATTGACATAAAATTGGTTTAGTAACTTGAGAATTTGGATTGTCCTGTATTGTTTATTTACATTGTGAGTTCGCCTTTCGCACTCAGTACTGGCTCACTTGCGGAGACTGCATAAATTTAGATGAATGATCTATGTTTTAAGGTTTAAGGGTTAATTGTTGTGCTAAATATTTATGCTGTTTGATTGAACTACAATTTGGAGAGACAAAGCTGAGTATATATCTATGATCCATTGGTGCTAAGCGGTGAGTTGAACAAAGGGTTTTGGTAAATTAAGCTAAGAGTCCATATCTACAATCTTTTAATTGAATGTTTTAGCAGACCTTTGAACAATTGTATAACCAAGAAACATTAACTCTTAAATTCTTGTTGATTAGTCTTTATAACCAGGAAATTTTTGAGCAGAGTGAAACACCTAATTGTGCATTGTCTAGTGTCGGTAGAGTTATGGTAAATAGCAAAAGAGACTCCAAGACTGTAGTAGTAATTAAACTCTGAATGAAACTTGGCATTTGTAGGGATATTGTCGTATGTTTCTAGCTGCCATCTTTAATCAGTATTATGGCGAAATTTGTCTCCTACTACGTAGCATTTAGCAACAACTTACAATGTTGGTTGTCATTTTGGACATTTATAATTATGTTATTATTTATTAAATTATGATGTGTGTGGTGTGTGTGTGGTTGTATATAATAGCATGTTCATGTGGCATTAGTTGAAACCAGGTGGGGTGTCTTACAACTGTTCTAAATTGATAGTTCTTTAATACTAAATACTAAAAGAAGTCCCTCGATTTAGGGGTCCTACATAATTTGATTAAACTAATTGTACAACAATTGATTCAATAATAGCATAATACTCTATGTTATCGTGATGATTTTGTTTATTAATGTGAGAATATCAAATTATTGTTGGGCTCATTTAGGGGAGGCTGTATCTTAATGAAATATTCAGTATCACCTCTTTACAACCATTCTAACTTTGTAATGAATATGCATGTACATGTGTGTTTATTGGCAGTCTGGTGGACATATAGTTTAAGATCTACTATACTTAACTACCATATCTCCCGTGACTGGCTGTTGAATCTTGTCAGATTTGTTGTCTGATCTTGAATGTTTAAGAGTTGAAAAGAGTCCAAATTATTTAAATGGCAACCGCTACAAAATTCGATGTATCTGCTAATTCATGCTGCAGGATTTACCCTGTTTGTGGAATTTCTGCAAGGCACCTTAAATTATTTAGGAGTATAAATTAGGTTCCCAGCATTGGAACTGAAGACCATTGGTTCAACAGAAATCGAAATCATGTTAAAATACCAACTCTCTAGAAAAAATTTAGGAGTTGAAGCATGTTTACTTGTTGAATGTTGTTCCAGTAATGTGCTTTATTTGATTTACTATTTGATCTTAAAAATGGACTTTACAGCATTTTACCATTTTGAGAGAATTAGTAACTTGACATATTTGAAGTAGGACAATGTTTGACGAGGCTCTCTAATTGCAGGAAATGGGGATTTGAAAAACTGGTGTATAAAGATTCAAAGAAAGGAATCAGAAGGGACCGAAAATACGTAGTTCGACCGCGAGACGTGTTCGCAACTGGAGTTCACATGTCACAAAATATGGTCGGCAAGACAACACACAAAACTGAGGGGAAAATCATGTATTACCATTATCATGGAACCATATCAGAGAGACGTGAGCCGTGTCGACAACTAATCAACGCTACACAGCTAAATTTTGAACGCACTCCTTACGTTTTAGACACCACAATGCGAGATGCAGCAGGAGCTGTCAAGAGATTTGAAGTGAAAATGATCGGCTCTACATTACAGAGAACGCGTCAATGACAGCCTCACAACATTGTACGAGCTACCAACTTTTAACTTATGTGTCGGTAGAGTGAATATATTACTTGAAACCTTGAATTCTCTTTCTTATTCTTTGTACTTAAGTGGTTTTTGCCGTTAAGAAGATATATAGATACAGGTGGTACATAATGGTTTAAAGTTTATTGTCCAAATCAATTAATTTAATCTTTGATAAGAATAGTAGTTATATATTCCATTGATGGGTTGAACTGTCTATTTTATGGTACATGGGCTTATGGGACCACTACCCCCAGTAGTCTCCAGTAGTCTCCGAGGTTCTAAAAATCGGCCGATTAACCGCTTAATCGGCTGATTAATCGGAGTTCGGACGGGTCCCGTCTCGATTAATCGTTAATCGGGTTAAAGTACGGTTTTTTGAAAAATTGGTTAAAAGTCGGGCAGTTCGGAAAAAATCGGCTGAATCGGTTCAAAAAATCGGCGGAATCGGTCAAAGTTTGAAATTAATAAAAAAAATATTTTTTTAAAAAAATAAAGTTTTTTAAAAATAATCATTAATATTTAATAATTAAATATTAATAATAATATATTGACATATTGATTTTTTTATACACAGAAACAATCATATATTCTTATACGATTTGAATTTGTACGTAGTAATTTCTAATAATCAAGTAATATTAGTGAGTAGTCGGTAGTAATTAATTAGTATAAATTATTTAAATAAATTTTGGACTCGTGATAGTATTTTTTTTATAAATCTTACTATTAAAACATTAATACTGAATTAATGATATGTGATTATGTGGTTTTAATTTTATATATCTTATGGAAGGTTAATGACATTTAAATAAAATTATTTATTATTATTTATTAAATAAATTTATTCCGATTAATGTCCTGATTAATCAATTCGATTAATCACCGATTATCCGATTAATGATGTTCCTCCACCGAACAATTCCGATTCCCGCTTTTTAAAACATCTGTCAACAATGACAGGAGAGGGGCTCTAAGGAGTTTGTTGAGTGGAGCTTTTCTTGTTATTACCTTCATTATTTTTGTTGTTCCACAGTAGAAACCATTATTATTATACTGTTTTGTAATCAGATCGCACTACTTAAATCTTTTGTTACCGAAGGAGGACAGGGATATGAATATCCGGTAGACTACAATGATGGGAGAAATTGTATTAAAATCGCTCTTTTTTGTCTTGTTCTTCTTTTGATAGTTAAATTCACGCGCATTTCGGAAATTAAATTCACGCGCATGTCAAGAGTCAGTTTTCGTCTTTTTGAGGAATCAAGACCCTCGGTCACTGCATCAACTCATCAACAGTTAGTTGTCGGTAAAATTACTATATTTATTTTGATTGTGATACGTTCTTTTGTACAATTTGTGAATTTTTTAGCACTATGGTTGTAGAATGGAGGTGCTAGTAGTATTAGCAAAGGAGAAGAAAGAGTTAACCTGCTGGGGAAAGAGAAAAGGAAAAAAGCAAAACTAAAGAACGATGATGAGTGATGGATAGGTAGCATGTGGACAAAGTCGAAAATGGCATGTGGATGGCAGAAGCCACAAGGCAACTTTTGATTATTGAGCTGTAAACAACATTGTCTGGAGGGGCAATGAAACCACTAATAGGATAAAGGCGAGAGAAAAAGAAAAGGAACGGAACCTTTTATTTTCGGAGAGGGTTTTTTTTTAGAGCAACCTAGTATGAAATGATCCAATTATTTTTGCATTAAATTTTTAAGATTTTTTTGTTATGGATGTAGGGGCAATTTTATCTTTTCACTCTTTTTTTATCTGGAAATAAAAAAAAGTTCTATGTATATAACATTTCTCAAAAGAAATTGTATTAAGTTTCATAGCAAATTTTGCAATTAGGGGTGAGCGCTGTTCAGTTTGATTCGCTTTTATGATAAACCAAAACTGCATGACTTCAGTTTTTAAAATAGAAAATCGAAATCACCACTGAACCGAAGTTTCGATTTTGGTTTCAAAATTTCGGTTACAATCAGTTCGGTTTCGATTTTAAATATTATGATTATTAAACAAGCGTGTATTTATTATTTCAACGCAAAAACATAAATTATTTATCAAATGTGATTATTAAGAATTTTAGGAGAATTGTAGAGATGCATGTAAAGAAAGAAGGAAACAATATTATCTAGGGGTGAGCATGGTTCGGTTTTATAAATCGAAATCGCATAACTTCGATTATTAAAATAGAAAACCGAAGCCGCAATCAAATCGACGATTCAGTTTTGATTTCAAAATTACCAGTTTTAGTTACAATCCTTCGGTTTTGATTTTAAAATCGCACAAAACAAATATGATTATTAAATAAGTTTGTATTTATTACTTTACCGTAAAAAATATATTTATTTATCAAATATGATTATTAAATTTTTTAGGAGAATTGCAGATATACATGTAAAGGAAGAAAAAAACAGTATTATCAAATCGACCTTCCATTCTCCTCCGGTAGGTGCTAGGTAGGCGTGCTCTAGGGGGTGCGCACCCTCGCGGTGTACCTCCTAGAAATAAAAACCTTTAACTTTTGTTCTCGCATTCCTTATTGTCTCACCTTTACTTGCGCTTTCACATATGAATGCTTGTTGTCCCCCATGTCTTCTTCACTTGCATCCCCGTGATATGCATCTGCTCCCATCCCATATTTTCTTCATTTGCATCGATAAACATGTATCTCTACCTTGTGTGCTTTATTTCATGTCTTATATGCCATGTACTACCTGATCTTGCTCCTCGAAAAGAAACTTGGTCTTAGATTGGACGTCATTGTTAATGTAGGCTTTGTGGAGAAGTGCAAGCTTCAAGTTTAGATCATCGAGTGGATTCTTGGAAAATGATCCTGATTATGACTTTAATTACTTTGATTTGGAGACATTATCATATGTCAACGACTTCAAGGTGGAAATGCCAAGGCTATCGCCTTAAGACTTGGCCATCGCCCCGGGCACGCCTGTCGCCGCAAAAACCATAGGTTCTGTGTTAGGTCACACTTTCACTGTAGAGGGGGTGAATACAGTGTTTATTACAATCAAATCAAACTTCAAGAACTTATGTAACAGAAAACAAACTTTATTGAAACAATAAACTCTGTTACAATCTGGAACTGTTATCTCTCAGTGATGAACAAAATATCACGAGAGCTGCTAGGGTTACAGTAAATAATATTCTCGATAATGATAACACTTATAGTGTAAACCCTATGTCTGTGTTTATATACTACACAGTTACAAGATAATCGCTAATTGATATGGAATATAATTCTGCTTCCTAATATATATCAATCAGATATCTTCTATTCCAAGTATTCCATTCTTCACGGAATTCCTTCTTCATGCATATCTCTTCTTATGTTTATATTGATCTTCTTAACTTTAATCAGCTACTGTCCTTATCTGATCGTCCTTCAGCACTTAAGTTCTGATATCTATCTCCTGATAACATAAGTACTGATATCCCTTAAGTTCTGACGTCCAGTATAAGTACTGATCAGTTAAGTACTGATTTGTTCTGTTCAAATAAGATCTGAAATCTAAACATAAAACATATTAGCCATGACATTATCAAATATATCTAACAATCTCCCCCAACTTATAAATTAGCAAAATATACAAGTTTAACAGATATTTGATGATGTCAAAAATATTAAGTACAAATGCATGAGAAATAGACAAGATAACTACAACTTACAGTCCTTAAAGCTTTTACCAATTCAACTTCTGATAACAACTTTGGTCTGTATACACATCAGAATTTAAGTAGTTGTAGATCTTTGACTTGGCTTCATCATTTTCTGATCTCTCTGATGTCAGGAGTTGTTCTGAGATAATTCTTCAACAAACATTTCTCAGCATATCTGAGTTCATCAACCATTCTCCGTTTGACATCTTTAAGCTCTGCAGTATCTTCACCAGTTTGAAATATTGCAGCTCTGAGATCATTAATCTTTGCTTTTCTCAACTCCCGATCTAGTCTTATGACATAAGCTTTGTTAGACTCTAGATTGAATTTAAGCCCCTTAATACCAAGATATGTTCTGATCTGTGCAGTATTAGGCTTCATATCAACAATATCACCATTGTGATTTCTGTACTTTGGAACATATCTGCTGTCAGACTTAACAGAATAAAGCCTTTTCTGTCTCTGAATCTGTTCCTTTAAGTAGTTTGCAGCAGTCTCTGTTATTCTGTCATCCACTTGAAGTAAGAAAAGTACATGCTCCAATTCTTCAAAATACTTCAAAGGAATGGCATTTTGTCTTATATGATAAACCCTACCATCTGTCATGAAATACAACATGATGTATTCTTTCAAGTAGGTATGGTAAACCATCTGTACAGATTCTAGTTGATTCAATCTCTCAGGAGTTGCTTCAATACCTGGTTCACTCAAGGAAGTTGGATCATCGGTAGTGTTGTGTACTCTTCTTTCATCAGCACTTCCCAATCCAGTTTTATCTCTAGCTTCCTTTCCAGTAACTACTCTTGCTTCAAAACCACTTGGAGTAGTCTTCAAAGATTGAGTCTGTTTTGCTTTAGTGAATCCTGGTAAGAGTGTTTTAGATTTATTTTCTGATATCAAGTTAACTTGAGCACTGTCAGAGGTTACTTGCTTCTTCTGAATATCAGAACTTACAATTTCTTGACTCTGAACAACTTGAGCCATGTCAGAGGTTGTTTTAAGAACTTTTCTTGAAGTCAGAGCAAGATCATCTTTTCCATCAGTAATTTCTTCTTGCTCAGGAGGTACATAAGGCTTGATAGGTTCACCAACCTTTTCTTTACCCTTGGATCTTGGATCTATCTGTGGTTGTGATCTAGCCAAAGTTTCTTCAGTATGTATCCTTTCTTTGATCACAATGCCTTTAGGTTTTGGAAGTAACTTTTTACCAGAAGCTTCAGATTTAGATGTGACTTTCTCTAATTTAAGTCTGGCTTCTTCTTCCTTTAAACTTTCCAAGTCCATCCCTGGATTTTCTTGAAGAAATAACTGTCTTGACATTTCCTCATCAAGATCTAGAAGTTCATCAGAACTTATCCTTTTACCAGCAGCAGAACTTATTCTTTTCCCAGTATCAGAACTTGTTCTGTGACTAGCTTGTCTTGATGTAAACCTTCTACCTTGACTATGACCACTACCCATTCCAGAGTTTCCTTGATCATCTTTTCCATCATCCTTTCCTTGCAGTGTCTTGTTGGTTTTGCATTTGGACTTAATTACCTTCTCCCCCTTTTTGGCATCAGCAGGTAATAAAAGAGAGATAAGTAGTTCCACTGAGGTCTGGATTTCAGTAAGTTGCGATTGCTGAGAAGCTTGATTTATCAGAATTTGATCAATCTGAGCTTGTTGCTTCTCTTGAGTTTTCTCAATATAAGCAACCCTGTCAATGGTAGGTTGGAAGAACTTTTTCTTATCAATTTTCCAAACTTGTTCCTGTTTGATAAAGTTCTCCTGAATCTTGTGTAGCTCTGCATGAGTGTTGGAATGAAGACCTTGTAGATGTTTAGTACTCAATGCAGTGACTCTAAGCTGGGTTTTAAAATCATCAGAATGTAACATTTCATCAGCTTTAGTCAAGTGCTCAGCAAGATGTAAAGCATTTGGAACACATGAAACTGAGTTCCATTCCTTAGTCCACTCCTGACCTGCAGGAGTTTCACTCCAAGGTACTGGTGCATCCCTGATAACAAACTCCTTTACCAGTTCAGACTTAGGAAGAGTCAGTGGAGGAGTATGTCCTGAAGGACCTGCTTCATCAGCATCTACAGTAGTAGTAGCCTCACCAGTATCTCCAACATTTGCAGCATCAGAACTTAGAGAATCAGTATCTTCTGATAAGACAACTGTGTGAGTAGCAATGGAGGCTTCAACATCCTCTAATTGCTGATCTGATACTAAGTTCTGATCAACAGCCATATCCTGATGCTCACCTAAAATCTGATCATCAGCATCTTGATGCAGAGAAGGTGTTAGTGATAACTCAGGAGTTTGAACAGCATCAGTAACAGGTGTTGTGGAAGGATTATTTGCTGTTGGAGCTTCTAAGAAAAGTATTTCAGGCACAACCAGGTTCTGAATATCAATTTCAGCACTTGTGCCTGGATCAACAAGAGACATAGAAGGTGAATTAGCCTTGTCAGATACAGGTTCCTGAGATGGAGTTGATGGAGAAGAAGTGACTGGAGCAAATTCCTTGTCTTGTGAGATCAGAGATTCCTGATCCCCTTCCTTAGCTGCTTCCTCCTCATCATCTGAAACTGGCCTTTGTGCCCTCTGTTTCTTGTACTTCCTTGTTGATTTGGATTCCTTGGGAGTTTCAGGAACCGTCATACGTCTAAGCCTCTTGAGAAGCCTAGAACCCCCAATTGCAGAATCCGTCTGAGAAGTTGCCTTCTCAGCTTCATTTACCACAGGTTCTGAAGAAGGAATCTGATCCTCAGAATCTGATTCATCTCTCAAAGTAATGCTTCTCCTCTTTTGAGGTGTTTGAGGAACAGTCTTTGTTCTCTTTGGCTTAGAGGATGTAGGCTTCACAGTAGGTGCTGAAGAAGAAGGTTGAGCAGTCTGTGAAGTGGAGAGATAGGATTTGAGATAAGTTCTGAGGGTAGATTGAGTAGAATGAGAGGTAGGTACTGAGGTTGATGGATTTTGGTTATGGTGAGTTGGTTGAACATTTGAGTAAACAGATTTGTAAGTAGCAGGATCAGCATTTACCAGAATCTGTTTCACAGACTGAGAAATCAGAACTTAGACCTATACCAGAACTTAACAGTCATCAGAACATAATTTCTTAACTCGAAAAAGGAATGCTCATCTTAGTAAATACTCATACAAGTTCTTAGTTATGAACGTCAGAACTTAATCATCAGAACGTGTAACTAGAACTTGTCCTCAGAATTTGTGCAAAAATGACACAATGACTGTTTATCTAAAATAACATAGACCACCACAGAAATTTTCATCATTCAGATGGAGTGATTAGTGTGTGCATTAAGCTAAATAACAGACAAAGAGTAAAGTCTGATTTACTTCAGTACATCTTAGAAATAAGTCATAATTAAAATTTTGCTAAAGAGCTGTCATTATCCTGAAACCTACTGATAAATGAGTTCATGCATGAGTCCACCTCAACTGTTTTTGTGCTAATTTTATGCAACTTTAAAATTCTCTTTTACAGTGGCTTCTCAGTGTAAGTGAGTCACGACTGCTTATCAGAATTTATGCTATTATCAGAGTATTTCTCCAGTAATCATAGAGTGTGAAAAGTCACCAAGAAAATATTTTGCTTTTCTAATGCATATTTACTTAATACCAGCAATGCACTTGGGTCGTCCCTTTCACATTTTTACTCTAGATCTCAAAGGAGTACCTGATTTTATTCTTTGATTTTTTTTTTTTTAATAAGAGAGGTCTATCAGCACTTAGTACATTCAGCAGTTTTACTAGTATCAGAACTTAACAGATGAGTAGCATTATTCTAATTTGTGACTTAGTAATAAGATATACAAAGTAAACTTAACTAAGCTCAGTTATCAGAATTTGCTAGTGTCATAAGATTTCCACTGAAATAATTACTTCTTCCATGGAATCATTTGTTTATTGAAGATTACTAGATCAGTATCTAGCACAGTTATCCTCATAGGATTGAATAGTTACTGAAACAGACATATCACTTATCAGAGTTTAGAAACATATATCAGACAACAGTCAGTACTTAAAGACATTTATCAATTAATGCACAGAATATACAAAGATATTATTTCTGTAAATACTGATCATAAAGTCTGATAACATAGAACAAGTTTAAGCAGATTTAGAGAAAGAACCTGAAATCATTCCAAGTTCATTTACCAATTTTGAAAAGGTAGCTTCACACAGTGGTTTTGTGAAGATATCTGCTACTTGTTGATCTGTGGGAACAAAATGCAATTCCACTGTACCTTCATCCACATGTTCCCTGATGAAATGGTACCTGATGCTGATGTGCTTTGTCATAGAGTGTTGAACTGGATTACCTGTCATAGCAATAGCACTTTGATTATCACAGTAAATAGGGATTTTGAAATATGTTAACCCATAATCCAGTAACTGATTCTTCATCCAGAGAATCTGTGCACAGCAGCTTCCTGCAGCAATATACTCTGCTTCTGCAGTTGATGTGGAAATTGACTTTTGTTTCTTACTATACCAAGAAACCAACCTGCCTCCAAGAAATTGGCAGCTACCACTTGTGCTTTTCCTGTCAATTTTGCAACCTGCAAAATCTGCATCTGAGTAACCTATTAATTTAAAATCTGATTCTCTAGGATACCATAATCCTAGATCAGCTGTTCCTTTAAGATACTTAAAGATTCTTTTTATAGCTGTTAAGTGAGGTTCTCTTGGATCTGCTTGAAATCTTGCACAAAGACAGGTAGCAAACATGATATCTGGTCTACTAGCAGTTAGATAGAGAAGTGAGCCAATCATACCTCTGTAATCAGTAATATCTACTGAATTACCAGTATCCTTATCCAGTTTTGTTGCAGTGGCCATGGGAGTGGATGCACTTGAACAGTCTTGCATTCCAAATTTCTTCAGCAAGTTTCTGGTGTACTTAGATTGACAAATAAAAGTTCCTTCTTCACTCTGTTTGACTTGAAGGCCCAGAAAATAACTGAGTTCTCCCATCATACTCATCTGATATCTTGACTGCATTAGTTTGGCAAACTTTTTGCAAAGTTTGTCATTTGGAGACCCAAAAATAATATCATCAACATTAATCTGGATCAAAAGTAAATCCTTGCCATGGTTGAGATAGAACAGTGTTTTGTCAATAGTTCCTCTGTTGAATCCACTTTCCAGAAGAAACTGAGCTAAAGTCTCATACCATGCTCTAGGAGCTTGCTTAAGTCTATAAAGTGTTTTATCAAGCCTGTAGACATAATCTGGATATTTGGAATCTACAAAGCCTGGAGGTTCTTCAACATATACTTCCTCTTCCAATTCTCCATTGAGAAAAGCACTTTTCACATCCATTTGAAAGACAGTAAACTTTTTGTGAGCAGCATAAGCCATGAATATCCTTATGGCTTCTAACCTAGCAACTGGAGCAAATGTTTCATCATAGTCAATTCCCTCCTGTTGAGAATATCCTTTTGCAACCAGCCTTGCCTTGTTCCTTAAAATTATGCCATCACTATCAGTTTTGTTTCTGAATACCCACTTTGTACCAACAACCGATCTATTCTTAGGTCTTGGCACTAAGGTCCAGACTTTGTTTCTTTCAAATTCATTCAACTCTTCCTGCATTGCTTGCACCCAATCAGCATCTTGAAGAGCTTCTTCCACTTTCTTTGGCTCAGACTGAGAGAGAAAAGAATTGTAAAGACATTCATTCGAAGTACCTGTTCTAGTTCTGACACCTGCCTCAGGATTTCCAATTATCAAATCAGGTGTATGTGATTTTGTCCACTTCCTTGCAGATGGAAGATTTTCTCTAGAACTGGATGCTCCCCCATGATTCATGCTGTCTTCGGTTTCATTTTCTGATGCTCCCCCTGAAACTATGCTCTCTGAGTTGGATCCTTCAGTATTTAGATTTTCAGTACTGTCAGTACTTGGCTTATCAGAACTTGACGAATCAGAATTTGAAGAGCCAGATGTATGTTCTGATGCTTCTTGAGATGTGATAATATCTTGAGTATGCTCCCCCTGCATTGGTGCATCTTCCTTTGACGTAGTCACCATAGTTTCAATAACATCAGAGTTTAATCCATCAGAATTTACAGTATCAGGACTTAGACTGTCAGGACTTGAGGTATCAGAATATGAATCTTCATTTTCAAATCTCAGCTGATCATGATCAATGCAATCTTCAAGTCCAGTGATCTTCTTGTCATGTTTTATGTTTAGATTTCAGATCTTATTTGAACAGAACAAATCAGTACTTAACTGATCATTACTTATACTGGACGTCAGAACTTAAGGGATATCAGTACTTATGTTATCAGGAGATAGATATCAGAACTTAAGTGCTGAAGGACGATCAGATAAGGACAGTAGCTGATTCAAGTTAAGAAGATCAATATAAACATAAGAAGAGATATGCATGAAGAAGGAATTCCGTGAAGAATGGAATACTTGGAATAGAAGATATCTGATTGATATATATTAGGAAGCAGAATTATATTCCATATCAATTAGCGATTATCTTGTAACTGTGTAGTATATAAACACAGACATAGGGTTTACACTATAAGTGTTATCATTATCGAGAATATTATTTACTGTAACCCTAGCAGCTCTCGTGATATTTTGTTCATCACTGAGAGATAACAGTTCCAGATTGTAACAGAGTTTATTGTTTCAATAAAGTTTGTTTTCTGTTACATAAGTTCTTGAAGTTTGATTTGATTGTAATAAACACTGTATTCACCCCCTCTATAGTGAAAGTGTGACCTAACAAGTGGTATCAGAGCCTTCTGTTAACACACATACAGTTAAAGATCCAAACACAATCATGTCTGACACAGAAACTCCAACTAAGCCTACCAAAACTGAGGAATCATCAAAGACATCAACTCAGAGTCGATATGAGACTATCAGAGTTCCCATATTGAGACCATCTGAATATCCCATATGGAAGGTAAGGATGACCATGTTTCTGGAAGCAACAGATCCAGAATACCTTGATAGAATCAAGGAAGGGCCTCACAAACCTACCAAGCTCGCTGTTGTAGTTGCAGGTGAAGCAGCAAAGACCGTACCAAAGGAAAAGAGTGATTACACTGCTGAAGATATAGCATCTATTGCTAAGGATGCCAAGGTACGACACTTATTGCATAGTGCCATTGATAATGTAATGTCAAACAGGGTAATCAACTGCAAGACTGCTAAGGAGATATGGGATGCACTGGAGACAAGGTGTCAAGGAACTGAAATAGTTAAGAAGAACAGGAAGACAATACTCACTCAAGAGTATGAACACTTTGACTCTAGGACTAATGAGTCATTGACTGATGTATATGATAGATTTGTCAAACTCTTGAATGACTTGTCATTAGTAAATAAGGAGTATGATCTTGAAGATACAAACCTTAAATTCCTGTTAGCTCTTCCTGAATGTTGGGATTTGAAGGCAACAACAATAAGAGACAACTACAATCTTGATGAAACAACTCTTGATGAAATCTATGGAATGCTCAAGACTCATGAACTTGAGATGGAACAAAGAAGCAAGAGGAAAGGAGGAAAGTCAAGGACAGTTGCTCTCAAGGCTGAAGAGGAATCCCCCAAACCACCTTCCTCAAAGAAAGACAAGGGTAAAGCTCTTATCATAAAGTCTGATACTGAGTCATCAAGTTCTGAGAGTGATGATGACTCAGATTCTGAAAGCTTACCTGAAACTGATGCTGATGAGGAGATGATGAAGCTGTGTGCTCTTATGGTGAAAGGAATCACAAAGATTGCATACAGGAAGTTCAGGAAGGGAAAGAAGTTTTCCAGAAAAGGCATAAGTTCTGATAAGAAGAATTTCAGAAGATCTGAAGGAAGAGGAGGAAAGTCTGACAGAGGAGATTACGCTAATGTTAAATGTTATAATTGTGGTGAGAAAGGCCACATATCTCCTGATTGCAAGAAGACCAAGAGTGACAAAGGCAAAGCTCTTGTCACAAAGCAGAAAAGCTGGACAGACACCTCAGACTCTGAAAGTGAGGAGAACTATGCATTGATGGCAAATGCTGATAAATCAAGTTCTGAGAGCAGTTCTGAAGCTGCTGAAACAAAGGTACCTCAGACTACTTATGCTTTTCATACTGATGATATTAATGAGTTGAGAAGATATCTTAAAACCATGTTTGTTAGTTATAGAGATCAAACTTTAACATGTGAAAGATTAACTTCTGAAAATCTTGCTTTTAGGAAAAGAAATGATTTCTTAGAAAAAGAGTTAGTCATGTTCCATCAAACTCAGCAGGATAGAGATGATGCTTTTTATGTTAGGGATGAAGTGCTAAAAATGAATGAATCTCTAAAAACTGAGTTAGAAAAGGAGAGAGAGATTATCAGAACTTGGACTAACTCTGGCAAAACAACTCAAAATTTGCTAAGCAGTGGAAACTGGAAAGAGGGCTTAGGTTATGGAGAAAATAAAAATGAAAAAGGAACTGTAGAAATTAAGCCTGTTGATAAGCAAAAGCTGAAGTTAAAACCTGTTAAGTTTGTAACTGAAAAATCTGAAAATGAGAAATCAGAAGTTAAAAAGGAATTAGCTTCTGGCAAACTAAAACAGGAAAAGACAGCTGAAGTTAACATAGGCTTAATGAAAAAGAAGCAGCTTAAGCATAAGCTGAAAGATGTTAAGATTGCAAACAAGGTAAAATCACCTAGGAAAAACAGGAATGGAAAGGAAGGTGTGAATAAAAGCAATAACTATAAATCTATTCCTGATGCTCCTAGGAAAGCGTGTCATAACTGTGGAAGTTCTAACCATCTGGCTTCTTTTTGCAGGAAGAATAAGAATATTAACTCCTTATCTACAAGATCAGGAGTTAAGAGTCAGTCTGTTAGATACAAACCACAAGATCCTTGTTTTCATTGTGGTAGTTTATGGCATTCCATTTATACTTGTAAGGAATATCATAGTTTGTACTATGATTATTATCAAATAAAACCTTCTTTAAAGAAAGTTTCTGTTGTTCCTTCTAGTGTAAGTTCTGATTCAAAGTCTGGTAGTATAAGTTCTGATAAGAAAACTGTTAACATAAAATCTGATGCTAAATCCGCTGCAAATGTTAACAAACCTAAAAAGGCCAAAGGATCCAAGCAAGTCTGGGTCCTTAAAACTAATAATTAGTGGTCTTTTTGATTGCAGGGCAACAGGAAAAATATTTTAGTTCTGGACAGTGGATGTTCAGGACATATGACTGGAAATAAGGCCCTGCTATCAGACTTTATGGAGAAAGCTGGCCCAAGTGTTTCTTATGGAGATGGCAACATTAGAAAAACTTTGGGATATGGCAATATCAATCTTGGGAATGTCATCATTAAAGATGTAGCTCTGGTCTCAGGACTTAAACACAACTTACTGAGTATAAGTCAAATCTGTGACAGAGGTTATCATGTTGATTTCTTTGCAGAACATTATGAAATAGTTAGTAAATCTAAAGGAAAAATTGTTCTGAAGGGATTCAGGCGTGGTAACATTTATGAAGCTAAGCTTTCAACAAGTTCTGATGGTTCTGCAATCTGTTTAGTAAGTAGAGCCTCAACTGAAGAAAGCTGGAATTGGCACAAGAAACTCTCTCATTTAAACTTCAACAAGATAAATGAACTGATCAAGAAAGATCTTATGAGAGGACTGCCAAAATCAGTGTTTGTTCCTGATGGTCTTTGTGACTCATGTCAGAAGGCTAAACAAAGAAAATCTTCGTTCAAGAGCAAGACTGAATCATCAATTCTTGAGCCTTATTATCTACTTCATGTTGATCTATTTGGTCCAGTGAATGTCATGTCTATTGCAAAGAAGAAATATGCGTTGGTCATAGTAGATGAGTTCACCAGATACACATGGGTGTATTTCTTGCACACAAAAAGTGAAACTGCATCTATCCTGATTGATCATGTCAAACATCTGGATAAATTGATCAAAGATTCTGTGAAAATTTTGAGGAGTGATAATGGCACTGAATTCAAGAATCTGATAATGGAAGAGTTCTGCAAAAATCATGGAATAAAGCAGGAATTTTCTGCTCCTGGAACTCCACAGCAAAATGGAGTTGTTGAAAGGAAGAATAGAACTCTCATTGAAGCTGCACGAACAATGCTTGAAGAAGCAAAGCTTCCAACCTATTTCTGGGCTGAAGCTGTGCAGACTGCTTGTTTTACTCAAAATGCAACACTCATTAACAAGCATGGAAAAACACCATATGAGATGGTGAAGAACAAGAAGCCAAATCTCAAATACTTTCATGTATTTGGATATAAGTGTTTTGTTCTCAAGACTCATCCTGAACAGCTATCCAAGTTTGATCTAAAAGCTGATGAGGGAATCTTTGTTGGATATCCACTTTCTACAAAAGCCTTCAGAGTCTATAATTTGAGAACAAAAGTGGTCATGGAATCTATCAATGTCTCTTTTGATGACAAGAAGATCACTGGACTTGAAGATTGCATTGATCATGATCAGCTGAGATTTGAAAATGAAGATTCATATTCTGATACCTCAAGTCCTGACAGTCTAAGTCCTGATACTGTAAATTCTGATGGATTAAACTCTGATGTTATTGAAACTGTGGTGACTACGTCAAAGGAAGATGCACCAATGCAGGGGGAGCATACTCAAGATATTATCACATCTCAAGAAGCATCAGAACATACATCTGGCTCTTCAAATTCTGATTCGTCAAGTTCTGATAAGCCAAGTACTGACAGTACTGAAAATCTAAATACTGAAGGATCCAACTCAGAGAGCATAGTTTCAGGGGGAGCATCAGAAAATGAAACCGAAGACAGCATGAATCATGGGGGAGCATCCAGTTCTAGAGAAAATCTTCCATCTGCAAGGAAGTGGACAAAATCACATACACCTGATTTGATAATTGGAAATCCTGAGGCAGGTGTCAGAACTAGAACATGTACTTCGAATGAATGTCTTTACAATTCTTTTCTCTCTCAGTCTGAGCCAAAGAAAGTGGAAGAAGCTCTTCAAGATGCTGATTGGGTGCAAGCAATGCAGGAAGAGTTGAATGAATTTGAAAGAAACAAAGTCTGGACCTTAGTGCCAAGACCTAAGAATAGATCGGTTGTTGGTACAAAGTGGGTATTCAGAAACAAAACTGACAGTGATGGCATAATTGTAAGGAACAAGGCAAGGCTGGTTGCAAAAGGATATTCTCAACAGGAGGGAATTGACTATGATGAAACATTTGCTCCAGTTGCTAGGTTAGAAGCCATAAGGATATTCATGGCTTATGCTGCTCACAAAAAGTTTACTGTCTTTCAAATGGATGTGAAAAGTGCTTTTCTCAATGGAGAATTGGAAGAGGAAGTATATGTTGAACAACCTCCAGGCTTTGTAGATTCCAAACATCCAGATTATGTCTACATGCTTGATAAAGCACTTTATGGACTTAAGCAAGCTCCTAGAGCATGGTATGAGACTTTAGCTCAGTTTCTTCTGGAAAGTGGATTCAACAGAGGAACTCTTGACAAAACACTGTTCTATCTCAACCATGGCAAGGATTTACTTTTGATCCAGATTTATGTTGATGATATTATTTTTGGGTCTCCAAATGACAAACTTTGCAAAAAGTTTGCCAAACTAATGCAGTCAAGATATCAGATGAGTATGATGGGAGAACTTAGTTATTTTCTGGGCCTTCAAGTCAAGCAGAGTGAAGAAGGAACTTTTATTTGTCAATCTAAGTACACCAGAAACTTGCTGAAGAAATTTGGAATGCAAGACTGTTCAAGTGCATCCACTCCCATGGCCACTGCAACAAAACTGGATAAAGATACTGGTAATTCAGTAGATATTACTGATTACAGAGGTATGATTGGCTCACTTCTCTATCTAACTGCTAGTAGACCAGATATCATGTTTGCTACCTGTCTTTGTGCAAGATTTCAAGCAGATCCAAGAGAACCTCACTTAACAGCTGTAAAAAGAATCTTTAAGTATCTTAAAGGAACAGCTGATCTAGGATTATGGTATCCTAGAGAATCAGATTTTAAATTAATAGGTTACTCAGATGCAGATTTTGCAGGTTGCAAAATTGACAGGAAAAGCACAAGTGGTAGCTGCCAATTTCTTGGAGGCAGGTTGGTTTCTTGGTATAGCAAGAAACAAAAGTCAATTTCCATATCAACTGCAGAAGCAGAGTATATTGCTGCAGGAAGCTGCTGTGCACAGATTCTCTGGATGAAGAATCAGTTACTGGATTATGGGTTAACATATTTCAAAATCCCTATTTACTGTGATAATCAAAGTGCTATTGCTATGACAGGTAATCCAGTTCAACACTCTATGACAAAGCACATCAGCATCAGGTACCATTTCATCAGGGAACATGTGGATGAAGGTACAGTGGAATTGCATTTTGTTCCCACAGATCAACAAGTAGCAGATATCTTCACAAAACCACTGTGTGAAGCTACCTTTTCAAAATTGGTAAATGAACTTGGAATGATTTCAGGTTCTTTCTCTAAATCTGCTTAAACTTGTTCTATGTTATCAGACTTTATGATCAGTATTTACAGAATTAATCTCTTTGTATATTCTGTGCATTAATTGATAAATGTCTTTAAGTACTGACTGTTGTCTGATATATGTTTCTAAACTCTGATAAGTGATATGTCTGTTTCAGTAACTATTCAATCCTATGAGGATAACTGTGCTAGATACTGATCTAGTAATCTTCAATAAACAAATGATTCCATGGAAGAAGTAATTATTTCAGTGGAAATCTTATGACACTAGCAAATTCTGATAACTGAGCTTAGTTAAGTTTACTTTGTATATCTTATTACTAAGTCACAAATTAGAATAATGCTACTCATCTGTTAAGTTCTGATACTAGTAAAACTGCTGAATGTACTAAGTGCTGATAGACCTCTCTTATTAAAAAAAAAAAAAATCAAAGAATAAAATCAGGTACTCCTTTGAGATCTAGAGTAAAAATGTGAAAGGGACGACCCAAGTGCATTGCTGGTATTAAGTAAATATGCATTAGAAAAGCAAAATATTTTCTTGGTGACTTTTCACACTCTATGATTACTGGAGAAATACTCTGATAATAGCATAAATTCTGATAAGCAGTCGTGACTCACTTACACTGAGAAGCCACTGTAAAAGAGAATTTTAAAGATGCATAAAATTAGCACAAAAACAGTTGAGGTGGACTCATGCATGAACTCATTTATCAGTAGGTTTCAGGATAATGACAGCTCTTTAGCAAAATTTTAATTATGACTTATTTCTAAGATGTACTGAAGTAGATCAGACTTTACTCTTTGTCTGTTATTTAGCTTAATGCACACACTAATCACTCCATCTGAATGATGAAAATTTCTGTGGTGGTCTATGTTATTTTAGATAAACAGTCATTGTGTCATTTTTGCACAAATTCTGAGGACAAGTTCTAGTTACACGTCCTGATGATTAAGTTCTGATGTTCATAACTAAGAACTTGTATGAGTATTTACTAAGATGAGCATTCCTTTTTCGAGTTAAGAAATTATGTTCTGATGACTGTTAAGTTCTGGTATAGGTCTAAGTTCTGATTTCTCAGTCTAATCCTTTACTTGGCTTATCTTTGAATGAAATTTCATAACAGTCTCAGTTTGTACTCGCATATGTTGAAGTGGAAGATTAATAGTCACTATGATTAGGATTAATGGTTTTGTACTTGAACAGTCCACTGTTCCTTGTGTCTTGTGCGGTCTAGACCATGCTTCCTCTTTCCAATGACTGTTATTCTTTTTCAAAGTCTAGGGAGACGAGGTAGAATTAATTCTACCTGTCAGCATTAAATATCTTTGCGTCTCTTGGCATTCTCTTGCCTATATACACAGCCACTTCACATTAGTCTTCTCATCACACTTGTATCACAAATTCAGTCGTGTTTTTCATTTACTATCACAAATGGCTGAATTTGGCTGGTTCTACAATTACGGTGATGAGACTGTGCATGTCTTTTTGAATGTTGTTAAATCCTGCTTGATATTCTGATGACCATTTAAATTTTGTCTTTATTTAAGTTCTGATTCTTTGTCAGCACTTATTCATCGAAATTATCTCGGTCATTTTTAACATGATTCATTTTCAGAATACTAATGTTGCAGTGAAAAATAATTCAATCAGTGCTAACGGTTTAAATTTTGAATTAAAACTGTGTCTCTTGATAAATGAAATGGTTTTTCCTTGAAACAAGGCAACTGGGGAAGTAATCATTCCTGTTTTCTCGAGCCCAGTAACTATCCGTTATTACTGCATGTCTGACAGGTGTCCAACGGTAACATTTTTTTTCCAGAGTATAAGAACAACAGAGAGAAGATTTCTTTAATCTTTTATTTTCTTTATACTTTATCTCTCTTCTTACTTTTACTCTCTTTCTCATTCTTTCTCACGTTGGTTTTTCATACAGACATTATCTCAAACACCTAACAGGCATACTTGAATTTCAATATTTTTTCACGTGGCACCAAAGGATTTAATCATTGATGGAGCAAAGTTTGTTCCAAACAACTATGCTGCAATTCTTGATCATGCTGAAGCTCCATCTGAATTGCATTTTGTACAAGATCTTCTTGCACATAGTGAGGTTGGGTACGCCTTAACTCAGCCTGAATTATTTTCAAGTCAACAAGTTCTGCGGTTCTGGAGGACTGGAGTTTTTGATGATGGTGGTAAACGAGGAACTCCCAGTATTATCTTCCAAGTGGGTGATTCATCCTATGTAGTCACTCCTGGTACAGTACGAAGAGCATTACATCTTCCAGAAGATTGTACCTTCTCTATACCAGAGGAATCAGAACTTCGGGGGTTAATGACTGATTTGGGATATGAAAAGAGTCTGACGAAACTTGGACAGTTGAAACGGGCTAATATCAGAAGAGAATGGAGTTTCTTCTTCGATTGCATCACCAAGGCTTTTGGCAACAAGTGTTCAAATTTTGATGCCATCCCAATTCTGAGTCAGCACATCGGGTATGCTATTATCCATCAAACTCATTTTGATTTTGCAACTGGAATAATTGGTTTTATTGGGGATAGGATGACAGAGGATCGAGATGTTGTTTATTTTGCTAGATTCTGTCAACTTATTTATACGTATTGTACTGCTGAACCCCAGTTAGTCAGCACTCAAACCCCACCTTTTAAGGTTGCAAAAAAAGATACTTTAACGACCTGATAAATGCTGACACAAAGAAATCAATGGTGAGACAATTACAGATTCCTCAGTCTGTGAAACAGATTCTGGTAAATGCTGATCCTGCTACTTACAAATCTGTTTACTCAAATGTTCAACCAACTCACCATAACCAAAATCCATCAACTTCAGTACCTACCTCTCATTCTACTCAACCTACCCTCAGAACTTATCTCAAATCCTATCTCTCCACTTCACAGACTGCTCAACCTTCTTCTTCAGCACCTACTGTGAAGCCTACATCCTCTAAACCAAAGAGAACAAAGACTGTTCCTCAAACATCTCAGAAGAAGAGGAGGATCACCTTGAGAGATGACTCAGATTCTGAGGAACCGATTCCTTCTTCAGAACCTGTGGTATATGAAGCTGAGAAGGCAACTTCTCAGAAGGATTCTGCAATTGGGGGTTCTAGGCTTCTCAAGAGGCTTAGACGTATGACGGTTCTTGAAACTCCCAAGGAATCCAAATCAACAAAGAAGTACAAGAAACAGAGGGCACAAAGGCCAGTTTCAGATGATGAGGAGGAAGCAGCTAAGGAAGGGGATCAGGAATCTCTGATCTCACAAGACAAGGAATTTGCTCCAGTCACTTCTTCTCCATCAACTCCATCTCAGGAACCTGAATCTGACAAGGCTAATTCACCTTCTATGTCTCTTGTTGATCCAAGCACAAGTGCTGAAATTGATATTCAGAACCTGGTTGTGCCTGAAATACTTTTCTTAGAAGCTCCAACAGCAAATAATCCTTCCACAACACCTGTTACTGATGCTGTTCAAACTCCTGAGTTATCACTAACACCTTCTCTGCATCAAGATGCTGATGATCAGATTTTAGGTGAGCTTCAGGATATGGCTGTTGATCAGAACTTAGTATCAGATCAGCAATTAGAGGATGTTGAAGCCTCCATTGCTACTCACACAGTTGTCTTATCAGAAGATACTGATTCTCTAAGTTCTGATGCTGCAAATGTTGGAGATACTGGTGAGGCTACTACTACTGTAGATGCTGATGAAGCAGGTCCTTCAGGACATACTCCTCCACTGACTCTTCCTAAGTCTGAACTGGTAAAGGAGTTTGTTATCAGGGATGCACCAGTACCTTGGAGTGAAACTCCTGCAGGTCAGGAGTGGACTAAGGAATGGAACTCAGTTTCATGTGTTCCAAATGCTTTACATCTTGCTGAGCACTTGACTAAAGCTGATGAAATGTTACATTCTGATGATTTTAAAACCCAGCTTAGAGTCACTGCATTGAGTACTAAACATCTACAAGGTCTTCATTCCAACACTCATGCAGAGCTACACAAGATTCAGGAGAACTTTATCAAACAGGAACAAGTTTGGAAAATTGATAAGAAAAAGTTCTTCCAACCTACCATTGATAGGGTTGCTTATATTGAGAAAACTCAAGAGAAGCAACAAGCTCAGATTGATCAAATTCTGATAAATCAAGCTTCTCAGCAATCGCAACTTACTGAAATCCAGACCTCAGTGGAACTACTTATCTCTCTTTTATTACCTGCTGATGCCAAAAAGGGGGAGAAGGTAATTAAGTCCAAATGCAAAACCAACAAGTCACTGCAAGGAAAGGATGATGGAAAAGATGACCAAGGAAACTCTGGAATGGGTAGTGGTCATAGTCAAGGTAGAAGGTTTACATCAAGACAAGCTAGTCACAGAACAAGTTCTGATACTGGGAAAAGAATAAGTTCTGCTGCTGGTAAAAGGATAAGTTCTGATGAACTTCTAGATCTTGATGAGGAAATGTCAAGACAGTTATTTCTTCAAGAAAATCCAGGGATGGACTTGGAAAGTTTAAAGGAAGAAGAAGCCAGACTTAAATTAGAGAAAGTCACATCTAAATCTGAAGCTTTTGGTAAAAAGTTACTTCCAAAACCTAAAGGCATTGTGATCAAAGAAAGGATACATACTGAAGAAACTTTGGCTAGATCACAACCATAGATAGATCCAAGATCCAAGGGTAAAGAAAAGGTTGGTGAACCTATCAAGCCTTATGTACCTCCTGAGGAAGAAGAAATTACTGATGGAAAAGATGATCTTGCTCTGACTTCAAGAAAAGTTCTTAAAACAACCTCTGACATGGCTCAAGTTGTTCAGAGTCAAGAAATTGTAAGTTCTGATATTCAGAAGAAGCAAGTAACCTCTGACAGTGCTCAAGTTAACTTGATATCAGAAAATAAATCTAAAACACTCCTACCAGGATTCACTAAAGCAAAACAGACTCAATCTTTGAAGACTACTCCAAGTGGTTTTGAAGCAAGAGTAGTTACTGGAAAGGAAGCTAGAGATAAAACTGGATTGGGAAATGCTGATGAAAGAAGAGTACACAACACTACCGATGATCCAACTTCCTTGAGTGAACCAGGTATTGGAGCAACTCCTGAGAGATTGAATCAACTAGAATCTGTACAGATGGTTTACCATACCTACTTGAAAGAATACATCATGTTGTATTTCATGACAGATGGTAGGGTTTATCATATAAGACAAAATGCCATTCCTTTGAAGTATTTTGAAGAATTGGAGCATGTACTTTTCTTACTTCAAGTGGATGACAGAATAACAGAGACTGCTGCAAACTACTTAAAAGAACAGATTCAGAGACAGAAAAGGCTTTATTCTGTTAAGTCTGACAGCAGATATGTTCCAAAGTACAGAAATCACAATGGTGATATTGTTGATATGAAGCCTAATACTGCACAGATCAGAACATATCTTGGTATTAAGGGGCTTGAATTCAATCTAGAGTCTAACAAAGCTTATGTCATAAGACTAGATCGGGAGTTGAGAAAAGCAAAGATTAATGATCTCAGAGCTGCAATATTTCAAACTGGTGAAGATACTGCAGAGCTTAAAGATGTCAAACGGAGAATGGTTGATGAACTCAGATATGCTGAGAAATGTTTGTTGAAGAATTATCTCAGAACAACTCCTGACATCAGAGAGATCAGAAAATGATGAAGCCAAGTCAAAGATCTACAACTACTTAAATTCTGATGTGTATACAGACCAAAGTTGTTATCAGAAGTTGAATTGGTAAAAGCTTTAAGGACTGTAAGTTGTAGTTATCTTGTCTATTTCTCATGCATTAGTACTTAATGTTTTTGACATCATCAAATATCTGTTAAACTTGTATATTTTGCTAATTTACAAGTTGGGGGAGATTGTTAGATATATTTGATAATGTCATGGCTAATATGTTTATGTTTAGATTTCAGATCTTATTTGAACAGAACAAATCAGTACTTAACTGATCAGTACTTATACTGGACGTCAGAACTTAAGGGATATCAGTACTTATGTTATCAGGAGATAGATATCAGAACTTAAGTGCTGAAGGACGATCAAATAAGGACAGTAGCTGATTGAAGTTAAGAAGATCAAGATAAACATAAGAAGAGATATGCATGAAGAAGGAATTCCGTGAAGAATGGAATACTTGGAATAGAAGATATCTGATTGATATATATTAGGAAGCAGAATTATATTCTATATCAATTAGCGATTATCTTGTAACTGTGTAGTATATAAACACAGACATAGGGTTTACACTATAAGTGTTATCATTATCGAGAATATTATTTACTGTAACCCTAGCAGCTCTCGTGATATTTTGTTCATCACTGAGAGATAACAGTTCCAGATTGTAACAGAGTTTATTGTTTCAATAAAGTTTGTTTTCTGTTACATAAGTTCTTGAAGTTTGATTTGATTGTAATAAACACTGTATTCACCCCCTCTACAGTGAAAGTGTGACCTAACAGGCACACTTTCACTCTCAGAACTTGATTTATCAGCATTTGCCATCAATGCATAGTTCTCCTCACTTTCAGAGTCTGAGGTGTCTGTCCAGCTTTTCTGCTTTGTGACAAGAGCTTTGCCTTTGTCACTCTTGGTCTTCTTGCAATCAGGAGATATGTGGCCTTTCTCACCACAATTATAACATTTAACATTAGCGTAATCTCCTCTGTCAGACTTTCCTCCTCTTCCTTCAGATCTTCTGAAATTCTTCTTATCAGAACTTATGCCTTTTCTGGAAAACTTCTTTCCCTTCCTGAACTTCCTGTATGCAATCTTTGTGATTCCTTTCACCATAAGAGCACACAGCTTCATCATCTCCTCATCAGCATCAGTTTCAGGTAAGCTTTCAGAATCTGAGTCATCATCACTCTCAGAACTTGATGACTCAGTATCAGACTTTATGATAAGAGCTTTACCCTTGTCTTTCTTTGAGGAAGGTGGTTTGGGGGATTCCTCTTCAGCCTTGAGAGCAACTGTCCTTGACTTTCCTCCTTTCCTCTTGCTTCTTTGTTCCATCTCAAGTTCATGAGTCTTGAGCATTCCATAGATTTCATCAAGAGTTGTTTCATCAAGATTGTAGTTGTCTCTTATTGTTGTTGCCTTCAAATCCCAACATTCAGGAAGAGCTAACAGGAATTTAAGGTTTGTATCTTCAAGATCATACTCCTTATTTACTAATGACAAGTCATTCAAGAGTTTGACAAATCTATCATATACATCAGTCAATGACTCATTAGTCCTAGAGTCAAAGTGTTCATACTCTTGAGTGAGTATTGTCTTCCTGTTCTTCTTAACTGTTTCAGTTCCTTGACACCTTGTCTCCAGTGCATCCCATATCTCCTTAGCAGTCTTGCAGTTGATTACCCTGTTTGACATTACATTATCAATGGCACTATGCAATAAGTGTCGTACCTTGGCATCCTTAGCAATAGATGCTATATCTTCAGCAGTGTAATCACTCTTTTCCTTTGGTACGGTCTTTGCTGCTTCACCTGCAACTACAACAGCGAGCTTGGTAGGTTTGTGAGGCCCTTCCTTGATTCTATCAAGGTATTCTGGATCTGTTGCTTCCAGAAACATGGTCATCCTTACCTTCCATATGGGATATTCAGATGGTCTCAATATGGGAACTCTGATAGTCTCATATCGACTCTGAGTTGATGTCTTTGATGATTCCTCAGTTTTGGTAGGCTTAGTTGGAGTTTCTGTGTCAGACATGATTGTGTTTGGATCTTTAACTGTATGTGTGTTAACAGAAAGCTCTGATACCACTTGTTAGGTCACACTTTCACTGTAGAGGGGGTGAATACAGTGTTTATTACAATCAAATCAAACTTCAAGAACTTATGTAACAGAAAACAAACTTTATTGAAACAATAAACTCTGTTACAATCTGGAACTGTTATCTCTCAGTGATGAACAAAATATCACGAGAGCTGCTAGGGTTACAGTAAATAATATTCTCGATAATGATAACACTTATAGTGTAAACCCTATGTCTGTGTTTATATACTACACAGTTACAAGATAATCGCTAATTGATATGGAATATAATTCTGTTTCCTAATATATATCAATCAGATATCTTCTATTCCAAGTATTCCATTCTTCACGGAATTCCTTCTTCATGCATATCTCTTCTTATGTTTATCTCGATCTTCTTAACTTTAATCAGCTACTGTCCTTATCTGATCGTCCTTCAGCACTTAAGTTCTGATATCTATCTCCTGATAACATAAGTACTGATATCCCTTAAGTTCTGACGTCCAGTATAAGTACTGATCAGTTAAGTACTGATTTGTTCTGTTCAAATAAGATCTGAAATCTAAACATAAAACATATTAGCCATGGCATTATCAAATATATCTAACATTCTGTTATGCAAGACATGCCTATACTATAATAAGACTAAGTCAAATTGATAGCACTTATTAAGTTGTATGATAATCTAAGTTTACACTTTGTATTGTATTACTTGAGTCTGTAACATTGTAAATAGATTAGACTGTAGTATTTTTCTGTAAACAGTCTCAAGCCTAAGAATAAACTCTGGAAGAAGATCATGCCTCAGAAATATTGTGAAAAAACTTGGAGTTGAATAAATCTGTATTGAGAAAAATATTCTAAGTCAAAATATCTAAAAGTCACAGATCAAGTCATATAGAGAAGTCATTCGAGAACTCCAGAATGACTTATCGACAAGTCAAAAATAGCTTATAGAGAAGTCTCAAAGATATCGACAAGTTAAAATGAAGATATGAAGATTGGAGATATCAACAAGTCATTTCTGCATTAGAGAACTCAGAGATATCGATAAGCCAAAATAAAGAGATGAAGATTAGAGATATCGACAAGTTAACTCTACATGCAAAGACTTGGAGACCTCGACAAGCTAAGCTCATTCGAGAACTCAAAAATCTCGACAAGTCAAGCTCATTCGAGAACTCAGAGATCTCGACAAATCAAGTTCACATTCGAGAATTTAGAGACCTTGATAAGTCAAAGCACTTATAGAGAACTAAGAGATCTCGATAAGTCATTATACTTATCGAGATGTCATTTCTCTATAGTTCAAACTGGAGATCTCGATGTAAAACTCAAAGTACAAAATACAGACCAGTTAAAGATCCAAAATTATCAATCAACAAATAAATCAATCACTGATTTGAAAAGTCTACAAAAAGCAGTTTAAGTAGTACAAGATCAAATGCCAAGATTAACTGACAAAGTAAAGTCACAGACATGCACGATTTGCAAAGATACACTAAGCCATAAATAGAAAGGGGAACAACATTTCTCATTCATAGCTTCATCATTGTGTAAACTAAACAGCATGCACAAACTGTGATCAAGCTTTACCTTCAAGTTTTTGCGTTGATTCCTCCATCTTCTTTGTCAAACTATTTTATTCCTTATAGAAGTTGAATGCGGTCGCAAAGAAAGCAGAAGCCATACTACTTTTCCGTAAATTTAAGTCATCGTGGCCGCACCATACGGGCGCGCTAAGAGCTTTCCCCGATTAGGGGAGCAATATTTGGTTCTTCTTCACTTCTTTTAGATCTATCGTGAAGTTCGTCTCTCTTCTTCCCATTGCCTTTAATTGAAATCAGTCATCCATATGGTAAGGTCCTCTTCTGTCTTTAAAAATGTCCAACCATGTGGTTCAATCGCAAAGGCCCAAGACTTATCGGTAATCGCAAGACTTCACGGATAATGCACCCCTTAGATAAGGATAACATTCCAGTACCAACTGTTTCCTTTGAGTACGAACGCAGGTATACACACAGTTCATATCAAGTGTCTGATGCATCCTTAGCTTGTAGCCATTTTCTTCAACATCAGGAATATCCCTAGAGGCCTTCAATTTTATCTTCTCTCTGACCCTTAGGGCACACCTAAAGGTATTATGCTTCTTTGATCTTGTTGTGGCTTCATCTTTGGAGGGAGCTTCCTCTGTAAGAGGAGCGTTATACCTCGATAAGGGTATTCATTCTTGGAGGAAGATTCCTTTGTAAGAGGAGCGTCTTACCTTGATAAGGGTATTCATTCTTGGAGGGAGGTTCCTCTGTAAGAAGAGAGTCTTACCTCGATAATGGCATTCATTCTTGGAGGGAGCTTCCTCTATAAGAGGAGCGTCTTATCTAAATTAGGGTATTCATCTTTGGAGGGAGCTTTCTCTGTAAGAGGAGCGTCTTACCTCGATAAGGGTATTCTATTCATCCTTAAAAACATTTGTCCAAGTGATTCTTCAAATGAGAAAATCCGTCTCTCTTCTTCCGGAGCTTCAAGCAGTTGAATTTTCCTTGGAAAGTGTGTTTGCGCCTTAAGAGATTGAAGTGTCTGATTGTCTTTGTGATCCTAGATGAGATTCTCCACCTGTGAAAGTTCAGGTAAAATAGAACCTTATATCTTACCTGGAGGACACGTCTCAAATATACGGACATGTCCGATCAACAAACTCTCTTGAAAATTGTTGGAAGTGATATGGGCCTCAGATATCCTTGTCAAGGCAGTTTGGGGGGGATTCCCTTCATGTAAAATCTCCTTTACGATATTCTTCCCGCTCAAGTTGATGAAACAAATGATGGAAATCGCAATAAAAATAGTTCACACTTAACATGAGGGATTGCCTTAAAGACGAGGATTAGCTCCAAGTAGTAAAACATTATTATTGAAGCGTTCTCCTCCTGATCGTCCTCATATTTTTTTCTAGTTAAGTCTTCTAAACTTGATAGAATTCTCAAATATTCCAACCGAATAGAATTTTTATCTTCTAAATCTGATAACATTATTAAATCTTTTAAACCAAGTAGTTTTTTCAATCTTCTAAACCAATATAGGTTTCTTCAATCTTCTAAACCAAATAGGTTTCTTCATCAAAAATGCGTTGTTGCTATTTTTCTTTAATTTCAGGCTGTTCGATCCATATTCTTGTTATTGGATCACCTTTGATTTAAAAAGAATCCTACCAACTTCATGTAGGCTGTAAAATCGTCCAAATCTAACTTACGAAACTCAAGATATGACTCAAATAATATAAACACCTTGTCTCGCCCAATAAATCAAAATTTTCATCCAACCTATCTCCTTCATGGTCGCGACCTCAATATTCAGATTTTATTCGACCCCCTGGACGAAAATCGTAATACGTGATCTCCGTCATGGTCGTGGTAGTAGCCGTATTTGCGGACCTTAAGATCATGTCGTAAATATTCTTCATCATGGTGATACATATCTTCCTCATGAAGTTGTTGATGATGAGCACTGACGGTTCTCCACTGACAAGCGGAGTTTTGTGTGACTGATAGATTCCATATTCATGTTCTTCATAGCGTCGATCTTCATGTGGCTTGTACCGTCGATCTTCATATTTCTCGAAGCGTCCATCATCATATTTTCTGAAGCATCCATCTTCATGTCTCTTGAAGAGTTCATATTCCATAGCCTTTTTCCATTAAAACCACGAGAATCGTGGCCTTCATTTTCACGAGATTTGTAACAACTTTTGCGTCTGTATTCATCAGAGTTGTAGCCGTTGTTGCGAGATTTTTCACCATTATTGGACATCTTTTCCTCCTAATATACAGTTTGATTCAAGCCCCTCCTTCTAGTTCCAATTTGTTAACGGAGGAATTTGACTAACAAAGATTTGAGGTTCACGGCTGGAATCAAGATCTGCAGCGGTGATCCTTCACCATAAAAGTCAACAGAGTATGGTGATTCTAATAAATCAGGGGCTGAGATCGTAAGGGTGTTTGATGGTAGCGTATAGAGCTCTCGCTTCCAACCCCTTACAATATGCCTACGTACCTCCTTTTATAAAGGATCAAGCCCTATGTAGTTCTTGGAGAACAAGAAACCAATATGGAGTTGGCTTCTCATTTCGAGGCCCAATAGGAATTGTCGAACCAACTTCCTATTATAACTCGAATAATGATTTATTTTAGGAATGCCCAACGATGCGGCCTAGTCACAATGTCCCAAGGCTCGGTTACAACTTTAGAACTTCACGGATAAGGAAACTCCTTGGCAGGTGGATATCCCATCCGTTACCGCTATCTTCGTCGATCGTAACCGCATGTATAACCATGACTTACCATAAATATTAAAGTGCATCCTTGCCCCCGATAAGGATAACCAACCAGACTACAGAACAAGAGAACCCATCGAATGCAGAGACAGAGCTCCTAAAGCACACACTAAATGTTAACTACCGTTCCCCTATGAAGATAAGTTGCAAGACTACAAAACGTCGCCTACAATACATTTTCCAGGAATACGGGCTCCCGGACACCCTTTTCTCTACTCAGGGTGCCTTGAGGGGTTTATGGCCCTCAAAGGCTTCTCTGGATACCTAGGGTGCGCCCTAGGTGAGGTGGAGCTCCTACGGGCGCTTCTCCTATTCACTTGTGTAATCCTTATGCTTAATACACTTCGTATTTAAGTTGTGGGAGCAACCTACTTACTAATTTATTATAGTTATCCATTTCGTATTGCGCAGCGGGCACCCCGTGCGGCACGCCCTAAGGGGTCCAAAGACGCTTCCCCGGAGCTCAAATCATTCCTTGCTTCTTGATAGCTATATTCTTTCTCCCTCAACTTCAAAACACATTCTATGAACTCCTTTATCAATACTTGTTCTTCGTCGTCATCTTCAACCATAGCGACGGTCGTAGCATCTTCATCGTAGCGACCGTCATAAGATCCTCGTCGTAGCGAATGTCGTAGGGTTAGCCCTGTATAGGGCGCATCCGGACTCCGGAGCTCGTTCTTTTTCTTCCTTGATGATGATCCGACCCATTTCCTCGAATACCCGATAAAATTTTCATGACGATTTTATGGCATAACAATTACTATATTCTTTAGAGGTGTAATGCTTTAGATGACATTTTTGCTTCGTAATTTTTTTTATTTATCTAAAAGTGAATATCAAAGATATTTCGGTCTCCTTTATGAAAGTTGCTATGGAACTTAAAATGTAATTTGGATATAATTTTTTTTAGAAAAACTTAAATATCTCTAAGAAAAAATTAGTGTCTCCTAAATAATGATTTGTTGATTTATTATTTAATAAATAGAATGAACTTGCATATACAAATAATAATTATCAATTAAAATTTCATACGTAATTTAGAAATATTCTCAAAAATTATCACAGTCTCCCTGATCTTAAGAAAAAAAGACAACAAAACAAGGCCTTAAATTATTAAGGAGTATTCATGGTTGATCGATGACACGTTCATAGTTTTGTTAAAATTTCAAGTTTTACAATGATATTTGTATATTTTTGTGTGTTGTATATTAAAAGTCCAATATCAAAATTAAATATTAGTACAATGGGTTATGTTAGGTCACACACACACACTATAGAGGGGGGTGAATACAGTGTATAGCACAATCAAATTGAACTTTAATAACGCAAGTAACAAAAAACAAACTTTATTGAAATAATAAACTCTGTTACAGTATGGAACTGTTCTCTCTCAGTGATGAACAAATAGCACAAGAGCTGCTAGGGTTACAATGAATAATCTTCTCGATTGTGATAACACTTATAGTGTAAACCCTATATCTGTGTTTATATACTACACAGTTACAAGATAATCGCTAATTGATATGGAATATAATTCTGCTTCCTAAAATATATCAATCAGATATCTTTTCTTCCAAGTATTCTATTCTTCATAGAATTCCATCTTCATGCATATCTCTTCTTATGTTTGTCTCGATCTTCTTTCCTTTAACCAGCTGCCTTCCTTATCTGAACGTCCTTCAGTACTTAAGTTCTGATATCCATCGTCTGATGATTATCTCCTGATAATATAAGTATTTATATCCTTAAGTCCTGACTTCCAGTAAGTACTGATTTATCCTGTTTAAGTAAGATCTGAAAACTAAACATAAATCACATTAGCCATGACATTATCAAATATATCTAACAGGTTATTAGATTCAAGTATTGGTATCGGGTGAGAAGGAATTTGCCTTGTCAGACTCAAGATTGAATTCCACAGCCCTGTAACCAAGAAAGGTAGTTATAATCTTAGCAGAATTGGGCTTCATCTCAACAATATCACCCTTGTGATCTCTGTACTTTGGAAGATATGAGCTGTCAGTCTTAACCGAATAAAGCTTTTTCTGCTTCTGAATTTGACTCTTCAAAAAGTTTGCAGCACTTTCTGTTATTTTGTCATTCACTTGAAGTAAGAATAATACATGTTCCAGCTCTTCAAAATACTTCAGTGGAATGGCATTTTCCCTTATATGATAAACCCTACCATCTGTCATGAAGTACAACAAGATGTGTTCTTTCAAGTAGGTATGGTAAACCATTTGTACAGATTCTAGTTGATTCAATCTCTCAGGAGTTGCTCCAATACCTGGTTCACTTAAGGAAGTTGGATCATTGGTTGTGTTCTGTATTCTTCTTTCATCAGCACTTCCCAATCCAGTTTTATCTCTTGCTTCCTTTCCAGTAACCACTCTTGCTTCAAAACCACTTGCATCAGTCTTCAAAGGTTGAGTCTGTTTGGCTTTAGTGAATCCTGGTAGGAGTATCTTTAAAGGTTTAACATGAGCAATATCAGAGGTTTCCTTTAATATATCTTCTGATATCAAGTTAACTTGAGCTATGTTAGAGGTTACTTGCTTCTTTGAGATATCAGAATTAACTATCTCTTGACTCTGAACAACTTGAGCCATGTCAGTGGTTGTCTTAGAAACTTTTCTTGAAGTCAGAGCAAGATCAGCATCTTCATCAGTAATTTCTTCATTCACAGGAGGCACATAAACCTTGATAGGTTCACCAACTTTCTCTTTGCCCTTGGACCTTGGATCTATCTGCAGTTGTGATTTAGCTTTGGTTGCTTCAGAATTTGTCCTTTCTTTTATCACAATGCCTTTGAGTTTTGGAAGTTTCTTTTTACCAGAAGCTTCAGATTTAGATTTGACTTTTTCTGATTTAAGTCTAGCTTCTTCTTCCATCAGACTCTCCAAGTCCATTCCTGGATTTTCCTTAAGATATAACTGTCTTGACATTTCTTCATCAAGATCTAAAAATTCATCAGAACTTATCCTTTTACCAGTAGCAGAAGTAATTCTTTTTCTAGCATCAGAACTTGTCCTGTGACTTGTGATTTCAGCTTTTCTTGATGAGAAACCTCTACCTTGACTATGACCTCCACCCATTCCAGAGTTTCCCTGGTCATCTTCTTCATCATCCTTCCCCTTTAGTGTCTTTTCAGTTTTGCATTTGGACTTAATTACTTTCTCCCCCTTTTTGGCATCAGCAGGTAAGAGAAGAGAGACAAACAATTCCACTGAGGCTTGGATTTCATCAAGTTGAGATTGCTGAGAAACTTGATTTTTCAAAATATCATCAATATGAGATTGTTGTTTCTCTTGGGTCTTCTCAATATAAGCAACCCTGTCAAAGGTAGGTTGGAAGAATTTTTTCTTGTCATTCTTCTGAACTTGTTCTTGCTTGATTATTTCTTCTGGAATTTTATGTAACTCTGCATGAGTAGTTGAATGGAGACCTTGCAGATGTTTAGTACTCAATACAGTGACTCGAAGCTGTGTTTTGAAATCATCAGTAATTAACATCTCATCAGCTTTTGTCAAGTGCTCAACAAGATTCTTTGCAGATGGAACACAGGTAACTGAGTTTCATTCCTTAGTCCACTCCTGTCCTGCAGGATTTCACTCCAAGGCACTGGTGCTTCTCTTGTAACAAACTTCTTAACTAGTTCACTTTTGTGAACAGTTTGCTGAGGTGCATATCCTGAAGGACCTGCTTCATCAGCATCTGTATTTGGAGCAGCATCACCAGTATCATCAGCATTTGCAGCATCAGAACTTACAGAATCAGCATCTTCTGATAAAACAACAGTATGAGAAGCAATTGAGGCTTCATCATCATCCTCTAAGTGCTGATCTGGTTCCAAGTTCTGATCAACATCCATATCCTGATGCTCACCTATATTCTGATCATCAACATCTAGATGCAGAGAAGGTGTAGTAGACAATTCTGGAGTTTGAGTAGCATCAGTAACAGGTGTTGTTGATGGATTAATTGTTGTTGGAGATTCTAAGTAAAGTACCTCAGGCACAACCAGGTCCTGAATATCAATTTCAGCACTTGTGCCTGGATCAACAGGAGATACAGTCTTATGTACAGGAGACACAGATGGTGTGTTGACCTTTTCTGTAGCAGCTTCATGAGTTGGAGTCAATGGAGAAGCAGTAGCTTCAGCAGATTCTGGTTCTTGTGAGATCAGAGATTCCTGATCTCCTTCCTTAGCTGCTGCTTCCTCATCATCTGAAACTGGCCTTTTAGCTCTCTGTTTCTTGTATCTCTTTGAAGGTGGGGATTCCTTGGGAGGTTCAGCAGAAGTCATTCTTCTAAGCCTTTTGAGAAGCTTAGATCCCCCAATTCCAGAATCCTTCTGAGAAGGAACTTTCTCAGATTCTTTAACAACAGGTTCTGATGAAGAAACCTGTTCCTCACTATCAGACTTATCTCTCAGAATAATCCTCATTCTCTTCTGTGGTGTTTGAGAAACAGGCTTTGTCCTCTTGGGCTTGGAAGATGAAGGCTTCACAGTAGGTGCTGAGGATGAAGGTTGAGCTGTCTGTGAAGTTGAGAGATAGGATTTGAGATATGTTCTAAGGGAAGGTTGAGGTATAGATGTATGAGTGGTATGTTCTGATGGTTGCTGTGGTGTTTGGGTTATGGTGATGGGTTGAACATCAGGATAAACAGATCTATAGGTTTGAGGATCAGCATTTACCAAGATCTGTTTTACAGACTGAGGAATCTGTAAAGGTCTAACCACCTTTTTCTTAAGGTCAGCATTTACCAAGTCATTAAAGGCTCGTTTTACAATTTTGAAAGGTGGAGTTAAGTCAGTGGTAGGTTGGGGTTCAGCAGCACAACAGAAATTATATATAAGCTGACAAAATCTAGCAAAGTAGACAACATTCCTATCTTCTGTCATCCTATCCCCAATAAAACCTATCACAACATTTGCAAAATTAAAATGAGTTTGGTTAATGATAGCATACCGGATGTGCTGACTCATTATAGGAATGGCATCAAAGTTGGAACACTTATTCCCGAAGGCTTTAGTGATGCGGTCGAAGAAGAAGCTCCATTCCTTTCTGATATGAGACCGTTTCAACTGTCCAAGCTTAGCCAAACTCTGCTCATACCCCAAACTGGCCATTAACTCTTGTCGAGCTGATTCCTCCGGTGTTGAGAAAATATAGCCTTCTGGTAAACGTAAGGCCTTGCGAATTGTACCAGGAGTTACCACATGTTCAGTATCATCCACTTAAAAAACAATGCTGGGAGTACCATTAGCACCACCATTGTCAAAATGCCCAGTCCGCCAAAATGTCAGAACTTGTTGGCAAGAAAAGACTGAAGGCTGGGTCAATGCATACCCAATTTCACTGTGTGCAAGAAGATCTTGCACAAAATGCAACTCAGATGGAGCTTCAGCATGATCGAGAATTGCAAAATAGTTATTTGGAACGAACTTAGCTCCATCAATGATCAAATCCTTAGGTGCCATGAGAAAAATCGAAAATTAAGAGTTGCCTGTTAGGTGTTTGATAAAATGTCTGTATGAAAAACCAACGTCAGGAGATGAGAGAGAGTAAAGGCAAAGAAAGAAAGATAAAGTGTAAAAGTAAATAAAAGATTGTATAATCTTCTCTCTCTCTCTCTTATTTATACTTGGTAAAGAAAAATATAACAGTTGGACACCTGCCAGATATGCAGCAATAATGAATAGTTAATGGGCACGGGAAAACATTAATCATTACTTACCCACTTGCAGTTTTTCAAGGAAAAACCGTTCCACTTACCCAGTAATTTTACTAATTGAGGTAAATCAATTTTAATTCAAAATTTAAACTGTTCCCACTTATTCAATTATTTTCACTACAACACCAATATTCAGAAAAAAAATTCGAGTGTGAGAATGACCAAAATAAATCAAATAAACAAGTACTGATATTTTAAGAGCAGATATTAATTTAAATCAAAAATGAAATGGTCATCAGAATATAGATATATCAGAATTTATCAGTGCATTTAAATTACAAACATCTCAGAGACAAAAACTTGTAAAAAGTAGAAATTCCATTAATATATTAAGAGAATACATTCATGAAATTTAAATTACATCAGAGCATTACAAGATTGTCCTAAGCTTCTAAACCTAACATCAACAGCCTTAGTCCTAGCTCAAAAAGCAGGGCAAGGATGACGATGAAGAAAAACAGGAAGAAGAAAATAAGTTATTTCTTCTTCCTACTCTCTACAAAAAGAATAGTGAGTCTAATGATTCGCTCTTGCTGGCGGAGAGCTTCCAGCCTTTCTTCCTCCAATCGCTCCAGATGGCGATGGTAGTCCATGTAAAAGAACAGGAGGTGGGCTCCTGGGGAACCGAGTCCCAAATCTCATCAGGAATGACAGTCACGTGCCATTCCTGCTGCCATGCCTTACAGCTCAGCTCCATGTTGAAGGTCTCATAGTTCAAGAACATGTTGTAGTTGACCATGGTTTTGTTGGTATGAAAGAAAGGAGAGTGAGTATGTGAGAAAAGAATTGATGTATAGGCTGATGTGAAGTGTTGGTTTATATAGGCAAGAGAATGCCAGGAGACGCAAGGAAATTTAATGCTAACAGGTAGAAATAATTCTACCTCGTCTCCCTAGACTTGGAAGAAGAAAAACAGTCATTGGAAAGGTAAAACAAGGTTTAATGCGCACAAGAAATAAGTAAAAATTACTGTGCATGTACGTGTACCACTATCCCTAATTATATTGACTGTTAATATTCCGCCCAAACATATTCTGATTTAAAATGAGACTGTTTTTAGATTTTATCCACAAATAAGTCAAGTAAAGGATCAGAATTTTAATATCAGAACTTAGACTTATACCAGAACTTAACAGTCACCAGAACATGATTTCTTAACTCGAAAAATGAATGCCTATCTTTGTAATTCTTCACACAAATTCTGATATAGATTCTTCAGAACTTAATCATCAGAACGTTCAACAGAACTTGTCCTCAGAATTTATGCAATCTGACACATAAACTGTTCATCTAAAATAACATAGATCACCACAGTAATTTTCATCATTCATATGGAGTGTGTAGTGTGTGCATAATGCTAAATATCAGACAAAGAGTAAAGTCTGATTCACTTCAGTACATCTTAGAAATAAGACATAACTAAAACTTTACTAAAAAACTGTCACTATTCTGAAGCCTACTATTGAATGAGTTCATGCTAGAGTCCACCTCAACTGTTTTGTGCTAATTTTGTGCATCTTTTTAAACTCCAGTTTACAGTGGCTTCTCAGTGTAAGTGAGTCACGACTGCTTATCAGAATTTATGCTATTATCAGAGTATTTCTCCAGTAATCATAGAGTGTGAAAAGTCACCAAGAAAATATTTTGCTTTTCTGATGCATATTACTTAATACTAGCAATGCACTTGGGTCGTCCCTTCCATATTTTTACTCTAGACCTCAAAGGAAACCTGATTTTTATTTCTTTTTCTTTTCCAATTTTCTTTTGATAAGTGAGGTTTATCAGTACGTAGTACATTCAGCAGATTTACTTACATCAAAACTTAACAGATGAGAAGCATTATTCTAGTTTTTGACTTAGTAATAAGATAGACAAAGTAAACTTAACTAAGCTCAATATCAGAATTTGCTTGTGTCAATGGATTTCCACATAAATAATTACTTCTAACATGGGATCTCTAGTATATTGAAGACTACTAGGTCATCATCTAGCACAGGTATCCTCATAGGATAGAATAGTTACATAAACAGACATATCACTATCAGAGTTTAGAAAGTCACATCAGACAACAGCCAGTACTTAAGCAATTTTCAATTAAGCACAGAATACACAAAGAGAGTAATTTCTGTATATACTGATCATAAAGTCTGATGCATCAGAACAAAACTAAGCAGATTTAGAGAAAGAACCTGAAACCATTCCAAGTTCATTTACCAATCTTGTAAAAGTAGCTTCATACAATGGTTTTGTGAAGATATCTGCTAGTTGTTGATCTGTTGGAACAAAGTGCAATTCCACTGTACCTTCATCCACATGTTCCCTTATGAAGTGGTACCTGATGCTGATGTGCTTTGTCATTGAGTGTTGAACTGGATTACCTGTCATAGCAATAGCACTTTGATTATCACAGTAAATAGGGATTTTAAAATATGTTAACCCATAATCCAGTAACTGATTCTTCATCCAAAGAATCTGTGCACAACAGCTTCCTGCAGCAATGTACTCTGCTTCTGCAGTTGATGTAGAAATTGACTTTTGTTTCTTGCTAAACCAAGAAACTAATCTGCCTCCAAGAAATTGGCAGCTTCCACTTGTGCTTTTCCTGTCAATTTTGCATCCTGCAAAATCTGCATCTGAGTAACCTATTAGTTTAAAATCTGATTCTCTGGGATACCACAATCCCAGATCATCTGTTCCCTTAAGATACTTGAAAATTCTTTTCACAACTGTTAAGTGAGGTTCTCTTGGATTTGCTTGAAATCTTACACAAAGACAGGTAGCATACATGATATCAGGTCTACTAGCAGTTAGATAGAGTAGAGAGCCAATCATATCTCTGTAATCAGTAATATCTACTGATTTACCAGTATCCTTGTCCAGTTTTGTTGTAGTGGCCATTAGAGTGGATGCACTTGAACAATCTTGCATTCCAAATTTCTTCAGCAAATTTCTGGTGTACTTAGTTTGACAAATAAAAGTGCCTTCTTTATTCTGCTTGACTTGAAGGCCCAGAAAATAGCTAAGTTCCCCCATCATACTCATTTGATACCTTGACTGCATCAGTTTGTCAAACTTTTTGCAAAGTCTGTCATTTGTAGAACCAAAGATGATATCATCAACATATATCTGAACCAGAAGTAAGTCCTTTCCATGGTTGAGGTAGAACAATATTTTGTCTATAGTTCCTCTGTTAAATCCACTTTCCAGAAGAAACTGAGCTAAAGTCTCATACCATGCTTTTGGAGCTTGCTTAAGTCCATAAAGTGCTTTATCATGCCTGTAGACATAATCTGGATATTTGGAATCTATAAAGCCTGGAGGTTGTTCAACACATACTTCGTCCTCCAATTCTCCATTGAGAAAAGCACTTTTCACATCCATTTGAAAGACATTAAACTTTTTGTGAGCAGCATAAGCCAAAAATATCTTTATGGCTTCCAATCTAACAACTGGTGCAAATGTTTCATCATAATCAATTCCTTCCTGTAATTATTCCTTGCCTTATTCCTTGTAATTATGCCATCACTATCAGTTTTGTTTCTGAATACCCACTTTGTACCAATAACAGATCTGTTCTTTGGTCTTGGCACTAGGGTCCAGACTTTGTTTCTTTCAAATTTATTTAACTCTTCCTGCATTGCTTACACCCAATCAGCATCTTGAAGAGCTTCTTCCACTTTCTTTGGTTCAGTCTGAGAAAGAAAAGAATTGTAAAGACATTCACTTGAAGTAGCTGTTCTAGTTCTGACACCTGCATCAGGATTTCCAATTATCAAATCAGGTGTATGTGATTTAGTCCACTTCCTTGCAGATGGAAGATTTTCTCTAGAACTGGATGCTCCCCCATGATCCATGCTGTCTTCATTAACATTTTCTGATGCTCCCCCTAAAACTATGCTCTCTGAGTTGGATTCTTCAGAATTTAGATTTTCAGAACTATCAGAACTTGGCTTATCAGAACTTGACGAATCAGAACTTGAAGAGCCAGATGTATGTTCTGATGCTTCTTGAGATGTGGTTATATCTTGAGTATGCTCCCCCTGCATAGGTGCATCTTCCTTTGGCTAGTCACCACAGTTTCAATAATATCAGAGTTTAATCCATCAGAGTTTGTAGTATCAGGATTTAGATTGTCAGGATTTTCAGTATCAGAATTTGAGTCTGCATTTTCAAATCTCAGCTGATCATGATCAATAAAATCTTCAAGTCCAGTAATTTTCTTATCATCAAAAGAGACATTGATAGATTCCATGACCACTCTTGTTCTCAAGTTATAGACTCCATTTGAATTGTTTAGTCTTATATTTTATCTATTATTTGAAGGATTTATTGGAAAGTGGATATCCAACAAAGATTCCTTCATCAGCTTTTAGATCAAATTTGGATAGCTGTTCAGGATGAGTCTTAAGAACAAACACTTGCATCCAAATATATGAAAATACTTCAGATTTGGCTTCTTTTTCTTCACCATCTCATATGGTGTCTTTCCTTGCTTGTTAATGAGTGTTGCATTCTGAGTAAAACAAGCAGTCTGCACAGCTTCAGCCCAGAAATAGGTTGGAAGCTTTGCTTCATCAAGCATTGTACGTGCAGCTTCAATAAGAGTTCTATTATTTCTTTCAACAACTCCATTTTGCTGTGGAGTTCCAGGAGCAGAGAATTCCTGCTTGATTCCATGGTTTTTGCAGAACTCTTCCATTATCAAATTCTTGAACTCAGTACCATTATCACTCCTTATTATTTTCATAGAATCTTTGACCAATTTATCCAGTTGCCTGACATGATCAATCAAGATAGATGTAGTTTCACTTCTTGTGTGCAAGAAATACACCCATGTGTATCTGGTGAACTCATCCACTATGACCATAACATATTTCTTCTTTGCAATAGACATGACATTTACTGGACCAAATAGATCAACATGTAGTAGGTGATAAGGCTCAAGAATTGATGATTCAGTCTTGCTCTTAAATGAAGATTTTCTTTGTTTGGCCTTCTGACAAGAATCACAAAGGCCATCAGGAGCAAATAACGACTTTGGCAGTCCTCTCACAAGATTTTTCTTGACCAACTCATTTATATTGTTGAAATTTAAATGAGAGAGTTTCTTGTGCCAATTCCAGCTTTCTTCAATTGATGCTCTACTCATCAGACAGATTGCAGAACCATCAGTACTTGTTGAAAGCTTGGCTTCATAGATGTTACCACGCCTGTATCCTTTCAGAACAACTTTGCCTGTAGATTTACTTACAACATCACAATGTTCTTCAAAGAAATCCACATGATAACCTCTGCACAGATTTGACTGACACTCAGCAGATTGTGTTTAAGTCCTGAGACCAGAGCTACTTCCTTAATGATGACATTCCCAAGATTGATATTTCCATATCCCAATGTTTTTCCAATATTGCCATCTTCATAAGAAACACTTAGGCCAGCCTTCTCCATAAAGTCTGATAGCAGGACTTTATTTCCAGTCATATGTCCTGAACATCCACTGTCCAGAACTAGGATGTTTTTCCTATTGCCCTGCAATCACAAAGACCACTAATGATTAGTTTTAAGGACCCAGACATGCTTGGATCCTTTGGCATTATTAAGTCTGTTAACATTTGCAGCGGATTTAGCATAAGAGTTTATGTTAACAATTTTCTTATCAGAATTTACACTATCAGACTTTGAATCAAAACTTACACTAGAAGGAACAATGGTAACTTTCTTTAAAGAAGGTTTTATTTGATAATAATCATAGTACAAACTATGATATTCCTTATAAGTATAAATGGAATGCCATAAACTACCACAATGAAAACAAGGATTTTGTGGCTTATATCTAATAGACTGACTCTTAACTCCTGACTTTGAAGGTAAGGAGTTTATGTTTTTATTCTTCCTGCAAAAAGAAGCCAGATGGTTAGAACTTCCACAGTTATGACACGTTTTCCTAGGAGCTTCAGGAACAGGCTTATAATCATTGCTTTTATTCACACCTTCCTTTCCATTCCTATTTTTCCTAGGTGATTTTACCTTGTTTGCATTCTTAACATCTTTCAGCCTATGCTTAAGCTGCTTCTTAGTCATTAAGCCTACGTTTACTTCAGTTGTCTTTTCCTGTTTTAGTTTGTCAGAAGTTAATTCCTTTTTAACTTCTGATTTCTCATTATTAGACTTTACAACTACAAACTTAACAGGTTTTCACTTTGGCTTTTGTTTAACAACTATAGGCTTAATATCTACAGTTCCTTTATCATTCTTATCCTCTCCATAACCTAAGCCCTCTTTCCAGTTTTCACTACTTAACAAATTCTGAGTTGTTCTGCCAGAGTTAGTCCAAGTTCTGATAATCTCTCTTTCCTTTTTTAACTCAGCTTTTAGAGATTCATTCATTTTAAGTACTTCATCCCTAACATAGAAAGCATCATCTCTATCTTTCTGAGTTTGATGGAACATGACTAACTCTTTTTCTAAATAATCATTCCTCTTTTTGCAAGCAAGATTTTCAAAAGTTAATCTTTCACATGTTAAAGTTTGATCTCTATAACTAATGAACATGGTTTTAAGATATCTTCTCAACTCATTAATATCATCAGTATGAAAGGCATAAGTAGTTTGAGGTACCTTTAATTCAGCAGCTTCAGAACTGCTTTCAGCACTTGCCTTACCAGCATTTGCCATCAAGGCATAATTCTCCTCACTTTCAGAATCTGAGGTGTCTGTCCAGCTTTTCTTCTTTGTGACAAGAGACTTGCCTTTGTCACTCTTCACTTTCTTGCAATCAGAAGATATGTGGCCTTTCTCACCACAGTTGTAGCATTTGACATTTGTATAATCTCATCTGTCAGACTTTCCTCCTCTGCCCTCAGATTTTCTGAAATTCTTCTTATTAGAACTTGTGCCTTTCCTGGAAAACTTCTTTGCCTTCCTGAACTTCCTGTATGCAATCTTTGTGATTCCTTTCACCATAAGAGCACACAGCTTCATCATCTCTTCATCAGCATCCATCTCAGGCAAACTTTTAGATTCTGAGTCATCATCACTTTCAGAACTTGATGACTCAGTATCAGACTTTGTGAAGAGAGCTTTACCCTTGTCTTTCCTTGAGGTAGCTGTCTTGGGGGATTCTTCTTCAGCCTTAAGAGCAACTGTCCTTGACTTTCCTCCTTTCCTCTTGCTTCTTTGTTCCATCTCAAGTTCATGAGTCTTGAGCATTCCATAAATTTCATCAAGAGTTGTTTCATCAAGATTATAGTTGTCTCTTATTGTTGTTGCCTTCAAATCCCAGCATTCAGGAAGAGCTAACATGAATTTAAGGTTTGAATCTTCAAGATCATACTCCTTTTTAACCAGTGACAAATCATTCAAGAGTTTGACAAATCTATCATATAAATCATTCAATGACACATTAGCCTTTGAGTCAAAGTATTCATACTCTTGAGTGAGTATTGTCTTCCTGTTCTTCTTAATCGTATCTGTTCCCTGACATCTTGTTTCCAAGGCATCCCATATCTCCTTTGCAGTCTTGCAGTTTATTACCCTGTTTGACATTACATTATCAATAGCACTATGCAGTAAGTGTCGTACCTTAGCATCCTTAGCAATTGATGCGATATCTTCAGCAATGTAATCACTCTTCTCTTTTGGTACAGACTTTGCTGCTTCACCTGCAACTGCAACAACGAGCTTGGTTGGTTTGTGAGGTCCTTCCTTGATTCTATCAAGATATTCTGGATCTGTAGCTTCCAGAAACATGGTCATCCTCACCTTCCATATGGCATATTCAGATGGTCTCAATATGGGAACTCTAATAGTCTCATATCGACTTTGAATTTGGGTCTTTGGAGGTTCTTCAGCTTTGATGGGCATAGTTGGAGTTTCTGCTTCATACATGATTGTGTTTGGATCTTAAACTGTTTGTGTGTTAACAGATAGGCTTTGATACCACTTGTTAGGTCACACACACACTGTAGAGGGGGGTGAATACAGTGTATAGCACAATCAAATCGAACTTTAATAACTCAAGTAACAGAAAACAAACTTTATTGAAACAATAAACTCTATTACAGTATGGAACTGTTCTCTCTCAGTGATGAACAAATATCACGAGAGCTGCTAGGGTTACAATGAATAATCTTCTCGATTGTGATAACACTTATAGTGTAAACCCTATGTCTGTGTTTATATACTACATAGTTACAAGATAATTGCTAATTGATATGGAATATAATTCTGCTTCCTAAAATATATCAATCAGATATCTTTTCTTCCAAGTATTCTATTCTTCATAGAATTCCATCTTCATGCATATCTCTTCTTATGTTTGTCTCGATCTTCTTTCCTTTAACCAGCTGCCTTCCTTATCTGAACGTCCTTCTAAGTTCTGATATCCATCTTCTGATGATTATCTCCTGATAATATAAGTATTTATATCCTTAAGTCCTGACTTCCAGTAAGTACTGATTTATCTTATTTAAGTAAGATCTGAAAACTAAACATAAATCACATTAGCCATGATATTATCAAATATATCTAACAGGTTATTAGATTCAAGTATTGGTATCGGGTGAGAAGGAATTTGATTTAAGTGATATTCGTTTGGGATGTCATTTCTGATATCATGTATTTTGTTGAGTGTCGGAACATATATGTTTACTTTATATTATTTTAAGCCATTAATTTTAATTAATTCTTAAAATAATCTTACATATTATTTTTTATACATATTTGGTTCAAAGATTTGCTTTATATTAAAATTTACATTTAATTGCTTAAATAGAGATGAAATAGTAGAAATAAATTTGATTTACCATACCCATCATGCTTGTACTCACCTACATTTTGATATGAAAATTCTTACCTTGAATATTTGAGAAATGAGTTCAGAAAAATAAATTCTCAATTTTTTATCAAAATAATAAAAAATAAATAAAATTAGCAACCAAATGGAATTGAGATGAACGAAACTCATATTTGATTTCAGAATAGTAAATATTCCTGAATAAGTTATTTGTGTAAATTAAGACAAAAGTACACTACAAAAGTTTGAAATGGAGGACCATAGAGCATATTAAGATAAAAGCATCGCTACATTTGTAAGGTCCCATCCAAGTCTAATTGAAGTACATCAGGACCAAGACTATATAATTAAGAGGCCTCAAGTCTCTGTTAGGAATAATTATAAACTACGCGTGACAATGAGACAATTATATTATCAAGTATTAATAAGAACAAACAAGCAACCATCTAACGAAACAAAACACGAAGGCAAAAAAGAAGTAATTAGTGTTGGGCTTGCTGAGCAAGCCGACCTCCACATTAGTATGATATTGTCCGCTTTGGGCCGAGCCCGCACGGGTTTGTTTTTGAGCACCTCCCAAAATACCTCATTCTAATTGGAGTTATCTGGCTACTTATATTCTAGCAAACTGCCCTTCCCACAAATGATGTGGGACAACTCCTAACAATCTCCCCCTTCACATATCGGGTCCAACACCTGTCGATTCTGCCTCCTTCAGTGTGACCAGGCTCCCCCTCGACCTACACTGAAAGTCTATCTGGCTATCTGCTCCCCCTAGGCCCATACTGGAAGGCCCGTCTGCCTTTTCCTTGAGTCCATTCTGGGGCAAGCCCATCTGCCTCTTCCTAGGTCACTTCTGGAGCCCATCTGAGATTGTTCTAGATCGTTACTACCATAGCTCTAATAACACTTATTGGGCTTGCTGAGCAGGCATAACTCCACATTAGTATGATATTGTCCACTTTGGGCCGAGCCCGCACGGATTTTTTTTTAGCACCTCCCAAAAGGCCTCATTCTAATTGGAGTTATCTGGCTGCTTATATTCTAGCAAACTGCCCATCCCACAAATGATGTGGGACAACTCCTAACAATCTCCCCCTTCACACATCGGGCCCGACACCTGTCGATTCTGCCTCCTTCAGTGTGGCCAGGCTCCCCTCGACTTATACTGAAAGTCTATCTGGCTATCTGCTCCCCCTAGGCCCATACTAGAATGCCCGTTTGCCTTTTCCTTGAGCCCATTCTAGGGCAAGCCCATCTGCCTCTTCCTAGGTCACTTCTGGAGCCATCTGAGATTGTTCTGGATCGTTACTACCATAGCTCTGATACCATTTATTGGGCTTGCTGAGCAGGCCTAACTCCACATTAGTATGATATTGTCCGCTTTGGGCCGAGCCCGCATGGGTTTGTTTTTGAGCACCTCCCAAAAGGCCTCATTCTAATTGGAGTTATCTGGCTGCTTATATTCTCAAAAATTGCCCTTCCCACAAATAATGTGGGACAACTCCTAACAATCTCCCCCTTCACACATCGGGCCCGACACCTGTCGATTCTGCCTCCTTCAGAGTGACCAGGCTCCCCCTCGACCTATACTGAAAGTCTATCTGGCTATCTGCTCCCCTAGGCCCATACTGGAAGGCCCTTCTGCCTTTTCCTTGAGCCCATTTTGGGGCAAGCCCATCTGCCTGGTATCAGAGCTATGGTAGTAACGATCCAGAACAATCTCAGATGGGCTCCAAAAGTGACCTAGGAAGAGGCAGATGGGCTTGCCCCAGAATGGGCTCAAGGAAAAGGCAGACGGGCCTTCCAGTATGCGCCTAGGGGGAGCAGATAGCCAGATATACTTTCAGTATAGGTCAAGGGGGAGCCTGGTCACACTGAAGGAGACAGAATCGTCCCACATCATTTGTGGGACAGGCAGTTTGCTAGAATATAAGCAGCCAGATAACTCCAATTAGAATGAGGCCTTTTGCGAGGTACTCAAAAATAAACCCGTGCGGGCTCTGCCCAAATCGGACAATATCATACTAATGTGGAGTTAGGCCTGCTCAGCAAGCCCAACAAGTGGTATCAGAGCTATGGTTAAAACGGTCCATAACAATCTCAGATGGGCTCCAGAAGTGACCTAGGAAGAGGCAGATGGGGTTGCCCCAGAATGGGCTCAAGGAAAAGGCAGACGAGCTTTCCAGTATGGGCCTAGGGGAGCAGATAGCCAAATGGACTTTCAGTATGGGTCGAGGGGAGCTTGGTCACACTGAAGGAGGCAGAATCGACAGGTGTCGGGCCCGATGTGTGAAGGGGAAATTGTTAGGAGTTATCCCTCATCGTTTGTGGGAGGGGCAGTTTGCTAGAATATAAGCAGCCAGATAACTCCAATTAGTATGAAGCCTTTTGGGAGGTCCTAAAAAACAAACCCGTGCCGGCTCGGCCCAAAGCGGACAATATCATACTAATGTGGAGTTAGGCCTGCTCAGCAAGCCCAATAATTAGAAACTGAATTGACAAAGAAATGAGAGAATCACTTAGCTCTACCAGAAACTCGAACAAATTCAAGTAAAACAAAATAAATGAGTCACCTAAACTTTGAGAAACCTAGACTGTTCTTGGAAGATTATTTCCCCACTTAGGATGTGTTGGGTTGTAACAATATCTCTTCCAGGATAAAATAACATAGAGCAATGCGTTCGCAGTCACGTAAAGCTCAAAAGCGACCTGTACCTCAGTTTGCCCAGAAAACCTATAAACTAATACTGCATATATGTAGGAAAAAAATAGAGAAGTAGCATATAGGGTTTTCACTAGTCTATTGTCTCATGTAAAATCTTTTATGTTAGATATATTTGATAATGTCCTGACTAATATGATTTATGTTTAGTTTTCAGATCTTACTTAAACAGGACAAATCAGTACTTAACTGAAATCAGCACTTATACTGAAGTCAGAACTTAAGTTATCAGTACTTAAGGTTCAGGAGATATTTATCAGAAGATAATATCAGGACTTAAAGGAAACGTTCAGATAAGGAAGGCGTCTGATTGAAAGGAAAAGAAGATCAAGACAAACGTAAGAAGAGATATGCATGAAGAAGGAATTCTATGAAGAATAGAATACTTGGAAGAAAAGATATCTGATTGATATATTTTAGGAAGTAGAATTATATTCCATATCAATTAGGGATTATCTTGTAACTGTGTAGTATATAAACACATACATAGGGTTTACACTATAAGTGTTATCATTATCGAGAAGATTATTCATTGTAACCCTAGCAGCTCTCGTGATATTTGTTCATCACTGAGAGAGGACAGTTCCATACTGTAACATAGTTTATTGTTTTGAATAAAGTTTGTTTTCTGTTACTTGAGTTATTAGAGTTCGATTTGATTGTGCTATACACTGTATTCACCCCCCTCTACAGTGTGTGTGACCTAACAAGTGGTATCAGAGCCTATCTGTTAACACACAAACAGTTTAAGATCCAAAAACAATCATGTCTGAAGTAGAAACTCCAACTAAGCCCAGCAAAACTGAAGAACCTCCAAAGACACAAATCCATAGCCGATATGAGGCTATTAGAGTTCCCATATTGAGACCATCTGAATATCCCATATGGAAGGTGAGGATGACTATGTTTCTGGAAGCTACAGATCCAGAATATCTTGATAGAATCAAGGAAGGGCCTCACAAACCAACAAAGCTCGCAGTTGCAGTTGCAGGTGAAGCAGCAAAGTCTGTACCAAAGGAGAAGAGTGATTACACTGCTGAAGATATCGCTTCAATTGCTAAGGATGCTAAGGTATGACACTTACTGCATAGTGCCATTGATAATGTAATGTCAAACAGGGTAATAAACTGCAAGACTGCAAATGAGATATGGGATGCCCTGGAAACAAGATGTCAGAGAACTGATACGATTAAGAAGAACATGAAGACAATAATCACTCAAGAGTATGAACACTTTGAATCAAAGCCAAATGAGTCATTGACTGATTTATATGACAGATTTGTCAAACTCTTTAATAATTTGTCACTGGTTGATAAGGAGTATGATCTTGAAGATTCAAACCTTAAATTCCTGTTGGCTCTTCCTGAAAGATGGGATTTGAAGGCAACAACAATAAGAGACAACTATAATCTTGATGAAACAACTCTTGATGAAATATATGGGATGCTCAAGACTCATGAACTTGAGATGGAACAAAGAAGCAAGAGGAAATGAGGAAAGTCAAGGACAGTTGCTCTTAAGGATGAAGAAGAATCCCCCAAGGTAGCCACCTCAAGGAAAGGCAAGGGTAAAGCGCTCTTCACAAAGTCTGATACTGAGTCATCAAGTTCTGATAGTGATGATGACTCAGAATCTGAAAGCTTGCCTGAGACGGATGCTGATGAAGAGATGATGAAGTTGTGTGCCCTTATGGTGAAAGGAATCACAAAGATTGCATACAGGAAGTTCAGGAAGGGAAAGAAGTTTTCAAGGAAAGGTGCAAGTTCTGATAAGAAGAATTTCAGAAAATCTGAGGGCAAAGGAGGAAAGTCAGACAGAGGAGATTATACAAATGTCAAATGCTACAATTGTGGTGAGAAAGGCCACATATCTCCTGATTGCAAGAAAGTGAAGAGTGACAAAGGCAAGGCTCTTGTCACAAAGAACAAAAGCTGGCCAGACACCTCAGATTCTGAAAGTGAGGAGAATTATGCCTTGATGGCAAATGCTGATATGGCAAGTCCTGAAAGCAGTTCTGAAGCTGCTGAGTTAAAGGTACCTCAAACTACTTATGCCTTTCATACTAATGATATTAATGAGTTGAGAAGATATCTTAAAACCATGTTCATTAGCTATAGAGATCAAACTTTAACATGTGAAAGATTAACTTCTGAAAATCTTGCTTGTAAAAAAAGGAATGATTATTTAGAAAAAGAGTTAGTCATGTTCCATCAAACTCATAAAGATAGAGATGATGCTCTCTATGTTAGGGATGAATTACTTAAAATGAATGAATCTCTAAAAACTGAGTTAGAAAAGGAAAGAGAGATTATCAGGACTTGGACTAACTCTGGCAGAACAACACAGAATTTGTTATATAGTGAAAACTGGAAATAGGGCTTAAGTTATGGAGATGATAAGAATGATAAAAGAACTGTAGATATTAAGCCTATAGTTGTTAAACAAAAGCCAAAGTTAAAACATGTTAAGTTTGTAGTTGTAAAGTCTGATACTGAAAAATCAGAAGTTAAAGAGGAATTAACTTCTGACAAACTAAAACAGGAAAATACAACTGAAGTAAATGTTGGCTTAATGACAAAGAAGCAGCTTAAGCATAAGTTGAAAGAAGTTAAGAATGCAAACAAGGTAAAATCACCTAGGAAAAATAGGAATGGAAAGGAAGGTGTGAATAAAATCAATGATTATAAGCCTGTTCCTGATGCTCCTAGAAAAATATGTCATAACTGTGGAAGTTCTAACCATCTGGCTTCTTTTTGCAGGAAGAATAAGAACATAAACTCCTTACCTTCAAAGTCAGGAGTTAAGAGTCAGTCTGTTAGATATAAGTGTAAGTCATATGTCATAGCCTATTTGTATATTTGAGGATTCAACTCAACTCAAATAAGAATGTAATAAGTAAATAATGGATCTACCGTCAGAGAGATCTCACAAAGTAATATCTGTCAAAGGATTCAGAAACAAGGTTCATCTACAGACTTGAGGAGTTAATTCACTGGAAGAAGTTCAAGAAGTTGATCATGCCTCAGTGATATAAATCAAGATCGTGGATTTAATCAAGTGACAGAGATCTCGTCAGGGTATCAATTAATTACAAGGATTTAATCTGAAGAAAATCAAAGTGTCAAAGTCAAGACATGAAGAAACGTCACGGAAGTTAGTCACTCATGAACCAGACAGTACATCGAGTATCAACGTTGAAGTGGTGGAATTGATTCATAATTGACTGTGATTATCAGAAGATTTTCAGAAGAATGGTTGCTGCTTAAGATTAGTTTTAATTCTCTATTAATTAATTAAGTCATATAATTTAATTAAGAAAATAAATTATATCTGCAAAGATTAATTTATTGATTAATTGAATTAATTGATTAATTAATTCTGAATTAATATTAATGATTTTCAGAATTTTAATTGGTTTAAAATCTGCTTAAATTCAAAACAAGACAATTCATTTGAACTAGTATGACAATCGGTATGACAATTGATAGTCATACCGAAAGTCATGCCAATACATTTAATTGTCTTATTAGAATTTCTGTTTAGATTAAAATCTGTTATTAATTCAGCAAGACAATTTATTTGAACTAATATGACAATCGGTATGACAATCAATAGTCATACCGAAAGTCTTGCTAGTTCATTTTGATTGTCTTGCTAGTTGTAAACATTGTCCTACCGAAAGTCTTGCCAGCTATAGGATTGTCATGCCAATTCAATTCTATTCGGTTGTTGATTAAAAAGAAGCAGAGAAGCAGCAACTCAATAATCCAGAAAAAATAGAAGCCAAGAACAAACAGAAAGAAAAAGCAGCCGCCTCTGAAACATTCAATTTTTTATCTGCTTAATTCAAGATCAATTTCTAGATTGCAAAGTTAAATCCAATCAACTAGAAATCATTCTCTTGTTCTTGTGTAACAATCTAGCGGATCAAAATCCCTAGAACTTAATCTCAAATCGCGTTTAGCATTTGATTCTAATTATTGCAAAAATAGAAAAAGTTCATGTCGAATTTATTCTAGATTTATGATAATTGATTTGAGATTAATACCTTGTAATCGATACAGTTATTGTAACACCTTTCAAGTTTAATAATATTTTTATTTAACTTGAATTTTGTTTCACTTTTTTTTATTCCGCATTTATTCGATTATTTGGTACTGTTTGTATTCAACCCCCCTTCTACAAACACATTGGGACCTAACAATTGGTATCAGAGCCTTCTGATTAACGAACAAATCAAGATCCTAGACTTTTGTGATTTTTCAACTCCTTGAATTTTTATTTATTCAAAAATTCATAATGACTTCACATAAAGTTGGAACCGTTAAAATTCCACAATTTGATAAAGAGAATTATATCATGTGGAAGAAGAAGATGCTATTATTTTTACAAGTTGCAAATCCCAAATATTCAAACTTGTTAAAGAAGGGTATAAAAACTCTGATGGTTATTGAACCGGAGGTAATAATAGATGGTGTGGTGACTACTAAAGCTAGAACCTATCCAAAAGAGCCCGAAGATTTTACTCCTGCTGAGAAGGAAGAAGCCTCCTTGGATGCCAGCCTTCAATTAATATTAATTGATTCCCTTGATCCCTTGATGAACAGACATGTGATGAACTGTAAAAATTCTAAACACATGTGGGAAACTATTGAGGTAATTAATGAAGGCACAGAGGAAGTTAGGGAGAACAAGTTAGAAATCCTAACCTCTGAATATGAACATTTCAAATTAAATCCAGGAGAAGGAATTACTGAAGTGTTTGAGAGGTACAATGCGTTGATCAACAACCTGAACATCAATGGAAAGTATTATTCAATCAGGGAGGTCAACAAAAAGTTCCTTTTAACACTGCCAGCTCATCTTGAACATAGAATCACTGCCATTAGAGAAGCTAGAGATCTGAGTGAGATTTCTTTGGACAGGCTCTATGGAGTGTTAAAAACTTATGAGTTGGAGCAGATTCAACAGAAGGAAGTCTACGGGAAGGATAGAATGGTCAGCACATCTAATGCACTTGTAGTTGAAGGTCAACAACAACAACAATCTCAACAGTTAGAAAGAATGGTACAGTTTTCCAAGGGTGAGGAAAATGAGTTAGTAGCAGAATATGATCCTCCTACTACAAATCAATCAAGTGATGATTTTTATTCCTTGGAAGAGCTGGAGCAATTGGAAGATGAATCAATGGCCCAAATTGTCAAGAGATTCTCCCATGTCAGATTCAGGAGGAATCCCAAGCTTAAGTACAAGTCCAACTACAACAAATTCCAGAATAGTGGATCTTCATCCTCTAACACCAGCAGTGGTGGGTACAAAACAGAGATGGTTGATCGAAGCACCATTAGATGCTATAACTGCAATGAGTTGGGACACTTTGCCACAGAATGTAGGAAGCCAAAGAAAGTAAAAAAGAACTCTGAAAGGGCTTATCTGGCAAAGGGAAAAAGCTGGGATGATACTGATAGTGAAGATGAAGAAGAAGGAAATCTTGCTCTTATGGCTATTGATGGAAAAGCTTCATCGTCAAGAATAGAGGTAAAACTTTCTGATGCTGAAATGGTTTATCATCTAAGAGGTAACTTAGATTGTGCACGTCGTGATAATGAACTGTTAAGTTTACAGATCACAGACCTTGAGAAAGAGGTCAATGAATTAAGACTTGTGCACATTAATCAATACAAATTAAAAGAACAGGTATCTTTTCTAGAGAATAGAGTTGACTGTTATAGAAAACTCGAAACTATTCTCAAAGACAAGATCACCGGTCTTGAGACTAAGGTTAGAGCCTACTTCAATTCTTGTTCGAAGGCTAAAGAGTTCTACAGTAAGCAAGCTGTTAATCAAACATCTGGAATAGGTTATGATTACAATGTTGCTATTGGAGAATTAGGCATAAACTCTCCTCCTCATGTCTGTGCTAAAGGGAGGGAAGTACCACATGTGCTTAAGGGTGTTGATGAACCCCTTTATAAAGCATCAATTGCTGAACCATTTGATGCGACCTCTTCTGTTATTCAAGAAGAAATACGTACTGAGGATCATGATTATGAGAAGATTGTTTCCAAGTCAAGTGAGTCGAAAGTTCCAGTCAAAGTTGTGAAAGCAACTGAGAATAACTCAGACACACATGAGTTGGATAACAATAATGCCATGTCTACCATGCATAAATTACCTGCTGTTAATCACTCTCATAAAGCATGTGGTGTTGCTTATTGTATGTCTTGTGCTTTTAATATGATGTATGCTTATTTTAATGGTAAGCATGTGTCTAATGATAAGACTACTCCTCGTCAGCATGTGAATAACAAGAAGCATGATAGGTCTAAGACTGCTAGTCCTTCTAAGGCTAGAAAGGAGACATTTGTGCCTAAGCTTAAACAGAAATTTGTTAAGGCTGTTTACAAGGTCAAATGTTCAGTCATTGAGAATGTTGAGATCGTTAAAACTAAAAATGTTGTTTTGCATGACAAAGGACAATTCTACAAGTATGCCGGGCCCAACCAAGTTTGGGTTCCGAAGAAGGTCTAATCCATTTGAAGTGCAGGGCAGTATACAGGTGTAACCGGTAGTGTGGATTCTTGACAGTGGATCATCAAGACATATGACCGGAGATAGAGCCCTGCTATCAAATGTGATTGAGAAAGCTGGCCCCCTGGTTACCTTTGGAGATAACAGCAAAGGTTTATCTGAGGGATATGGCTGTTTGCAAGCTGGATATGTTATCAGTGAAATTTTGTATATTGTGCTAGGTTATTATCAGGAAGTAGTATCTAACATATAGCACCAGTGACGAGACTTGAGAATATTACGATATATCAGGCACTTGATGCACATTACACTTGGAATTGTACTCTAGTAAGATGTGTACAAGTGTACTCCTGGTTGGTGAGTTAAAAGAGGAAGTCAGTGCACCACAGTTCATGGACTTTGCAGCTGCAGATCTATTGGACTATGCAATCTCTTCTTCACAATCTCACTTCAGGTTGGTATGAACTAGTATACTGCTCAAGCAATCGTCAAGGACATGGTATGGCACTCTAACTGCAGTTACAGTTTTATATGAACTAGTAGAGTCGTCATATTTATAACTATCTTATCATTAGGCACAATCATATTATTTTATATGTGCAGTGATATATTGCTTATGCAACATAACAATTAGTATCTAAAGTACTTGACAAGTATCAGTCAATGATATCTTGTTAACATTATGTTGCAGATATTTGTAAGCTTTTGACATGAATGAGAATTACTTAGACCTTACCCTAAGTGATCAATGTTTTATCAAAAACTCATTCATATTGAAAAACAAAATCAAACTTCTTTCTACATTAGTGATTTCTTATTTCATGTAAAATCTTTTGAAATCACTATTGTAAATCATTTTCTCTCTATTACCATATGTTCTGTGTTACAGGTTCAGTCTCCAATGACTTTCTTTCATTGACAGTCATGAGGTTGAAAACCCACAACGTCTATCCCATAATGTAAAGACAAACACAAAAACAGAACCAACCAACACTCTCTTACCACTAAATGTAGTATGAATGAGCGTGAGGGAGATAGTGCCTAGTGCACCACATAAGGAAGGTTCTGTAGTCAACCCAGTAGCTCTGTCTCCTATATAGATGAGTAGTATTTAAACCGAGACAACTGCTAGCCCCCATACATCTTCTCAAAAAGATGTAATGGCTGAAAAGGCACAAAAACAGTTACTAGATTCATTCTCTCAACAGGGTGCGTCTATTGAATTTTGCCTGTCGGCCAAGGTATCCGATGTAGTGTCACCACTTCAAACATAATCAATTCTTGATACACAAGGAGAGGTTACACACACAAAGGATGAGTTGACGGAAACAAGAGTTTCGACCATTTTAAGGTCGGATTCGATTGTTCAAGGTTCGTTAGTGGACCAATTGCCTTTACAGGTGTTAGGAGAGGATACTGACCCAAAAGCCATATGTCAGTGGTCAGTGTCTACCTCCCCAGGCTTAAATCCCCAGGATGCATCTGCGGATAGTGGATCTGACATAGGTGCAGATCGGCAACTTGTTGACAATGATTCAGATATTACCTGATAAGTCACAAGGAAATGTCTTCACATACATTAGAAGGGAACTTTGATCTTTATGCTAAATTCGTTGGATCATTGTTTACCTTCCCAGAATTCAAATCTGGAACCCAAAAAGGGAAACTAGCAACTTGTAGATTATGACTAAGATTTATCTGACGAGTTTAACAAGGATGGGGATTTGTGAACTCCCATTGCACCACCTGTGACCTCCTTAAGGATGGCTAAGGTGATTTTCCTTGCAGGTACAGCTGGATTATGGAGCTATGAGAGAAGAGTGATACACTTGTGAGAATGAGTGTAAACACGAGTGGAGAGAAGAGTGAAACACATGTGAGGTACACTAAAACACAATCACACACTCACAGTAAGGAAGAAAGAGAAACTACTTGTTATTTCTTTTCCAACCAAGTGAAATATGAGAACTCCTTCAGACGACGGCATACATTCCTTCTTTAAGGGGGAGATAAAAGCTTAAGTAATAGTTTGGAGGATTCCTCAACTAAGGGGGAGAAATAGCAGGGAGGAAGAAAAAGATCCTAAAAATGTACACTACACCACACCATTGTTGTTTGTAACTACGGATCCTATTGTACGGGAGAGGTGGTAAACACAAGGTGATTTCCTAGTAAGGGAAGAAGCTGTTAGGGGAGTACCATTGGTTTTTATCTGCGGATCCTATTGTACGGGAGAGGTGGTAAAACGAAGGTGATCTTCTTTAATCAGTTGATTCTCATAGGGGGAGAAGCAAGAGAGATATGGGCTTCTCAACAGGAAATGTGGTTGTACAAATGAAGATGGAACTACTTGAAGATATGTTCAGTCTAGAGGAACATCTACTTGGAATCTGGAAAATGTTAAATCTCATCCAGAACTTTTCTGCTATTTACTTTGCATGTATATTTATATCTTTTTCTTATTTGTTAGTTGAGTTATCCTCTAGGTATTTGTGTGTTATTGTCTAACAAACAAATAGGGGGAGATTGTAAGTCATATGTCATAGCCTATTTGTATATTTGAGGATTCAACTCAACTCAAATAAGAATGTAATAAGTAAATAGTGGATCTACCGTTAGAGAGATCTCGCAAAGTAATATCTGTCAAAGGATTCAGAAACAAGGTTCATCTACAGACTTGAGGAGTTAATTCACTGGAAGAAGTTCAAGAAGTTGATCATGCCTCAGTGATATAAATCAAGATCGTGGATTTAATCAAGTGACAGAGATCTCGTCAGGGTATCAATTAATTACAAGGATTTAATCTGAAGAAAATCAAAGTGTCAAAGTCAAGACATGAAGAAACGTCACGGAAGTTAGTCACTCATGAACCAGACAGTACATCGAGTGTCAACGTTGAAGTGGTGGAATTGATTCATAATTGACTGTGATTATCAGAAGATTTTCAGAAGAATGGTTGCTGCTTAAGATTAGTTTTAATTCTCTATTAATTAATTAAGTCATATAATTTAATTAAGAAAATAAATTATATCTGCAAAGATTAATTTATTGATTAATTGAATTAATTGATTAATTAATTCTGAATTAATATTAATGATTTTCAGAATTTTAATTGGTTTAAAATCTGCTTAAATTCAAAACAAGACAATTCATTTGAACTAGTATGACAATCGGTATGACAATTGATAGTCATACCGAAAGTCATGCCAATACATTTAATTGTCTTATTAGAATTTCTGTTTAGATTAAAATCTGTTATTAATTCAGCAAGACAATTTATTTGAACTAATATGACAATCGGTATGACAATCAATAGTCATACCGAAAGTCTTGCTAGTTCATTTTGATTGTCTTGCTAGTTGTAAACATTGTCCTACCGAAAGTCTTGCCAGCTATAGGATTGTCATGCCAATTCAATTCTATTCGGTTGTTGATTAAAAAGAAGCAGAGAAGCAGCAACTCAATAATCCAGAAAAAATAGAAGCCAAGAACAAACAGAAAGAAAAAGCAGCCGCCTCTGAAACATTCAATTTTTTATCTGCTTAATTCAAGATCAATTTCTAGATTGCAAAGTTAAATCCAATCAACTAGAAATCATTCTCTTGTTCTTGTGTAACAATCTAGCGGATCAAAATCCCTAGAACTTAATCTCAAATCGCGTTTAGCATTTGATTCTAATTATTGCAAAAATAGAAAAAGTTCATGTCGAATTTATTCTAGATTTATGATAATTGATTTGAGATTAATACCTTGTAATCGATACAATTATTGTAACACCTTTCAAGTTTAATAATATTTTTATTTAACTTGAATTTTGTTTCACTTTTTTTTATTCCGCATTTATTCGATTATTTGGTACTGTTTGTATTCAACCCCCCTTCTACAAACACACTGGGACCTAACAATAAGCCACAAAATCCTTGTTTTCATTGTGGTAGTTTATGGCATTCCATTTATACTTGTAAGGAATATCATAGTTTGTACTATGATTATTATCAAATAAAACCTTCTTTAAAGAAAGTTACCATTGTTCCTTCTAGTGTAAGTTCTGATTCAAAGTCTGATAGTGTAAATTCTGATAAGAAAAATGTTAACATAAATTATGATGCTAAATCCGCTGCAAATGTTAACAAACTTAATAAGGCCAAAGGATCCAAGCAAGTCTGGGTCCTTAAAACTAATCATTAGTGGTCTTTGTGATTGCAGGGCAACAGGAAAAACATCCTAGTTCTGGACAGTGGATGTTCAGGACATATGACTGGAAATAAAGCTCTGCTATCAGACTTTGTGGAGAAGGCTGGCCCAAGTGTTTCTTATGGAGATGGCAAAATTGGAAAAATGTTGGGATATGGCAATATCAATCTTGGGAATGTCATCATTAAAGAAGTAGCTTTGGTCTTAGGACTTAAACACAATCTGCTGAGTGTTAGTCAAATCTGTGACAGAGGTTATCATGTGGATTTCTTTGAAGAACACTGTAAAGTTATTAGTAAATCTATAGACAAAGCTGTTCTGAAAGGATACAGGCGTGGTAACATTTATGAAGCCAAGCTTTCAACAAGTACTGATGGTTCTCCAGTCTGTCTGATTAGTAGAGCATCAATTGAAGAAAGCTGGAACTGGCACAAGAAACTCTCTCATTTAAATTTCAACAATATAAATAAATTAGTCAAGAAAGATCTTGTGAGAGGACTACCAAAGTCAGTATTTGCTCCTGATGGCCTTTGTGATTCTTGTCAGAAGGCTAAACAAAGGAAATCCTGAATCATCAATTCTTGAGCCTTATCACCTACTACATGTTGATCTATTTGGTCCAGTAAATGTCATGTCTATTGCAAAGAAGAAATATGCTATGGTCATAGTGGATGAGTTCACCAGATACACATGGGTGTATTTCTTGCACACAAAAAGTGAAACTGCATCTCTCTTGATTGATCATGTCAAGCAACTGGATAAATTGGTCAAAGATTCAGTAAAGATAATAAGAAGTGATAATGGTACTTAGTTCAAGAATTTGATAATGGAAGAGTTCTGCAAAGACCATGGAATCAAGCAGGAATTCTCTGCTCCTGGAACTCCACAGCAAAATGGAGTTGTTGAAAGAAAGAATAGAACTCTTATTGAAGCTGCACATACAATGCTTGATGAAGCAAAGCTTCCAACCTATTTCTGGGCTGAAGCTGTGCAAACTGCTTGCTTTACTCAGAATGCAACACTCATTAAAAAGCAAGGAAAGACACCATATGAGATGGTGAAGAAAAAGAAGCCAAATCTGAAGTATTTTCATGTATTTGGATGCAAATGTTTTGTTCTTAAGACTCACCCTGAACAGCTATCCAAATTTGATCTAAAAGCTGATGAAGGAATCTTTCTTGGATATCCACTTTCCACAAAAGCCTTCAGAGTCTATAACTTGAGAACAAGAGTGGTCATGGAATCTATCAATGTCTCTTTTGATGATAAGAAAATTACTGGACTTGAAGATTTCAATGATCATGATCAGCTAAGATTTGAAAATGAAGACTTAAATTCTGATACTGAAAATCCTGACAGTCTAAATCCTGATACTGCAAACTCTGATGGATTAAACTCTGATGTTATTGAAACTGTGATGACTACGCCAAAGGAAGATGCACCTATGCAGGGGGAGCATACTCAAGATACACCCACATCTTAAGAAGCATCAGAACATACATCTGGCTCTTCAAGTTCTGATTCATCAAGTTCTGATAAGCCAAGTTCGGATAATTCTGAAAACTTAAATTCTGAAGAATCCAACTCAGAGAGCATAGTTTCAGGGGGAGCATCAGAAAATGTTGATGAAGATAGCATGGATCATGGGGGAGCATCCAGTTCTAGAGAAAACCTTCCATCTGCAAGGAAGTGGCCTAAATCACATACACCTGACTTAATAATTGGAAATCCTGATGCAGGTATCAGAACTAGAACAGCTACTTCAAGTGAATGTCTTTACAATTCTTTTCTTTCTCAGACTGAACCAAAGAAAGTGGAAGAAGATCTTCAAGATGCTGATTGGGTGCAAGCAATGCAGGAAGAGTTAAATGAATTTGAAAGAAACAAAGTCTGGACCCTAGTGCCAAGACCAAAGAACAGATCTATTGTTGGTACAAAGTGGGTATTCAGAAACAAAACTGATAGTGATGACATAATTACAAGGAATAAGGCAAGGTTGGTTGCAAAAGGATATTCTCAACAGGAGGGAATTGATTATGATGAAACATTTGCACCAGTTGCTAGATTGGAAGCCATAAGGATATTTTTGGCTTATGCTGCTCACAAAAAGTTTAGTGTCTTTCAAATGGATGTCAAAAGTGCTTTTCTCAATGGAGAATTGGAGGATGAAATATATGTTGAACAACCTCCAGGCTTTGTAGATCCCAAATATCCTAATCATGTCTACTGGCTTGATAAAGCACTTTATGACCTTAAGCAAGCTCCAAGAGCATGGTATGAGACTTTGACTCGGTTTTGTTGGATTTTTAAACGCAGCGGGGCGTGGAAAAATACTTTTTACACATACAAAATCCAAATAAAAGCATATAAATCGTGAATAAAAATTCGAGGGATCGAATCTAACCTTTTAAAATAATTCGGAGACAACGATCAGAGATCCTTAGCAGTTGCTCCTCAAGTGTGAAGCACTCCACCGGTATCCACCAAGAAAACGACTTTTAGGAGGAGGAGGAGGTGGAGATAATTTGGTTTTCTAAAACTTTTGGGTTTCTGGGGTTAGAATAAAATTAGGGTCTATAATAGTGTATTTATAGGCAAAATTTTCAGCTGAAATTTTCCCATAAATATTATTATTATTATCCCATTTATTATTCTCATTAATAATTAAAACACCTTTTAATCATTAATCCTTTTTCTAAACACTTTAGAAATAATTCTCACTCTTGATTTAATTTCCAAAAATTAAATCCTTTAATTAATAATATTAAGAACTTTTCTTAATTAATTTATAATCAATTAAATCTTATTTAATCAATTATTAAATTTGCCAATTAATTATTTATTTCATAAATCAATAATTATTAGCCATTATTAATTAATTCCTCCACCATTAAATCATTCTCTTTTTATGGTGTGACCCTGTAGGTTCAATATTAAGCCGGTAGTAGAAATAAATAATAATAAAACTATTTTATCATTATTTATATAAATTCTCTAATTTATTAAATATGATTAATTAATTAATCACATTTATTCTACATCGTGAGTGATGCTTCTCAACATATCGCGACTATCCGGATAATATGAATTCACTGCTTAGAATACCAAGAACCTGTCAGTGAATAGTTACCGTACAATAAACTCCTTCTACCCTACAATGTCCCGATTAAATACAAGGCATGGATCTCGTGTCAAGCCTATCTAATTTAATCACTTGCTTACCATTTACTATGCGTAGTTCTATGCAAATTAGAAACTCCTTTCTAATTTCATTCACTCTGGCCATAGATTCCTGAACTAGCATAAGTGGATCGACCTTGAATATTCGCTTCCTTCACTGGAAGGGGTAGATCCTTTATTAATCATACACTATCTTCGTGTACAAATTCCTATACCCAGAAGAGCCCTAATAATTGTCCCTGGAGACTAAGAACTAAACCAAAGCATAGTTCAGTGTACACAAGATGACTATGATGACCTCAAGTCTAAGGATAGCTGTACAACTATCACTAGGTGAACAACTGCTGACACGTGAGTGAGCTCCATCAGTTGTTCAGCTGTGCGAGTCATGTTCAGTGAACTTATTCTATAATAAGCACCTACATACTAGCTATAGTGTCACCACACAAATGTCTATGAGAACAGACATCCTTCATAATGAAGCAAACATAGTATGTACCGATCTTTACGGATTATTAATTACCAGTTAGTAATCCTATGACCAAGAACTATTTAAGTTTAGAGTTATCATCTTTTTAGGTCTCACTATTATGATCTCATCATAATCCATAAAAAGCTTTACTCTAAACTATGGTATATCTTATTTAAACACTTAAATAGATAAAGCCCGTAATAAAAACAAAACAAGTCTTTATTAATATCAATGAAATAAAAACAGATTACATAAAAGTTATTCCTAAATCCTAATACATGATTGGACTTAGGACATATTCCTTTCAATCTCCCACTTGTACTAAAGCCAATCACTCTGGTATCTAATACCCATCTCATCTTTATGACGATCAAAGTGACTTTCAAAAAGTAGCTTTGTGAGTGAGTCTGCTATGTTGTTATGTGTGTCAACTCTATTTCAATACAATATAAGAAATGTTACCGCGCTCCCATTAACCCTTTTGTAGACGCATGGTTCATCTACGTTTTTGATAAAATCAAACTCTTTGATTGTCTCATCAAAATGAATGTTCCATCTACGAGAAGTTTGCTTTAAACCACATATGGTTCGCAGCAGCTTACACACTAGGTTTTCATTTCTCTTGGAAATAAAACCATCTGGCTATATGCCAGATCACATAGTCGTAGTAAGCAGCAATCGCAAGCAAAATCCGAACTGATTTTAACAGGGCTACAGGCAAAAAGTTTCATCAAAGTCAATCCATTGCCTTTGTTTGAATCCTTTTTCCAAAAGCCTGGCCTTATAGGTCTCCACCTGGCCATCTGCTATAATCTATCTTTTGTATACCGTATACATAGATTCCATTCTGGATTTCATGGCACTATGCCATTTCTCTTAGTCAACACTACTCATAGCCTCATTATAGGTCACAGGGTCGTCATCAACAATGATCGACAACTCATTGTCATTCTCAATGACAAGGCCATATTACCTCTCAGGTTGGCGAGACACTCTCCCTGATCTATGAATGGGATGTTCCACAAAAGGTTGTTTAGTCAGAACAGGTGTTTCCACTTGATCCGTAGTAGTTTGTGCTTCTTGAACTTCATCAAGTTCAATTTTGCTCCCACTGTTTCCTTCAAGGATAAACTCCTTTTCCAAGAAGGTAGCATGTCTGGAGACAAACACCCGATGATCGGTGTAAAAGTAATACCCTAAAGTCTCTTTAGGATATCCCACAAAACTACATTTTATGGATCGATATTCCAGCTTATCTGGGTCAACTTACTTGACACAAGCTGGACATCCCCAAATCTTAACGTGTTTAAGACTCGGTTTCCTTACTTTCCATATCTCATATGAAGTTTGAGGAACAGATTTGGAAGGCACCTTATTCAGTAAATATGCTGAGGTTTCCAATGCATAACCCCATAGGAATACTGGAAGATTTGTATAGCTCATCATGGACCGAACTATGTCTAACAAAGTTCGATTTCTCCTTTCAGATACCAATCTGGAGGAGTCCACCGGGAGACTATACCATTTACTTTGAGATAATCCAGAAACTCTCCATTCAAGTATCCACCACCTCGATCTAATCGAAGAATTATGATACTATGTTTGGTTTGTTTCTCCACTTCATACTTATATTCTTTGAACTTTTCAAAGGCCTCAGACTTGTGTTTCATCAAACACATATCCGAATCCAGATCTATCATCTATGAAAGTAATGAAGTATGAAAATCCACCCATGGCTTGCTTAGACATTGGTCCACATACATCTGTGTGTACCATTCCTAGCAAATCTGCAGCCCTCTCTCCATGTCCACTAAATGGAGACTGCAGTGCCACTATAAAGTGAGATTTTCATCATCCCTTTTCTTTTATTAGTTTGTTCAATCTGAAGTAAATTATATCACATATATACAGACCATTATTTAAAGTACCACGTCCATAAAGAATATCATCTCTAAGAATAGAACATTCATTATTCTCAATAATAAATGAAAATCCAGCCAAGTCTAACAGGGGAATAATATTCCTCACAATCGAGGGAACAAAATAACAATTATTTCAAACAATAGTCTTGCCCGTAGGCATATGTAAATGAAATGATTCTACATCTTCAGCAGCAACTCTTGCTCCATTTCCATCAGTAGAATCACCTCCTCTTCCTCAAGAGTCCTACTTCTCCTTGGTCCCTGCAACAAATTACAGATATGAGAACCACAGGCGGTATCTAATACCCAAGTTGAAATGACATATTCACTTCTATTATGAACATACCTGAATCAGAAGCGGTAGTCTCACTACCCTTCTTCTTCAATTCTGCAAGGTAAACCTTGCAGTTCCTCTTCCAGTGCCCCACCTTATTACAGTGAAAGCAAACAACTTTGCTCTTGGGGTCTTCAGCTTTTGGTGGAACCGGCGTTTTCTTACCTACTTTCTTCTTCTTGGAAGGGTTCCTCTTCCTTTTCTTAGGATTGGAACCTTCACCAATTAGAAGAATAGAACTCTTCTTAGGGGGAAAATTCGATTCCGCAGTCTTCAACATGTTGTGGAGTTCAGGCAGGCTGACATCCAACTTATTCATGTGAAAGTTCACAACAAACTGCGAGAACGAACTCAGAAGCGATTGCAAGACCAAGTCTCGGATCAGCTCCCCATCCATGGCAAAACCAAGTTGTCCAAGACGTTCAATCAAATTGATCATCTTAAGTACATGGTCATTCACAGATGATCCCTCAGACATCCTACACCCGAACAACTCCTTCGATATCTCATATCGAGCTGTCCTCCCCGCCATATCATACAACTCTTGTAGATGCATGAGGATAGTGTGAGCATCCATATGCTCATGTTGCTTCTGTAGCTCAATGTTCATGGAAGCTAGCATGATGCATTGAACAACATTTGCATCATCTATCCACTTACGATACACAACATGTTCATCATTATGTGCATCACTAGCAGGTTCAGTAGGCTTAGGTGAGTCAATCACGTATTCCAGCTTTTCAATCCTGAGAACAATTCTCAAGTTTCGAAGCCAGTCAGCATAATTAGGACCAGTCAATTTGTGAGCATCTAGTATGCTCCTGAGTGATAGTGCAGAAGACATAATGTACAAAGTAAATCTGTAAATGATAAACACATAACAACACTTAGCAAATATTCGATTTCATTTCAAAATACTATATGAATCGGGTCTTTATTCATAAGTGGCTCCCACTAGTTTTCCTAATTTATTCAACCTCCTACATGAAAAATTAAGCATTCATAATGCTAGTGGGAATAGGGATCCTACATTCCATTACACAACCCCGGCTGTGGCACGAAACGCCATGTAATGTTCAATAGGCAGACAACTCTTGTCAATTACATCTAATGTTATTCCCTAATCAAAATTTATCCTCTTGAATAATTGAGTCACGGCTGTGGCACGACAAACTCAATATTCTAAGTCAAGTCTAACACAACATTCCGTACAATTGAATCAGTCCCCAAAGGCCCACGGCTGTGGCACGTAACGACCTTTAGATTCTTATTCAATGTACACATCTCTATGTAATAGACAAGTATTTCTTATTTCGAAATCAAAGCCCTCGGCTGTGGCACGAAACGACAATGATTCAAAAATAAGAACTACTTTCTACCATGTTAGAAGGCTATGACCGACACAAGCCCGTTGTATCATTGGCCAATTACTACTTGATATTATTTAATTTTAGAGGGATTATATTAAGTTACAATCATAATCATATTATAAAGAGATTCTTCCTTTTAAATTAAATATTTTAAATCAATAATCAATAATCAGACGATTCCCAGATCGGGTGGAGCATTGTCAAGAGGCGTCACTTAATAACCCTTTCTTACAGATAAAATCTGTTGTTGACAGAATCAACCTTTCTCTCAAATCGAAAATTCATATTCAATTACGTGTTTCACAAACACAAGAATCTCATGATTGTATTCATAATATTGTTCTTAAGGTTATGAAACAATTTCACTATACTAGGTTGTCTAACAAACGCCTTATGTTTATTTAAGTTCACCTAAATCTATCATCGCATGATAAACTAAGCATATATCACATATATCAACATGAATAAACATCAAGGTAGGCATGTTACATCATCTAGCACATTAGTCTAAGCATTATACATCTCTATGTATCACATGAAGCATTTAAAAGCAACTAAAACAGTAAAAAATAGCTTTAAAACACTTCATGGAAATATAAACAGTTCAAAACTTTTATATAAACTAAAATTGATCACTCCATTAGATCTGTCTCGGAAAAACGAATCCAACGGTATATTGCACGCCCAAAACGGAGTTACGAAACTCCCAGAAAATCAATTTTAAAATCAACAGACGGGCGGTAACGCATTACAGGAACGCGTTACAAGCCCTGTAACGCATTCCGGTGATGCGTTACACCCCTTTTCAGCCATTAAAGGGTGTAACGCATTCCGTGAATGCGCCACAGGTGTGTAACGCATTCCCGAAATGCGTTACACCCCTATATTTTTTTTTCAGCAGCCGTCTTCTTTTTCTTGCCTCGAACAGCGTGCCGCCGTACTGTACCCTGTACCCTTGCTTTTCTTTGTCCGTGCAGCACAACAGTAGATGCAGATTTCAACAGGTATACAAACATATATATATATATATACAATATATACATATATATAATTATTTAATTACGAATTTAATTGTAACAACTTCAAAAATTCATAATAAAAAATCTATACATCCTAAAATTATGAAAAAAATACCCAGACGATCTACAACACTTGTAGAACCCAGATAAACATTCAAAATTATTCTGAGAAACGATTTCTCATCAGACAAAATTAATCCATAATATAACTTGTAAAAATCATAATTAATTCATACAAGCACATAAAATTCTGAAATTTTTACCACAGATCTATATGCATACAACCTATGCTCTGATACCATTGTTGGATTTTTAAACGTAGCGGGGCGTGGAAAAACACTTTTTACACATACAAAATCCAAATAAAAGCATATAAATCGTGAATAAAAATTCGAGGGATCGAATCTAACCTTTTAAAATAATTCGGAGACAACGATCAGAGATCCTTAGCAGTTGCTCCTCAAGTGTGAAGCACTCCACCGGTATCCACCAAGAAAACGACTTTTAGGAGGAGGAGGAGGTGGAGAGAATTTGGTTTTCTAAAACTTTTGGGTTTCTGGGGTTAGAATAAAATTAGGGTCTATAATAGTGTATTTATAGGCAAAATTTTCAGCTAAAATTTTCCCATAAATATTATTATTATTATCCCATTTATTATTCTCATTAATAATTAAAACACCTTTTAATCATTAATCCTTTTTCTAAACACTTTAGAAATAATTCTCACTCTTGATTTAATTTTCAAAAATTAAATCCTTTAATTAATAATATTAAGAACTTTTCTTAATTAATTTATAATCAATTAAATCTCATTTAATCAATTATTAAATTTGCCAATTAATTATTTATTTCATAAATAAATAATTATTAGCCATTATTAATTAATTCCTCCACCATTAAATCATTCTCTTTTTATGGTGTGACCCTGTAGGTTCAATATTAAGCCGGTAGTAGAAATAAATAATAATAAAACTATTTTATCATTATTTATATAAATTCTCTAATTTATTAAATATGATTAATTAATTAATCACATTTATTCTACATCGTGAGTGATGCTTCTCAACATATCGCGACTATCCGGATAATATGAATTCACTGCTTAGAATACCAAGAACCTGTCAGTGAATAGTTACCGTACAATAAACTCCTTCTACCCTACAATGTCCCGATTAAATACAAGGCATGGATCTCGTGTCAAGCCTATCTAATTTAATCACTTGCTTACCATTTACTATGCGTAGTTCTATGCAAATTAGAAACTCCTTTCTAATTTCATTCACTCTGGCCAGAGATTCCTGAACTAGCATAAGTGGATCAGCCTTGAATATTCGCTTCCTTCACTGGAAGGGGTAGATCCTTTATTGATCATACACTATCTTCGTGTACAAATTCCTATACCCAGAAGAGCCCTAATAATTGTCCCTGGAGACTAAGAACTAAACCAAAGCATAGTTCAGTGTACACAAGATGACTATGATGACCTCAAGTCTAAGGATACTTGTACAACTATCACTAGGTGAACAACTGCTGACACGTGAGTGAACTCCATCAGTTGTTCAGCTGTGCGAGTCATGTTCAATGAACTTATTCTATAATAAGCACCTACATACTAGCTATAGTGTCACCACACAAATGTCTATGAGAACAAACATCCTTCATAATGAAGCAAGCATAGTATGTACCGATCTTTACAGATTATTAATTACCAGTTAGTAATCCTATGACTAGGAACTATTTAAGTTTAGAGTTATCATCTTTTTAGGTCTCATTATTATGATCTCATCATAATCCATAAAAAGCTTTACTCTAAACTATGGTATATCTTATTTAAATACTTAAATAGATAAAGCCCGTAATAAAAACAAAACAAGTCTTTATTAATATCAATGAAATCAAAACAGATTACATAAAAGTTATTCCTAAATCCTAATACATGATTGGACTTAGGACATATTTCTTTCAGGTTTCTTCTGGAAAGTGGATTTAACAGAGGAACTATAGACAAAAACTGTTCTACCTCAACCATGGAAAGGACTTACTTCTGGTTCAGATATATGTTGATGATATCATCTTTGGTTCTACAAATGACAGACTTTGCAAGAAGCTTGCCAAACTGATGCAGTCAAGATATCAAATGAGTATGATGGGGGAACTTAGCTATTTTCTGGGCCTTCAAGTCAAGCAGAATGAAGAAGGCACTTTTATTTGTCAAACTAAGTACACCAGAAATTTGCTGAAGAAATTTGGAATGCAAGATTGTTCAAGTGCATCCACTCCCATGGCTACTGCAACAAAACTGGATAAGGATACTGGTAAATCAGTAGATATTGCTGATTACAGAGGTATGATTGGCTCGTTACTCTATTTAACTGCTAATAGACCTGATATCATGTATGCTACCTGTCTTTGTGCAAGATTTCAAGCAGATCCAAGAGAACCTCACTTAACAGTTGCGAAAAGAATTTTCAAGTATCTTAATGGAACAGCTGATCTGGGATTGTGGTATCCCAGAGAATCATATTTTATACTAATAGGTTACTCAGATGCAGATTTTGCAGGTTGCAAAATTGACAGGAAAAGCACAAGTGGAAGCTGCCAATTTCTTGGAGGCATATTGGTTTATTGGTTTAGCAAGAAACAAAAGTCAATTTCCACATCAACTGCAGAAGCAGAGTACATTGTTGCAGGAAGCTATTGTGCACATATTCTTTGGATGAAGAATCAGTTACTGGATTATGGGTTAACATATTTTAAAATCCCTATTTACTGTGATAATTAAAGTGCTATTGCTATGACAGGTAATCCAGTTCAACACTCAATGACAAAGCACATCACATTAGGTACCACTTCATAAGGGAACATGTGGATGAAGGTACATGGAATTGCATTTTGTTCCAATAGATCAACAACTAACAGATATCTTCACAAAACCACTGTGTGAAGCTACATTTACAAGATTGGTAAATGAACTTGTAATGGTTTCAGGTTCTTTCTCTAAATCTGCTTAGCTCTTATTCTGATGCATCAGACTTTATGATCAGTATTTACAGAAATTACTCTCTTTGTGTATTCTGTGCTTAATTGAATATTGCTTAAGTACTGATTGTTGTCTGATATGAATTTCTAAACTCTGGTAGTGATATGACTGTTTATGTGACTATTCAATCCTATGAGGATAACTGTGCTAGATGCTGACCTAGTAGTCTTTAATATACTAGAGATCCCATGTTAGAAGTAATTATTTATGTGGAAATCTATTGACACAAGCAAATTCTGATATTGAGCTTAGTTAAGTTTACTTTGTCTATCTTATTACTAAGTCAAAAACTAGAATAATGCTTCTCATCTGTTAAGTTCTGATGTTAGTAAATCTGTTGAATGTACTAAATGCTGATAAACCTCACTTATCAAAAGAAAAAGGAAAAGAAACAAGGAATGAAAATCAGATACTCCTTTGAGATCTAGAGTAAAAATGTGGAAGGGACGACCCAAGTGCATTGCTGGTATTAAGTAATATGCATCAGAAAAGCAAATAATTATTTTTCTTGGTGACTTTTCATACTCTATGATTACTGGAGATATACTCTGATTAAAGCATAAATTCTGATAAGCAGTCGTGACTCACTTACACTAAGAAGCCACTGTAAAATGGAATTTCAAAAGATGCAGAAAATAAGCACAAAAACAGTTGAGGTGGACTCGTGCATGATCTCATTCAAAAGTAAACTTCAGAATAATGACAGATTTTTAGTAAAGTTCTTAGTTATTCCTTATTTCTAAGATGTACTGAAGTGAATCAGACTTTACTCTTTGTCTGATATCTTGCTTAATGCACACACTTACACTCCATATGAATGATGAAAATTACTGTGGCGTTCAATGTTGTTTTAGATGAACAGTTTATGTGTCAGATTGCATAAATTCTGAGGACAAGTTCTGCTGGAAGTTCTGATAAATAAGTTCTGAAGAACCGAAATCAGCATTTGTGTGAAGAATCACAGAGATAGGCATTCATTTTTCGAGTTAAGAAATCATGTTCTGATGACTATTAAGTTCTGATATAAGTCTAAGTGCTGATATTAAATTCTGATCCTCTACTTGACTTATTTGAGGTTAAAATCTGAAACAGTCTTATTTTAAATCAGAATATGTACGGGTGATATATTAACAGTCAATACAATTAGGGTTAGTAGAACACGTACATGCACAATAATATTTACTTGTTTCTTGTGCGCATTAAACCCTGTTTTACTCTTCCAATGACTGTTTTTTTTCTTCTTCCTAGTCTAGGGAGACGAGGTAGAATTATTTCTACCTGTCAGCATTAAATTTCCTTGCGTCTCCTGAAATTCTATTGCCTATATAAACCAACACCTCAAATTAGCCTACACATCATTTCTTTTCTTACACATTCACTCTCTTTTCCTTCATATCAACAAAATCATGGTTAACTACAACATGTTCTTGAACTATGAGACCTTCAACATGGAGTTGAGCTGTGCGGACTGGCAGCAGGAATGACATGTTACTGCCATTCCTGATGAGATTTGGGACTCGGTTCCCCAGGAGGTTCTCACACACCTCCGGTTCTTTTACATGGACTACCATCGCCATCTTGAGCGATTGGAAGAAGAAAGGCTGGAAGCTCTCCGCCAACAAGAGTGAATCATTCGACTCGCTATTCTTTTTGTAGAGAGTCGGAAGAAGAAATAATTTGTTTTCTTCTTCCTGTTTTTCTTCATCGTCAGCTTTGTCTAGCTTCTTAACAAAGGACAAAAGCTGTTGATGTTGGAGTTTGTAGCTTAGGACAGTCTTGTAATGTTCTGATGTAAATTTAAATTTCATGAATGTATTCTCTTAATATATTAATGGAATTTTATATTTTTACAGGATTTTCTCTGAGATGTTTGCAATTCTACTGCATTTTTAAATCCTGATATATCCATATTCTGATGACCATTTTAATTACTGATATAAATTAAGTTCTGATTCTGAAATGTCAGTACTTGTTTACTTGATTTATTTTTTGGTCATTCTCACACTTTATATTTTTCCAGAAAATGGGTTTTGCAGTAAAAATGATTAAATAAGTGGGAACAGTTTAAATTTTGAATTAAAACTGACTTCCCTCAATTAATGGGATTACTTGGTAAGTGGAACGGTTTTTCCTTGAAAAACTGCATGTGATAAGTTATGATTACAATTTTCCCGTGCCCATTAACTATTCATTATTGCTGCATGTCTTACAGGTGTCCAACGGTTATTTTTTTTAACCATGTATAAGTAAGAGAGAGAGAAGATTATACAATCTTTTATTTACTTTTACACTTTATCTCTCTTTCTTTACTTTTACTCTCTCTCATCTCCTGACGTTGTTTTTGATACAGACATTTTGTCAAACACCTTACATGCAAACTTATTTCGCAATTTTTCTCATGGCACCTAAGAATTTGATTATATATGGAGCCAAGTTTGTTCCCAACAACTATGCTGCAATCTTAAACCATGATGAAGCTCCATCTGATTTGCACTTTGTGCAAGATCTTCTGGCACACAGTGAAATTAGGTATGCATTGACCCAGCCTCAAGTCATTTCAAGCCAACAAGTTCTGACGTTTTGGCGGACTGGGCACTTTGACAATGGTGGTGCTACTGGTACTCCCAGCATTATTTTCGAAGTAAATGATGTTGAGCATGTGGTAACTCCTGGAGCAGTTCGCAAGGCTCTACATTTACCAGAAGGCTTCATTTTCTCAACAGCGGAGGAACCAGTTTTACAGCAGCTCATGGCCAATTTAGGGTATGAGAAGAGTTTGGCCAAGCTTGGACAGTTGAAAAGAGCACATATCAGAAAGGAATAGAGCTTTTTCTTCGACTGCATCACTAAAGCATTTGGCAATAAGTGTTCCAACTTTGATGTCATTCCAATCATGAGTCATCACATCGGGTATGCTATTATTCACCAAACTCATTTTGATTTTGCAAGTGCTGTGCTAGATTCTGTCAGCTTATATATACTTTTTGTTGTGCTGATGACCCTCAACTAGCCAGTTCTTTATTTCCACCTTTTAAACTTGCAAAATGTGCTTTTAATGACTTGGTAAATGATGACATTAAGAAAATGGTAGTTAGACCCTTACAAATACCTCAGTCTGTAAAACAGATCTTGGTAAATGCTGATCCTCTAACCTACAGATCTTTTTACCCTGATGTACAACCTACCACCACATCCCAAACACCATAAAAACCATCAGAAAATACCACTCATACATCTATACCTCAATCCTCTATCAGAACACATCTCAAACCTTCACAGATAGCTCAACCTTCATCCTCAGCACCTACTGTGAAGCCTTCATCTTCAAAGCCCAAGAGGACAAGGACTGTCCCTCAGACATCACAGAAGAGAAGGAGGATTGTTCTGAGAGATGAGTCTGATAGTGAAGAACAGGTTTCTGCATCAGAACCTGTTATGAAAGAAGCTGAGAAGGTCCCTTCTCAGAAGGATTTTGGAATTGGGGGATCTAAGCTTCTCAAAAGGCTTAGAAGAATGACTTATGCTGAACCTCCCAAGGAATCCCCACCTTCAAAGAGATACAAGAAACAGAGAGCTAAAAGGCCAGGTTCAGATGATGAGGAAACAACAACTAAGGAAGGAGATCAAGAATCTCTGATCTCAAAAGAACCAGAATTTGCTGAAGCTACTGCATCTCCCTCTCCATTGTCCCCAACTCAGGAAGCTGCTACCGATAAGGCAAACACACCATCTGTGTCTCCTGTACATGAAACTGTATCTCCTGTAGACCCATGTACAAGTGCTGAAATTGATATTCACAACCTGGTTGTGCCTGAGGTTCTCTACTTAGAAGCTCCAACAACAATTAATCCATCAACAACACCTTTTACTAATGCTACTCAAACTCCAGAATTGTCTACAACACCTTCTCTGCATCTAGATGTTGATGATCGGAATATAGGTGAGCATCAGGATATGGCTGTTGATCAGAACTTGGAAACAAATCAGCACTTAGAGGATGATGCTAAAGGCTCAATTGCTTCTCATACTGTTGTTTTATCAGAAGATGCTGATTCTGTCAGTTCTGATGCTTCAAATGCTGATACTACTGGTGATGCTGCTATAAATGAAGATGCTACTGCAGCTGGTCCTTCAGGACATGCAACTCAACAGACTGTTTCTAAATCTGAACTAGTCAAGAAGTTTGTTCGAGGAGAAGCACCAGTACCTTGGAGTGAAACTCCTAAAGGACAGGAGTGGACTAAGGAATGGAACTCAGTTACCTTTGTTCCATCAGAAAAAATTCTTGCTGATCACTTGGCAAAAGCTGATGAGATGTTAATTAATGATGATTTCAAGACACAGCTTCGAGTCACTGCAAGGTCTTCATTCAACAACTCGTGCAGAGTTACATAAAATTCAGGAAGAATTTCTCAAGCAAGAAACGGTTAAGAAAATTGACAAGAAAACTTTCTTCTAACCTACCTTTGACAGAGTTGCTTACATTGAGAAGACCCAAGAGAAGCAACATTCTCAGATTGATGATATTTTGAAAAATCAAGCTTCTCAGCAATCTCAACTCGATGAAATTCAAGCCTCAGTGGAATTGCTTGTCTCTCTTCTTTTACCTGCTGATGCCAAAAAGGGGGAGAATGTAATTAAGTCCAAATACAAAACTGTTAAGACACTAAAGGGGAAGGATGATGAAAAAGATGACCAGGGAAACTCTGGAATGGGTGGAGGGCATGGTCAAGGTAGAAGTTTCTCATCAAGAAGAGCTGAAATTACAAGTCACAGGACAAGTTCTGATGCTGGAAAAAGAATTACTTCTGCTACTGGTAAAAGGATAAGTTCTGATGAACTTTTGGATCTTGATGAAGAAATATCAAGACAGCTATTTCTGAAAGAAAATACAGGAATGGACTTTGAGAGTCTGATAGAAGAAGAAGCTAGACTTAAGTCAGAAAAAGTCAAATCTAAATCTGAAGCTTCTGTTGGTAAAAAGAAACTTCCAAAGGTCAAAGGCATTGTGATAAAAGAAAGGTCAAATCCTGAAGCAACCAAGGCTAAATCACAATTGTAGATAGATCCAAGGTCCAAGGGCAAAGAGAAAGTTGGTGAACCTATCAAGGTTTATGTGCCTCCTGTGGATGAAGAAATTACTGTTGAAGATGCTGATCTTGCTCTGACTTCAAGAAAAATTTCTAAGACAACCTCTGACATGGCTCAAGTTGTTCAGAGTAAAGATATAGTTAGTTCTGATATATCAAAGAAGCAAGTAACCTCTGATATAGCTCAAGTTGACTTGATATCAGAAGATAAATCAAAGGAAACCTCTGACATTGCTCATGTTAAACCTTGAAAGTTACTCCTACCAGGATTCACCAAAGCCAAACAGACTCAACCTTTGAAGACTGCATCAAGTGGTTTTGAAGCAAGAGTTGTTACTGGAAAGGAAGCAAGAGATAAATCTGGATTGGGTAGTGCTGATGAAAGAAGAATACAGAACACAATCAATGATCCAACTTCCTTAAGTGAACTAGGTATTGGAGCAACTCTTGAAAGATTGAATCAATTAGAATCTGTATAGATGGTTTACCATACCTATTTGAAAGAACACATCTTATTGTACTTCATGACAGATGGTAGGGTTTATCATATAAGGGAAAATGCCATTCCACTGAAGTATTTTGAAGAATTGGAACATGTATTATTCTTACTTCAAGTGAATGACAAAATAACAGAAAGTACTGCAAACTATTTGAAGAGTCAAATTCAGAAACAGAAAAAGCTTTATTCTGTTAAGTCTGACATCATATATCTTCCAAAGTACAGAGATCACAAGGGTGATATTGTTGAGATGAAGCCTAACTCTGCTAAGATTATAACTACCTTTCTGGGTTACAAGGTTGTGGAATTCAATCTTGAGTCTGACAAGGCATATTTGATCAGACTGGATCAGGACATAAGGAAAGCTAAAATAAATGATCTTAGGGCTGCAATCTTTCAAACTGGTGAAGATTCTGCAGAACTTAAAGATGCTAAAAGGAGGATGATTGATGAACTCAGATATGCTGAGAGATGTTTGTTAAAGAATTATCTCAGAATAACTCCTGACATCAGATAAATCAGAAAGTGAAGCCAAGTCAAGATCTACAACTACTCAAATTCTGATATGAATACAGACTGAAGTTGTTATCAGAAGTTAAAATTGGTAAAGCTTTAAGGACTGTAAGTTGTAGTTATCTAGTCAAATTCTCATGCATTTATACTTAATGTTTTTGACATCATCAAATATCTGTTAAACTTGTATATTATGCTAATTTACAAGTTGGGGAAGATTGTTAGATATATTTGATAATGTCATGACTAATATGATTTATGTTTAGTTTTCAGATCTTACTTAAACAGGACAAATCAGTACTTAACTGAAATCAGCACTTATACTGAAGTCAGAACTTAAGTTATCAGTACTTAAGGTTCAGGAGATATTTATCAGAAGATAATATTAGGACTTAAAGGAAACGTTCAGATAAAGAAGGCGGCTGATTGAAAGGAAAAGAAGATCAAGATAAACGTAAGAAGAGATATGCATGAAGAAGGAATTCTATGAAGAATAGAATACTTGGAAGAAAAGATATCTGATTGATATATTTTAGGAAGCAAAATTATATTCCATATCAATTAGCGATTATCTTGTAACTGTATAGTATATAAACACAGACATAGGGTTTACACTATAAGTGTTATCATTATCGAGAAGATTATTCATTCTAACCCTAGCAGCTCTCGTGATATTTGTTCATCACTGAGAGAGGACAATTCCATACTGTAACATAGTTTATTGTTTTGAATAAAGTTTGTTTTCTGTTACTTGAGTTATTAGAGTTCGATTTGATTGTGCTATACACTGTATTCACCCCCCTCTACGGTGTGTGTGACCTAACATTTTATATCAAAAATTAACCTTGTACATATTATATCAGCCAAAATGTAACAGCAGATATGTCATTAATTAAAATAAATATTCCAACTTAAAATATATTTAATAAAATATTTACAGAATCAGTCATATAACAGACATCAGAGTAGAAACTCTGATCAGTATTTGCTTCATCTAGCAAATGCTGATATAAGCATATCAACATTTATTCAGTCAGCCATCAAATCCTGATATCAACATTTATTTAGTTATATGAGAGTTTATAAACTCTGATAAGCAAATACTGAAATCATTAGGATCAAAACATATCAATATTTATGCATCCATCTCAGAGTTTGTTAAACTCTGATAAGCGGATACTGATAACCCATTGTTACAATAACCACTGATTCAATATTCAGATAAAAATAATATAAAATGTCAGAAAATATTTTAATTAAAACAACAATAAAATTCCTTTCCCATGTCGCCTCGCGTACGCGAGATGTCGAGATATTCTCCCAAATCACCCTTAGGCCCGACCCAAATCATGTCGTATCGTGGCGCAACGAGGCGTGGTGGCAGCGTGTGTGTGTGCGCGCTTAACCACATACCTTAATAGTTATATATTACTCTTGCACATGATACTATATAAAGTGCATAACCTCTGTAAAGCAGAATGTAACGTAATATGTAACTGAGGAAATATAACTCAACATGAAACGTAAACAGATAAATAATATTAACTGTGAAGTACAGGAACCCTGAAGATAAAGATTGGATAAATACAAAAATCAAAAGATGGAATTAATGCTCTAAGTCCGTAACCAGGTCATGGAAAGTAGTTCATTAACATGTTCAAGTCTCCGTGAAGAATAAAATCTGAAAGGACTTCTAGTGACAATGAAATGTATTGATTTGAAGTATTAAAGATCATGAGTTTAAGTTATTGAAGCAATGAATGACCAAACAAGATGTATTAGCTCAGAATTGTAAAAAGATTAAATTAAATCAACTCAGTGTTAGTTGTTCATGAACCAGAAAAGTGCACCAAGCATCAGCACATCAGAAAATAAATAATTTAATCATTCGGAATAATTGAAGTTAATATGATATAAAGGAGATCAAGAGATTGGAAATATTTTTAAGTCAAAATCTCTCCAAGGGAGCATACGGTCACAAATAAAGCTTTTATATCCCTTGTAGTCATCTAAGTCAAGCTCATCTCCAAGAAGAAGTAGGTCGCAAGTGAGCTATACTAGGAGGAACAAGGCGCAAGTAAAAGTTCTACTGACTCCTGTGTGCGCAACTTAGAAGATAAATAATGAAAGAAAGTTTATCTCCTTGTATGAACAACTGAAATTTGTTTCTAAGACATTTGTTTTCCTTGAGAACGCAACTCAGTAGAATTATTTTTAAGGAAATTTGTTTCCTTGAAGTCACAACTTAGAATAAAAAACAGTCAAGGAAGTTCACTCTTGTCGCCACTCAACACATGGTTAATTCATTGATAAAGAAGCAATTGATTTGGTACTTGGATGAAATTAAGCCACGTGTCTAAATAAAATTGAAGTCTACAGAATAAATTGAATTCATTTGATCATCTTCTTCAGCTCCTAACTGTATTTTTACAAAACTACATTGAAGGCCAAATTTATTAGCTTGTAAATGTATTGTTATGCTGATTTATTGTAGCTAATCATTTCATTGATTAGAGTATAGAAACCTCAAGGTTTATATTAATAAAATAATATATTTCTCAAATTGTTTTGTGTCTATTTTGATTCAGTAAATTTAACGAAGAACTTGAAACAAATCAAAAAATATTGTAGGTATCGTATTCACCCCCTTCTACGATACGTTAGGACTGACAATTGGTATTAGAGCTCGTTAATTGAGATACAACTCAAGATCCGGAGAAAAAAATAAGTTCATGAATTTTTTTTGAAATTTTTTAATTTAAAAAAATTCTCGTTCTTGAAATTTTTTGAATCTTAAATAATTTTAATTTCGCCAAGATGATGAACAACTAAAGAATTGGAAGTATGAAGGTTCCCCCATTTGATCAAGAAAATAACAACCTATGGAAGAAAAAGATGATGCTGTTCATTAAAGCTTCGAATATATTATATATTGGGATATTACTGAATGGTCCTTATGTTCTGATGGAAGTGGTTGCTGACGACCACCCCAACTGGTGTAAGAGTTCCTTCCATATCTACTCCCAGGGATCCGTCCAAATATGTGAAGACTGACAATGAGTTGATAAATCTAGACACAAGCCTTCAACTCATAATAGTGGAATCGACCGATAAAGATATGAGTCATCAACTCTTATGAGGTAATAGTGCAAAGGAAATATGGGAAACCATTGAGCTGTTAATGGAAGGTATTGCTGAAATCAAGGAAAACATAATGGATATCTTAAAGACTCAATATCAAGCGTTTAAACCACAACCCGGAGAAACACTGTCTTCTCTTTTTGAAAGATATGCAAGACTGCTGAGCAAACTGAAATTACAAGGGAAAGTTTATCCGATGCGTGAGTCTAACAGGAAGTTTATGCCGACTCTACCAGTTCACTTGGAACAGAAGAACACATCCATCAGAGAAAGACGTGACTTTATCACCATGCCCCTGGATGTGATTCATGGAAAATTGAGAACCCATGAATTGGAACAAGAGCAGAAAGCTATAATCTATTGCCCTGCATCTGTTGACAGCAAGAGTACGACACTTGAAAAAACCATTGCACTTATTGCTCGTGGACCTGAAACTTTAGAAGTCAAGGTTACACCCTTCTCGACAATAAAATAAATTGTTATAGCTAAAATTGTTCAAGGTGTGCCGGAAGATAAAAGTGAATTCTATACTCAGGAAGAACTTGAAGAGTTAGAGGATAAATAAATGGCATACATGGCTTCAAAATTCAGTCATGTTAGATTCACAAGAAATCCCAACAACAAGTCAAGGGTTTCATCTGGTGAATTTCAGAAAGGAAGCTACTCATCAGGGTCAAGCTCTAGAGGAGGCTACAAGTCAAGCTGGGTAGACAAATCAAAATAAGATATTATAACTGCAATGATTTGGGGCACTTTGTATCTGAATGCAGAAAGCCCAAGGTAGCAAAGGGGCATGATTCCTATGAAAAGAAAGAAACTTACGAAGATCTGAAAAGATATAATGAGAAGCTAAAATAAAATCCGAATGCATATGTGGTAAAGAAGAAAGGAAGAGCATACATTGCTGAATGAAAAATCTGGGATAATAATGATTCAGATGAAGAGGAAGAGTTTGTAAATGTAGCTCTTATGGAAGACTCTGCAGAGGAATCACCATAATCATCTCAAGTTCCTGAACTTACCACTATTGATATTTCTGAATTCGAATACAAATCTACTGTGCATGAACTTACTTTAGAATTGTATAATGTTCATACAAGCATGCCTGCATATAAACTTGAAAATGATAAGTTAGTTCTTAAAGTTGAGAGTCTGAAGTCTAGAAATAAAGAACTAGAATTGCTTGTAGTTTTCTTAGAAGACCTTAAGCAGAAAAATGAGTAACTAGAGAATAAAGTTAAGTGCAAAGCAGACATAGAAGCCATTCTTAGAACCCAAATTGATGATTTAGAAAAGAAGTTACAGGCATTTAGGAATGCAGCTGTGGTTCAAAAGGAGATAATAGATGGTAAGAGGTTTAAGTATAAGACATCCATAGGACTTGACTATTCTAAGTTATCAGGTAAGAAACATATTGGTACATCAGAGACAAATATATTTATCTCGGAGAAGGTACCATATGTTATTAAGGATGTTATATCTCCGCTGTTCATCGAACCTGTTTCAGAACCTATAGATGAGGTAAGTTTGTTGATAAATGAGGAATTGATTTCCGAGGATAAGGAGAAAGAGAAGGTAGATGTATCCCCCTAAGACTCCTAAGGTTTCAGTTAGTAAGGCAAAACCCAAAACTGACCAAGGTAACAAGGTGGATAAACAAGGACTAGACATACTTAAGAAATCAGACACCATAGATGACTCTAAGACTAATGAGAGTGTTAAGCTTAAGTCAAAGAAAAATAGGAATAGCAAGGTAGGTGTGAATAAGAAATCTAATTTTGCATCTTCATCATATGTATCTAGAAAATTATGTAATAAATGTAATTCTGCTACACACCATACAAATGCATGCATAAAAGTTAAAGTAGAATATGTTGCATCTTCTAGTATGCCTTCCATGCCTAGTTTTCATGAGCCCTGTGGCATAGCTGGTTGTATACCATGTTAATTTGTTATCATGTCTGAGTATTTTAAAGTTTTTCATATAACCGATAGCACTTGTACTGACACTAAGACAAACATGGGTAATGAGCACACATAGGCACAGACTGTAGTACCTCCTATCTCTAAGTCTGACAATAATGTTGAGACTAACACTGAGAAGGAAATAGTCAAAGTTAAAGCTAAGCCTGTTAAGGTTACATCAAATATGGATCATGTTTCTATCCCTAAACATTCAGGACCCAAGTAATCTTGGGTACTAAAGTCTTCTCAATCAATATGTGTTTGCAGGGTAAGGTACGAAAGGAAAAGATAATCTAGATTTTGGACAGCAGGTGTTCTAGACACATGACATGTGAAAAGTCCTTGCTCGCAGGTGTGGTTAAGAAAGTCAGCCCTATAGCTGCCTTTGGAGATGAGAAAAAAGGATTCACTACGAGATATGGCAATTTGGAACTTGGGAATTTCATCATTGAAAACATCGCTCTTGTGGAAGGATTTAATTATAATCTTCTGAGTGTCAGTCAATTTTGTGATAAAGGATAAAATGTTGATTTCAGACCAGAAAAGTGTCTGATCACTCAAGGGAAAGATGAGAAGCTTTCTTTACAGGGAGTAAAAAAAGGTAATATGTTTGTAGTTGACTTGATTTCTACCTGTGATGAGGTGATGAGGTGTTTCTATAGCAAAGCTTCATCAAAGCAAAGTTGGCTATGGCAAAAGAAGCTCTCACACTTGAATTTCAAGACAATGAACTCACTGATAAAGAGGGAGTTGGTGAGAGGTTTACCACATATGAAATTCTGTCAAGAAGGACTCTGTGAAGCATGTGAAATAGGGAAGTCAAAGAAAGCATCACACAAAAGCAAGGAAATGACAAGCATAATTGAACCTCTTCAGTTAATTCACATGGGTTTATTTTGTCCAGTGAATGTGTTGTCACTATCAAGGAAGAAATATGCTTTGGTGATAGTCGATGCCTACTCAAAGTACACATGGGTGTTATTCTAACAATCAAAGGATGAAGCACTACAGATGATTGTTGATCATATAAAGAAGATTTAGTTGGAAGCAAAACTACATGTCAGAAAGATGAGATCACACAATGAAACATAATTCAAGAATGAATTTCTTAATGAATTCTGCACAAAAAAGGTATTTTGAGACAATATTCAGCACCAAGAACTCCCTAGCAAAATGGAGTAGTAGAAAGGAAGAATTGTACCTTGGTTGAAGCAGCAAGGATTATGCTAAGTGAATCAAGACTTCCTACCTACTTTTGGGTTGAAGCCATCAACACAACGTGTTACACTCAAAATCGTATCCTAATTAATAAAGATCATGATAAGACCCCTTATGAGATCATGGCTGGCAAAAGAACAATATTGAAATACTTTCATGTATTTGGAGCTCACTACTTTGTGCTTAAATAAGGAAATGAGCATTTGGCCAAGTTTGATGCTAAAACAGAAGAAGGCATATTTCTTGACTACTCTCTGCAATCTAAAGCATATAGGGTTTATATGATTGATTATCAGAAAATGATTGAAAGCCTTAATGTAATGTTCAATGATACCAAATTGGCAAGCGTACAAAGAGAAAAGGATTCTGAATCTCTGAAATTTGAGAATCTTTTAGATGATCCTTTATATGAAGGAGAACCTGATATTGCTCGTGTTATACCTATAGTAAGTGAAAATAATGATCCTGAATCAAGTGGTGGTAGTAGTGGTAATGCAGACCATACAAAAAGCCCTACAAGAACCATTACTCACATATCAGAATCATCAAGTCATGGTGACAACTCAGGGGTAGCAGGTAGAGGATCTATAGTTCATACTCAACATAACGGTGAACACGGGGAAACATCAAGTTCTTATCTGCCTAGACAAAGAGTATGGAACAGAGACCATCCCTTTCAACTGATCATTAATGATCCTGAAACAGGAGTGAGAACTAGATGTGCCACATCAAATGAATGTCACTTTTTAGGGTTTCTCTTAGAAATGGAACCTAAAAAAATGGATGAGGCACGTGAAGATATATATTGGGTTATTGCCATGCAAGAAGAACTCAATCAGTTTGAAAGGAAAAAAATATGGAAGCTGATACCCTGAACAAAACACAAGTCAGTGATTGACACCAAGTGGGTATTCAGAATTAAGTTAGATGAAGATGGCATTGTAATGAGAAAGTAGGCCAGACTGGTATCTAAAGGTTACTATCAAGAAGAGGGAACAAATTATGATGAAACTTATTGTTGGGAATATGTTGTGAACTTGATGATTACATTAACAAAACACCTTAGTAGATTTAACTTAATGAAAAATGTAGCACTCGACGGATAATCAGATATAGTCCCGACGGATGACTCAATATAGTCCCGACGGATGATGATTTGACATCCGTCGAGTGAGAAGCTTATGTAACAATAAGTCATGTAGCACATTTCTGCAAACATCTTTGTATAGATTCTGTAGTAGGTTATAAGTCATGTTGACTTTAATTAGATATGCAGAATAAGTTGATTAATTATAAATATAAGATGTCTTGTAATTCTGCATAAATGAAATGAAGTCAAGTGCCAAATAGCTACCCGACGGATGATCAACAAAGCTACCGGACGGATGATCAACAAGGCAACCTGACGGATGACAATCATGTACCCAACGGATGATCAACTTAAATATTCGTTGACAGTGACAACACAGTCATATGCGTCGAGTGTTTGCAAAAGGAATGTGGCAGCCTATTCAGCTGGGTTTTTGAGAACAAAGAAGCATTGCCATTTTCATGCTATTATGAAGATATTCAAAGATGCTGGAATAGAGTAGTGAAGCAGCATGGTATTAGACTTGATAGGTTTTGTTTTATTATCTTGTCTTATTACTATATAATCTTGGTAATATATAAACCAAGTGTAGCTAGTGAAATAAATAACTAATCAAACACTTTCAGAAGAGAAATAGAAAAAACTATAACTGCTAAGAATTTCTCTATAGTTTGTTTGTTCACTTGTAAAGCAGTTGTGAGACAATCTGTTCTTCACAGAGTTCTTAAATCGATATATATATATATATATATATATATATATATATATATATATATATATATATATATATATATATATATATATCTGGTGGATACTTTCAAATCCACCAGAAAGTTTTAAAGACTTGTGTTTTTATTACTTAATGTTTTTGATTTATTTAACTTGTGATTCTGCACCTTGCAAATCAAAACACTTATATATATAGTTTGAGTTAGAACATTTTATAGTTCAAGAAAAAGTTTACTAGAATACATTTAACCCCCCTTCTGTAATTCTTGCTGCATTGTTAGGGACTAACACCTATGCTCTAGTAGCTAGGCTGGAGGCAATCAAGATGTTTCTGACATTCGCAGCATATTCAGATTTTAAAGTTTATCAAATAGATGTGAAAAATGCATTCCTGAATGGGGAGTTAGAAGAAGAAGTGTATGTGAAACAACATTCAGGTTTTAAAGATTCAAATCTGGTAGATTTTGTATACTTTTTATTTAAAGATCTCTATGAACTCAAGCAAGCACCAATGACATGGTATGACACTCTCTCAAAATTTCTACTTGAAAATGGTTTTACTAGAGGTGTTGTAGATAAAACTCTATTTTATAAAATGTATAAAACTGATATAATATTAGTGCAAGTATATGTTGAAGACATTATATTTGGTTCTACTATTAATGATCTTTGCAAGAGATTTTCAAAGCTAATGCAGAGTAAGTATGAAATGAGCATGATGGAAGAGTTAAACTACTTTCTTGAACTACAAGCGAGTCAAAGGAAAGATGGTATATTCATTTGTCAATCCAAGTACATCAGAGAACTTCTCAAGATCCGGAAGATTCAACTCCGACAAAGACTCCAATGCCAACAGCCTCTAAGCTTGATTTGGACAAAACCGGTAAGAAGGTTGACATCACAAGCTATAGAGGTATGATGGGCTCATTATAATATCTTACAGCAAGTAGGCCATATATTATATTTGCAACATGCTTATTTGCTAGATTTCAAGCTGACCCTAAAGAGTCTCATCTTATAGCTGTTAAACGGACTTTTAGGTATCTTAAGGGAACTCCAAATCTTGGTATTTGGTATTCTAAAGGTATGGGTTTTGACCTTGTTGGCTATACATATTCAGATTTTGCAGGTTGTAAGATTGATCGGAAAAGTACTTCAGGAAGCTGTCAGTTTCTTGGAAGAAGGTTGGTATCCTGGCATAGCAAGAAGCAACACTCAGTATCCACATCAACTACTGAAGCTGAATACATAGCTGCTGAAAGCTGTTGTGCTCAAATTTTGTGGATGAGGAACCAACTCCGGAATTTGGTATGTTAATGTCAAAGATTCCAATATAATACGACAACACTAGTGCCATAGCAATCTCCAACAACCCGGTTTAGCACTGAAGAACAAAGCATATTGATATCAGGTATCACTTTATCAGAGAGCATGTCATAAATGGCACTGTGAAATTATATTTCGTACCCACAGATGATCAAATTACAGACATTTTCACAAAACCACTTGATGAAAATACTTTATCTAAGCCGGTCAGTGAACTTGGGATGTTAAATCTTTCTAAATAAGTAAATTAGAAATCAATAACTACATTTTTCTTTGAATAAATTCATTTGTTAATTAATGTCAATATCTTTAAGACATGTGAATTTATATGTCATTTTTATTTCTCGTAATTCAAATATTTGTGTGCTCGTATCTGATTAATAAATATTTAAGCACATTTATATTGTCAAAAAATTTAAAAATAATTTAATCATTATTGGTTAAATTGTGAGTAAAAGATTGCAACATAATTTTGACATAGAAAAAATTGTGATACTGTCAATTTAATGATAATTATTGCAATTTTGTAATCAAAGTTGTGATTTATTAATTTTAAGCGGAATTTAAATAATTTAATACTTGAAAAGGTTTATTAAAATTAAAATGGATTTAGCAGCATAATTTTATCTCAACAAATGTATGATATTATCCAATTAATGGTAATTATTGTATACTTGTGAATAAAATTTTGATATAACAATTTTGGTGAATTTTAAATAAATTAATGTTTAATAGAGTTCACTAAATTGGTATTATAGGAGCACAAATTTTGTTAATAATTTATTAATCTGTATCGATTAATGATATGAGAGTTAATCGATTATAAAAACATATTTTGTTGCAACAGCCTCAAAAAAATTTCTAAGTACATATATGTACCTTGTAGTCGCAAGTGGTGACAAAGTCACAAGGATGTTCAATGTAATCGCAACTTGGTATTTTATTTAAGTCCAAATTGCGCAAGTGACTCTCCCTTGTACTCGCAACTTAGGTTTACACTGTTAAGTACTATTTCACCGTGGTCGCAACTTAGAGTTTATTTTCTAAGTAACTACTTGATCACAGTAGTCGCAACTTAGATTGTATCTCTAAGTGTTGACCACAATAGTCGCAACTGGGGGAGTTGTAATTTTTTTTCTCTACTGTGTATATATAGATACCTACACATCTTTTTTAATTCATACATACACACAGATAGTTGGAGTCACAAGGAGTTGAGTTCCAATTTTTTAATTGATTGATTCTATTGCAAAACTCTGCCAAAATTCATAACTTTTACAGATTATTGATGCCCAGAACACAAGCTTCATTTTGATAGTAATTTTCATTGATTTGATCAAGGATTAAACAAATCGAGATTTAGTGGTTTTTCTTGGGTTAAGGCACTATTTTGCTATTGATTAATTGAAATTATTGGATTTTAATTCGAACAGTCAATTTAGGGTTTGTATTTTCACTTGTTTCATATTATACTTGTGTGTGTTACATTTATTAATTTTAAATTAAGTGCATATTGTATTTATTTTTAAGATCAATATTGTTATTCTCATTTTTAATTAACTGGCAGATAATATTAAGATTCCAAAAATAAATTGTGTTTCAGTTTTAGAACGCGATCTAGTAAAAATGGGTATTTTCATAAAATGGATCCGTTTTCTAAACTAACACTCGATTATGCGCTATGCATTAACTACTAACGTCAAATTGAATGTTGAGCTTATCAGATATGTTCACACAAAAGCTGAAGACACATCAGACGATAATCAGCTTGGCTTCTCTTTCTTAATTGGTGACGAAATAATCAGAATTACCGTGGACGATTTAAATGAACATCTCCAACTTCCTCGTGATCATTTTGATGAATTACCAAAAAGATAAGAATTGCTGAGTTTCTTCAAAACCATAAAATGCACAATGGACAATGACAACTATCCTAAGCATTTCAACAAGAGTCATTTACTGAAGGAATGGCATATGTTTTTCAATATATTGTCTTATTATCTGGCTCTAAAGACCAATGGATTTCATGGAATGACCAAATTCAATCAAGTCATTGGAGTAGCTATTGCTGAAAATCTCAGAATAAACTTTGGATATCTATTCATGGAAGAGATCACAGAGAACCAGGCTCAATATTAAGATCACATCTTGTATCCCAGGTTCATTGAGATAGTACTAGATACAAAGATGACAGAAGAATAGAAGGCCTTAGTTTGCAGTGATCACTTGAAAGAACCTCATGTGCTGTCATGAAACATGGTTGCTACTATTGCTCAGAAACCTAAAGCTACACATCAAGTTGAAGCAGGTACCAGTCACCAAAGTGCTTACCAAAGTGATCCACAACCTGAATCTGAAGCTCAACCAATGGAAATTGATCAGGAACTTATTGCTGTTGAACAACAAGAAGAATCTGTGCTAGAAAAATCAGAAGCAGATATCTACCGGCCAGATCTCTCAGGTATGAATGTATCTTCACAAAGTGGAACTTTTGAAGATTTTCATGATTTAATTGACATTGATTCATTACACATGGATGGCTTTCAGACACAGATCCTTGAGGATCAAGTTAGTATAAAAGGCAGTGAGTTTGTTTTCTCGCAAATTCATAACCACCCTCTAGAGCCTATACAATAATCTCAAAATCTCTTAACCAAATCCCTGGAATATAAGGATCTACTGAATAAAGAGGGAGAAATTGCACTAGATGCAGTAAACAAGGAAGGTACATTGAGAGAACCCATAGCTCTGTCTCTTCAGAAGTATAGTAGTATCCAAACTGAGACAACTATAATCCCCCTTGTATCTTCTCATAAGGAATAATGGCTGAAAAGGCAATAAAACAGTTCTTAGATCAATCTTCTCAACAAGATGTGTCTATTGAAATTCACCCATCAGCCACATCATCCTGTATCGAGTCACATATTCTTTTAGATACGCAAGCTCTTGAAGTACTAAATGCATCAATCATAAGAGAGGTATTTGGTGAGGAAGAATTGACAGAAATAGGACGTTCAACCATATTATGGTTAGAATATCCTGTTCAAGGTCCTTCAATGAATCAACTGCCTTCACAGGTGTCAGGAGAGAGTGAAGTAGTCGTTTCCACATCTAGCACAACACTTACCTCCCCAGGACTAATAAACCTGGATGCATATACAGATAGGGGATCCGACATAGGTGCGGATCGGCAACCCATTGGCCATGAACTAGATTCACCCGGTGAGCTTAAGGGGAAAGTGTCTTCACCGACACTTGAGAACACTAAGGATAAGATGCCAAGTATGATGGTCTCAGTGATTCTCCCGTAGATTCAAACTCTGAACCAGTCATCTCAGGGTAAAATGCAACTTGTCTTGCATAAGAAACGGGAATTACGAACTCCCGTTGCACTACTGCTGACCTCCTTAAGGATGGCTCAAGTATTTTTTGCAGGTACTTCTGGAACTCGAAGCTTTGAGAGGAGTTTATCCGTGAGGATTAGTGAAACATAATACCTTAAACCGAGCGACATAATATTAAGTGAAACACCGCGAGAAGCCAGTGAGATACCTACCATCCAAAATACACCTATAGACATGTAACAGTATGTTACAAAGATATATCTTGAAGAGCATTTGGCATTCAAAGATGAATACCTTAAAGAATAATTGGCTCTGAAAGATCAATTTCTCAAGGATAAACTGTCTGTCAGGGATCACCAGATTGCATGTCTTTCCGAACAACTAGAAGTCATCTTTTGCAAGCTTACAAGAATTCGTGCAGCAATCATTTTCGTATTCCGTAAAGGGAAAGGCAATTGCCAATATTGAGCCAAAGCTCTCAGTTAGCAAGTAAGCGCAAATTCCTAAAACCACTGAAATAGTTCTTGCCAGTATTGAGCCAAAGACCTCAGTTAGCAAGCAAGTATCTATTCCAGAACCACTTATTCTAAATGCCCGTGACTTGATCTTGACCGCTCAATCAACCCCAGCTCCGAAGGATAACACAACTGAGGGAGAGAAAATGGTAGAACAAGAAAAAGTAGCTACTGCTATAGAGTTATATCCAGATGCATTTCAAGCAGCTGGCTCAAAATATGGTGAGTTTTCTGATGAAATGGAAGAAGAGAGGGATGAAAAAAAGATAGATGAAGGGGTGATTATTAGAGCAAGAGCAAATGAGAAGAATTTTACAACTTAGAGGGAGAAATCAACATCAAAACAAGATCTTCTGAGTTAAGCCATAAAAGCTCAAAGGAATCTTCTATCAGGAGTTTATGCTCCAAGTCCCTTATTTTTAGAACTTGAGGCTAAAGCATTGGAAGAAGGGGAGATTGATGAAAGCGATGTTTTCTTGAAGGATGTGAACCTGTGTTTGAAGAAGTGGAGATAGAAGAATATAATAATGAAGAATATGAAGATAAAGATGCTTTCACGGATGATTGTTTGTACTATGAAGCCTTTGAAGAATATTTTAGATATATTTGTGATGTCATGTCTAATAATGATTTGTGTTTAGTTTTCAGATCTTGACTAACAGGACAAATCAGGACTTACTGGAAATCAGTACTTATACTGAAGTCAGAACTTAAGATATCAGAACTTAAGTTATCAGAACTTAAGATATCAGAAGATATTCATCAGGAAAGAACATCAGGACTTAAAAAGACTTTCAAATAAGAAAGGTGGCTGATTGAAGGGAAAGAAGATCAAGACTAAAACAAGAAGAGATATGCATGGAGAAGAATTCTATGAAGAATAGAAGACTTGGAGGAAAAGATAACTAATTGATATATGTTAGGATACAGAATTATATTCGATATCAATTAGAGATAATCTTGTAACTGTGTGGTATATAAACACATCATAGGGTTTACACTAGACGTGTTATCATTATCGAGAATATTATTTATTGTAACCCTATCAAATCTCGTGATATTTGTTCATCACTGAGAGAGAACGGTTCCATTACAATACTGTTTTAGTAATAAGATTATTCTTTGTTACATACTTATGTTCTTAATTCGATTTGATTGTATTATACACTGTATTCAACCCCCTTCTACAGTGCGTGACCTAACAAGTGGTATTATAACCAATATGCTAACACATATAGAGTAAAGATCCAAAATAATCATGTCTGAAGAAGAACAAAGTCCAACCAAGCCCACCAAAACTGAAGAAACTCCAAAGACTCAAATCCACAGTCGATATGAGACTATTAGGGTTCCCATTCTGAGACCTTCTGAGTATCCCATATGGAAAGTGAGGATGGCTATGTTTCTGGAAGCTACAGATCCAGAATACCTTGACAGAATTAATGAAGGACCACATAAGCCAACCAAGCTCTTTGTTGTAGTTGCAGATCAGCCAACAGAGACTGTACCAAAGGAGAAAAGTGAGTATACAGCTGAAGATATCTCATCTATTGCCAAGGATGTAAAGGTAAGGCATTTGTTGCATAGTGCCATTGATAATGTCATGTCAAATAGGGTAATTAACTGCAAGACTGCAAAGGAGATATGGGATGCCTTGAAGACAAGATGCCAGGGAACTGATGCAATTAAAAAGAACAGGAGGACTATATTCACTCAAGAGTATGAGCACTTTGACTCAAAACCTGATGAGTCATTAACTGGTTTATATGACAGATTTTTCAAACTCTTGAATGATCTGTCACTGGTGGATAAGGAATATGATCTTGAAGATTCTAATCTTAAATTCCTTTTAGCTCTTCCTGAAAGTTGGGATTTGAAGGCAACTACTATAAGAGACAACTATGCTCTTGATGAAACTACTCTTGATGAAATTTATGGTATGCTCAAAACTCATGAACTTGAGATGGATCAAAGAAGCAAGAGGCATGGGAGAAAGTCAAAAACAGTTGCTCTTAAGGCTGAGGAGGAATCCCCCAAAGTGGTTGTCTCAAAGAAAGGCAAAGGAACGGCTCTCATCACAAAGTCTGATTCAGATTCATCAAGTTCTGATAATTATGAGGATTCAGAAACTGAAAGTCTGTCTGAGATGGATGCTGATGAAGAGATGATGAAATTGTGTGCTCTTATGGTGAAGGGTATCACAAAGATAGCCTACAGGAAATTCAGAAAGGGAAAGAAGGTTTCCAGGAAAAATGGAAGTTCTGATAAGAAGAGTTTCAGAAAATCTGAAGGCAAAGAAGGAAAGTCTGACAGAGGAGATTACTCAAATGTTAAATGCTATAATTGTGGTGAGAAAGGCCACATATCTCCTGATTGCAAGAAAGGAAAAGGTGACAAAGGCAAGGCACTTATCACAAAGAAGAAAAGCTGGACAGACACTTCAGATTCTAAAGATAAGGTGAACTATGCCTTGATGGCAAATATTGATAGCAGTTCTGAAGCTGCTGAGTTAAACGTACCTCAAACAACTTATGCTTTTCATATTGATGATATTACTAAGTTGAGATCTTATTTTAAAACCATATTCATTAGCTATAGAGATCAGACTTTAACATGTGATAGGTTAACTTCTGAAAATCTGGCTTTTAAGAAAATGAATGACTATTTAGAAAAAGAGTTAATTATGTTCCATCAAACTCAGAAAGAAAGAGATGATGTTTTTTATGTTAGAGATGAAGTGTTAAAATTGAATCAATCTCTAAAAATTGAGTTAGAAAAGGAAAGAGAGATTATTAGGACTTGGACTAACTCTTGCAGAACAACTCAGAATTTACTAAGTAGTGGAAACTGGAAAGAGGGCTTGGGTTATGGAGATGATAAAAGTGAAATAGGAACTGAACAAATTAAGCCAATTATTGTTAAACAGACTACTAAGCCAAAGGTAAATCCTGCTAAGTTTGTAGCTAAAACTGTAAAGTCTGATTCTGAAAAGATGAAAGATATTGATACAGAAGTTAAGGCAGAGTCAACTTCTGATAAATTAAAAAAGGATAAACCAGCTGAAGTTAACATAGGCTTAATGACAAAGAAGCAGCTTAAGTATAAGCTGAAAGAGATTAAGAATGTAAACAAGGTAAAGCCACCTAGGAAAAATAGGAATGGAAAGGAAGGTGTGAATAAAAGCAATAATTATAAGTCTGTTCCTAATCCTCCTAGAAAGAAATGCAATAACTGTGGAAACATTAACCATCTTGCTTCTTTTTGCAGGAAGAATAAGTATATAAACTATTTACCTCCTAAATCAGGAGTTAAGAGTCAGACTGTTAGGTTTAAACCACAAAATCCTTGTTTTCATTGTGGTAGTTTATTGCATTCCATTTATACTTGTAAGGAATATCATTGTTTGTACTATGATTATTATCAAATAAAACCTTCACTAAAGAAAGTTAGCATTATTCCTTCTAGTGTAAGTTCTGATGCAAAGTCTGATACTGTAAAATCTGATATGAAAAATGTTAGCATAAACTCTGAAGTTAAATCCGCTGCAAATGCTAACAAACTTAATAAGGACGAAGGATCCAAGCAAGTCTGGGTCCTTAAAACTAATCATTAGTGGTTTTTGTAATTACAGGGTAACAAGAAAAACATTCTAGTTCTGGACAGTGGATGTTCAGGACATATGATTGGAAATAAAGCCCTGCTATCAGACTTTGTGGAGAAAGCTGGCCCAGGAGTTTCTTATGGAGATGGCAACATGGGAAAAACTCTGGGATATGGCAACATCAATCTTGGGAATGTCATCATTGAAAAAGTAGCTCTAGTCTCAGGACTTAAACACAATCTGCTGAGTGTTAGTCAAATCTGTGACAGTGGTAATCATGTGGATTTCTTTAAAGAACACTGTGAAGTTGTAAGCAAATCTACATGCAAAGTTGTTCTGAAGGGATACAGGCATGGTAACATTTATGAAGCCAAGCTTTCAATAAGTTCTGATGATTCTGCAATCTGTCTGTTAAGCAGAGCATCAATTGAAGAAAGCTGGGATTTGCACAAGAAACTCTCTCATTTAAATTTTAACAATATAAATGAACTAGTCAAGAAAGATCTTATGAGAGACTGCCGAAATCAGTATTTGCTCCTGATGGACTTTGTGATTCATGTCAAAAGGAAAAAAAAGAAAATCTTCATTCAAGAGCAAGACTGAATCTTCAATTCTTGAGCCTTATCACCTACTACATGTTGATCTATTTGGTCCAGTGAATGTCATGTCTATTGTAAAAAAGAAATATGCTATGGTCATAGTAGATGAGTTTACCAGATACACATGGGTGTATTTCTTGCACACAAAAAGTGAAACTGCATCTATCTTGATTGATGATGTCAAACAACTGGATAAATTGGTCAAAGAGTCTGTGAAAATCATAAGTGATAATGGCACTGAGTTCAAGAATATAATTATGGAAGAGTTCTGCAAAGACCATGGAATAAAGCATGAATTCTCTGCTCCTGGAACTCCACAGGAAAATGGAGTTGTTGAAAGAAAGAATAGACCTCTTATTGAAACTGCACGAACTATGCTTGATGAAGCAAAGTTACCAACCTACTTTTGGGCTGAAGCTGTGCAGACTGCTTGTTTTACTCAGAATGCAACACTTATCAACAAGCATGAAAAGACACCATATGAGATGGTGAAGAAAAAGAAGCCAAATCTGAAGTACTTTCATGTATTTGGATGCAAGTATTTTATTCTTAAGACTCATCATGAATAACTATCCAAATTTGATCTAAAAGCTGATGAAGGAATTTTTGTTGGATATCCACTTTCCACAAAAGCCTTCAGAGTCTACAATTTAAGAACAAGGGTTGTCATGGAATCTATCAATGTCTCTTTTGATGATAAGAAGATTACTGGACTTGAAGATTTCAATGATCATGATCAGCTGAGATTTTAGAGTGAAGTTATTTTCCCATTTCCACTCTGGAATCTTCAAGGGCTGAATTAATCCGCTTGGTCGTTGATGTTCTGCCTTTACTTTCTGACAAGTATAGCACTTGGCAACCCATTCTGCCACGTCTCGCTTCATATTTGGCCACCAAAAGTTCTTCTTTAAGTCTCGATACATCTTGGTGCTTCCCGGGTGGATTGAAAATTTCGAATTGTGGGCTTCATGGAGGATCTCATTCTTTAATTCAGGTATATGGGGAATCCAAAACCTGACACTTCTTTATCTTTTCCACTAGTGTTGGCTGAAAGGTCATTGCACGACAAACTTCCTCGACTTTTCCATAAGCACAAAGTTCCAATCCCAATCTTTCAATTTCTTTAGATAACTCTTTTGATGTTATCATCATATTCAATCTCTCCTTCCTACTCAGAGCATCGGCCACTACGTTCGCCTTTCCAGGATGGTAATTTATCGAACAGTCATAGTCTTTGATCAATTCCAGCCATCTCCTCTGCCTCATATTGAGCTCTTTCTGAGTAAAAATGTACTTTAAACTCTTGTGATCCGTGTAGATTTCACACTTCTCTCCATAGAGGTAATGTCTCCAAATCTTGAGTGCGAACACTATGGCGGCTAGTTCCAAGGCATGCGTCGGGTACTTTAACTCATGCGGCTTCAACTGTCTTGACGCATATGCGATCACTTTACTGTGTTGCATCAACACACAACCCAAACCCTTATGTGAAGCGTCGCTGAATATTACAAAATTCCCTTGATCATCTGGAAGTACCAACACCGGAGCTGTTACCAACTTCTGCTTTAACTCTTGAAAGCTATCTTCACATTCTGCACTCCATTCAAACTTTTGATTCTTTCTGGTTAACTTGGTCAATGGCGTGGTGATCTTCGAGAAATCCTTGACGAATCTTCTATAGTATCCGGCCAATCCTAGAAAAATTCGCACTTCCGTAGGAGTCTTTGGCCTCTCCCAACTCATAACTACCTCAATCTTTGCCGGATCCACTTTAACTCCCTCATTTCCAATAACATGCCCCAAAAATTGAACTTCCTTTTAACCAAAACTCACATTTGGTAAACTTGGCATACAACTTCTCTTGTCGGAGTATCTCCAATGCTATCCAGAGGTGCTGCTTATGTTCTTCTTCCGACTTAGAATAAATAAGGATGTCATCAATGAATACCACGATAAATTTGTCCAAATACTTCTTAAATACCCGATTCATCAGATCCATAAATGCGGCCGGAACGTTGGTCAATCCAAACGGCATTACTAGGAATTCATAATGCCCATATCTGGTCCTGAATGCGGTCTTAGGAATATCTTCTTCTTTGATCTTTAGTTGATGGTATCCCGATCTCAAATCAATCTTCGAAAAGCATTTTGCTCCCTTCAATTGATCAAAAAGGTCATCTATCCTTGGTAGCGGGTAGCGGTTCTTGATCGTCACCTTATTCAACTCCCGGTAATCTATGAATAGACGCATACTCCCATCTTTCTTCTTTACAAACAGAACATGTGCTCCTCATGGCGACGTACTTGGTCGTATCACTCCTTTATCCAACAATTCTTGTAGCTGGCTCGCCAACTCTTTCATTTCTGCTGGTGCCATCCTATATGGGGCCTTTAAAACTGGTTCCGTTCCTGGAGCAAGGTTGATCTCGAACTCGATTTGTCGATCTGGTGGTAAGCCTGGTAGTTCGTCGGGAAACACATCGGGGAACTCGTTAACTACAGGAATATCTTCCATTCTGAGGCTGCCTCTCTCTGAATCCACTACATATGCTAGGAACGACTCATAACCTTTTCTAAGTAACTTCTTAGCCTGAACAACTATAAGAAATAGTTGCTCTTGCCTCTGCCCCTTAAATACTACCTTCTCTCCACTCTTCATCTTTAAATACACTCTCTTGGTCTTACAATTTATCTGAGCGCTATTTTCTCCTAACCAATCCATTCCTAAAATTATATCAAACTCTCCCAACTTGAAGAGTATCAAGTCGACTGAGAATTTATACCCCGAAATATCAATCTCACACTTTGGACAAAATTGATTCACAGGAATCTTCTCTTGGTTCGCAATTACCACATTTACTACCTCACTCATAACCATTTTATCACATTGGAGCTTATCAACAAAAGATTCTGATATGAAAGATCTTGTTGCTCCCAAATCAATCAATACTTTAGCTTTGACATTATTGAGTAAAAGTGTACCTGCTATCACCTCCGAATTCTGTACAGCATCCTTCATCTTCAAATCAAATGTCCTTGCTGTTGCTTGTGGGGTTGGTGTAGGTGGTGGAGGTAATGCCAATACCTAAACTGGCACACTCGCACTAGTACTTGCCACGTTCATCAGAGTTTTGACTAGTCCGGTTGCCTTACACTCCCTAGCCATGTGTCCAGTCTTCCCACACTTGTAGCACGTAACTCCTGGCTTCGGCATCTTGCACTCATTCGCCAAATGTCCCTTCTGATTGCACCTATAACATGTCATGCTCAGCTTATTGCATACTCCGGGGTGCCTTCTTCCACAGTGCTTGCATTCCGGTCTCTGGAACCTGTTTTCTCCAACTTGCCCTTGGCTTGCCTGGTTGTTCCCTTTTGATTCTTGCCTTTTGCCCAAATTTCCCTTCTTTTGAAAATTTCCGCCCTTCTGAAAACCAATCCTCTTTATATTCCGATCTTGCGAACTTCCAGCTTCAGACTTTTCTCCATAAAATGGAACCTTCCTCTTCTTGTGATCCCTCTCTTTCCTTGACTGCATCCCATTATTCTCAATCAGAGCAGCTTTCTGTACTACTCCCGCATAAGTTTCAAGCTCAAACATAGCCACCCTATCTCTGATCCAAGGCTCCAATCCTTGCTGAAATTTCTTTGCTTTTTCCTCCTCAGTGCTGGTATACTTTGTCACAAACCTTGACAACTCAGTGAACTTCTTCTCATACTCCAATACAGTCATGTTCCCTTGCTTCAACTCAAGAAATTTTAGCTCCATCTGATTCTGCATGTACTTAGGGTAATACTTGTCCAGAAATAACTTCTTAAATCTCACCCAAGAAACCTGCTGAGTGACTTCCATAGCCTTTACTGATTCCCACCAATAGATGACTTCTCCCTTTAAGAAGTAAGTAGCATACAGCGTCTTCTGATCGTCTCCTAACTGTACCAACTCAAAAGCCCTTTCCATCTCCTTGATCCATGTGTTAGCTATCACTGGATCAGTGGTATCATGAAATGCAGGTGGATTCACACTCTGAAAAGCCTTGAAAGTGACAATTTGTCTAGGTGGTACTGGTGGTTCAGGTGGTTGGTGTGGCTCACGGTTATCTTGGTTTTCAATTCGTTGTTGAAGAGTTAGTTGTTGTTGAGCTATAGCATTGGTTTGCTGTTGCAAGGTTTCCAGTAGTCGAAGAATATTTGGGTCTGTGGTGGAGGTGGTTGTTGGGTTCTTCTTTTTGGGAGGCATGATCCTGAAATAAGAGTTGTGTCAAAACAGATATGAATGATAAAATGATTCGAGGGTATCGCATGGCATTCTCATTTACATATGGGGTCAAGTTTCCAGATTAAGCAGATATGATGATAAAAGAAACATAAAATAACATTTGAGAGCAAATGGAACAATAGCACATAATTATTGAAATTTTAAAGGTCACAGTACATAGGATTGGGACATAGTCTGATTCTAGGAATAACAGGTTTATTTAAAGGAAACAGCGGAAACAACTGGGGATTCCACAGAGTCTGACAGTACAACAACATGAAAGGTAAATGGAAAGAACTAAGGCTCCACTCCATCTGAACGGGGCTTGGTAGTCTTTTCCTCTCGAAGCGTCTTCACAATGCTCTGGAGCTCATCCGCCACCATCTGAATGACATACTGGTTGGTACGGTCCCGGTGCGCTGGCATCTCCTCAAGCTTAGTGTTGACGTACTGAACCAAGGTCTCAAGTCTCGCAGTCATCTGCTCCTTGGGCTTCCCTTCGTAGTTTCGGCTGTCCGGATACACGTTCTTCAGTCGGTCTATCAGTCGGTCGTACTTGCCCTGAAGCATGTCGAACTCGCGCCTCAACTCAGCATACACGGAGAAAGCAATAGTGTCGTCCGACCCAGAGGATGACGAGGAATGCGCCCTTTGCTGACAACCAATAAGAGGAGTATTAATAATAATTTACTTAACCTACTCTCTCGCATAATATCTATAACCTACACACAAATCCTATAACCTATTTGGGTTGTCCAGGGACTCTAAACCGTAGCTCTGATACCAAAACCTGTCACACCCCCAACTTCAACAGCAAAATAAATATAGCTATTATAATATTTTAAAAGAAATAATACAACCAAATCCAAGATCTTACAGTTTAGGGTTTGGAACAGCCCAACACTACCAACTATTACATATGATTTAAAAAAAAAACCGAGTCCTCACACAAACTACTATCACTTATTCTACCTGAGCTCGAACATAAGCATCAGCATCACAGGTCTTACGGGCAGTCTGCTTGAATCTAACCATAGCTGCTAGCTGTAATATCAGGGTAAAGCAAGAAGTGAGCCAAATGCTCAACAAGTGCTAACAGCATGACACAAAACATAAATCGAGATATACTTTTAAGAATGCCAATGGAAAGACATAACTAATGATTACGAGAGATAAAACTATGAGAGATGGCATCATTTTGCTTGTATCAAAACAATTTTAAAATCATGTCTTAGTCAAAATCGTTTTATGACACTACGGATTACATCCGGTGATCAGTCGCGCAGTAATCCCGAACCTCGCTGGGTTCTAAAACATTAACGGGAATCCCTAGGCAACTTTTAAGCCTAATATAAGTGTGGAAAGGACTCGCGTCTCAGTCCAGATCCACTATTCAAGAAAACATTTATCCCCCTTTGAGACTGAAAACCCATATTTTATTTATTTCAAAAGCTGATGCCGAATTGTAACAAAAATCTCTTTTAACAGTAAACATTTTTATTAAAGGAATATAGATCAACTCGAAACACGGGAAATATGGTATTAAATCTCAGGGACAAGATTCACAAAACTTTACTCTATTAGGGTAACCAAAAGGTTTTCATATGTCAGAACTTGGACAGGAAAATATGGTGAGACTAATGGATAATATGAAGGGGTAATGCCAAACTGGGCTTAAAGCAATGGTTTCTCGTCAAGGTACAAGTGTTGGATCATTAAGAAGATAAGCTTCACCAATACTATGGGTGTTAAGGTAATGATCTCTAGCTCAGGATGTATATATATATCAGAATTGTCAAGCTTTAGGATAGGAAAGAGGGTATCAATCAATGAGGAATCATGTTGGTAAGTTTCTGACTATCAGAGTTCAAGGTAAGGTTCTATAGGGGTTCAAGTATCAGGATGAGATATCAATACTTAGGAATCATCATCATGTTAATCAAGAGGATCAATCAAGTAATATAACAACTCTTTATTTTATCATGGCATTTAACTATCATGAAAAAACTTTTGATCTACTTGTAATACATACTCGAGGGTTCATGGCATTTCTATGTAATTCAAAGATAAGCGAGAGATACGCTTGATTTAAACATATCAAAATGACTCAGGATAATTGCATCGATATATATGAACTGTTTATAGTAAATATGAAGGTCAAGTTGAATCACTTGCCTTGAGATAGGCTGGTCTGGTCTGACTGGTAGAAGCAACTGGAGCTTCACTCGACCTTTATGGCAAGTTTTCTCTCGTCTCGAGATCCTACATAAATAATAATAATCCTTATTATAATACATTCTTACCATCTCAACCTATTTACAACCCGTAATTTAAACACGGATGGCACTTAGGCCTATATGCACTTAATTTATATCCACCTTTATATTTCAAATGTACACACGTAGCCACATAATCACATATCGTATATTAATACCAAATATCACCATATATACCATAATGCAACACTAGGCTTGGATGATCTCGACTCACAACTTAAGTCACTTGGTCGCTAAACTAGACAAGGTCTTCAAATTTTGGCTTCCTAACTCGATGTGCCTTTTCTAAATTATCCAAAACCTATTGACCCTCACTTGTGCCTTTTTCTCTACTGACTTTATACTATCTTAAAAATATGGTGGTCGACCTAATACTCACTTCTAAGTGTTCTAAAACTATGTGATAAGTGAAAGTGCTCACTGGTGCAAATTTCAGAATGACAACTATGGTTTCTTGAGTACATTAGACACTCTTAAACTACAAGTTTTCCTTCAAAACTTTTACACAAGACTCTCCTGACCTAAGGGCATCTCAAAAACTTGATGTGGCTCAAGGGCCTGGCTTGGGCCTTCTTGGGCCTAAGCTAAAAGTCCAAGGTTCCCCTGTTTTTCTGGGCAGAAAACGCCCTGACTTGAATTAACTTGTGACACATGGTTCTAACTCATATCCTATGAACTATGGTTGGAAAAACTTCTCTGACACTCCCTCTAACTAAGGCCCAATTTGGCATAATGAGGGCCTACCCATGACATGATCAAATCTCCCTATTTCTAAGTTACAACAAAACTGTCCCCTGCTGGACAGATTTGGTTATTCTACTTGTGCACCTAACCAAATGACATGCAAACCTCCAACCAACTCCTAAAACCTTTTATATACTCCCAATAATAACTTCTGGTAGCTTGGGCCTCAAAGTGCACACCAATGACATGGTCAAAACTCACTCTAAACCTCAGTGTACTAAACTGATTTTCTGCAGAAACTATAACTCTCATTTCTCCAAGGTTTTGACTTGACAAACTCAACTACCAACAACCCAATACTCAAACCAAGACTTAAACATGGTATTCTACTGAACTAACTCCCTTATTCTCAAAATAACCTTGGTGAGATCATCCTTACCTTAAGTACAATTATGGCAAAGCAAGAGAATCTACACTTCACAAATCACAAATCTTCATGCTTTTGAAACAACAAGGTATGCATTTTTATAAAAGATAATCACGAATTATTACCATGCAACAAGAAGCATAAATCAATATTAACACATTATACCTACTGAAATTAAAGCTTACTAACAAAATCTTTCCAAATAATCAAAATCTTACAACATTCTAAGAGAAATCCTCATGCATGCATGCCTTCGGGTTTTTCAAACCAAAACAACACATTTTCTACATATATTCCATCTTAAAATTGACATGCAAGCCTAGCATAAGGTATACCTAGATGATAACTTAGCATGCAAGGAGTTTTATCAAATTTTCACCACAAAATTCAAGTCATTATCACATAAACATGCAAGAATTGATCAAAACAACAAGAATGATTTCAAGGACCATTCATTCGGCTCCCATATGGTCATGGCCGAATGAAATGGATGGAAATGGCCATTAAATCATCAAGAGTTTCCTTCTCAAGACTTGGCATTTATCCATTCCTTGTAGTCCTCTAAAAAACAACCTTAAATCCATAAGAATCAAGATTGTATTTTGAGTTTCACTAAAACCTTTACATGCAACCCTTAAACTTAAACTTTCTACTCAAAACTCTTTGAAATATATATGGACAACATGTAGGGAGCAAGATTACTTGAATATAAGATGGATGTTTGAGTGAAAGAATGGAGAAAAGAAAGGGGATGGGGGCCTCGGCTATGGTGATTACCGAGAGGGAGGAAAAACCGAGAGGTGAGGGAGGAGGGAGGGAGGAGAGAGTGAGGGTGGAGTGTGGAGTGGGGTGAATGATCACAATACTTTGTACTTGGGGTTTTTATGATTTTTATTGATTGAAATAAGTGAGTGGAAATGAGAATTGACAAGATTAACCTTCCCACATACTAGGACCATTTTGCATGCAAGGACAAAGGAGTAATTTGGTTAGCAAGATGAGAGTTAGTGGGGTTGTAATTGTCCTTTTTAGCCCTTTAGTTGAATAGAAGAGAGTTTGCATGCAAGGATATTCATGTAATTTGATAAATATGACAACTAAAATTTATAATGATTTATTTTTATAAAATAAAATACAAGTTCAAAAATTATAAAATTTATACCATAAAATAACTTGGATTTTTAGAGACTTTATAAAATCATTTTCAAAATTTGTGAACAAAATACCTTTCAAAAGAAAATTTTTCCAAAGCTTAGAATATTCCTTATAAATCAAAAATAATGAAATTAAATAAACTCTTGCTTTGAAAAATCATATACTACACAAAGCAAATTTATAATGCAGAAATTTTCACTCACACTAGCGTACAATCATTGAATATATTTTCATTTGACTTTAATATCATACCAAATCCACAAATAATATTACATAAAATGCCGGTCGTAACATTGATCATATATAATCCAAAGAAATTTGAGTAAAAAGTTTAAGTTTTGATCTTGCATGGCATAGTTTTAGTTGGAACTCAAAGTACAATCTTAATTCTCATGGATGTAAGGTTGTATTATTGAGGGAACTACAAGGAATGGTGAAATGCCAAGTCACGAGAATGAGGCTCTTGATTTTAATGGTCATTTTCCCTTCCATTTCATTCGGCCATGACCTTGAGGGAGCCGAATGAATGGTTCTTAATGATGTTTGGTTGCTTTGTTTCATTTTGTGTATTTTTGTGATAATAACATGAAAATCTTAGTGAGATCTTGGTAAAAACCTTTGCATGCTAGGTGGTCGTTTAGATATAAACCTTGATAGGCTTTTATGTTGAGTTAAAATGAAAATTTATTTGGAAAGCATGTTGTTTTGGTTAGTAAGACTCGAAGTCATGCATGCATGCAAATTTCTCTTGAATTCTTGGAAGTTCTTGATCATTCGGATTGATATGTTGATAGTAAAACTTAATTGTAGTTAAGATAAGATATTAATTAAGAATTGTGCTTCTTAAAATGTGATGTTATTTCGTTTATATTTATCATAAAGGTTAAGTTGTTGTCCTTGAAAACTTGATGACTTGTAATTTGTATAATGTGATTTCCTTTGTTTTGCTATGTTGCACCTTAGGTAAGGATGATCTCCACTAAGTCAATTTTGAGTGTAAGGGAGTTAGTTTAGTAGATCACCATAGTTAAGTTATGGTTTGGGTATTTTGGTTGTTGGTGGTTAGGTTGTTAAGTGAGAACCTTGGAAGAAAGGAGAGTCTTAGTTTCTGCAGAAAATCAGTTTGGTACCCTGAGGTTTAGAGTGAGTTTTGACCATGTCATTGTTGTGAACTTTGAGGTCCAAGCCACCAGAAGCTAGAATTAGGAGTATATAAAAGGTTTTAGGTGTTTGTTGGAGGTTTACAAGTCGTTTGGATAGGTGCACGAGTGGATCACAAAATCTGTCCAGCAGGGGACAGTTTTGTTGCAACTTAGAAATAGGAAGTTTTGACCATGTCATGGGCAGTCCCTCATTAGGCCCTGTTGGTATTAGTTAAATGGAGTTTCATAGGAGTTTTTCCAACCATATTTCATAGGATTTGAGTTAGAACCATGTGTCGCAAGTTAGTTCAAGTCAGGGCGTTTTCTGCCCAGAAAAACAGGGGAACCATGGACTTTAAGCTTAGGCCCACGGAGGCCCAAGCTAGGCCCTTGAGCCACATCAAGTTTGGGAGATGCCTTATGGTCCGAAGAGTCTAGTGTAGAAGTTTTGTAGGTAAACTTGTAGTTTAAGAGTGTCTAATGCACTCAAGAAACCAGAGATGTCATTCTGAAATTTACTCCAGTGAGCACTTTCACTTACCACATAGTTTTAGAGCACTTATGAGTGAGACCTAGGTTGACCACTATGGTTGCAAGATAGTATAAAGCCATTAGAGTTAAAGGCCCAAGTAAGGGTCAATAGGTTTTGGATAGTTTAGTAAAGGCACATCGAGTTAGGAAGCCAAAATATGGAGACTTTGTCTAGTCTAGCGACCAAGTGACTTAAGTTGTGGGTCGAGATCATCCAAGCCTAGTGTTGCATTATGATGTGTGTGATATTATTTGATATGAAAATATGATATGTGAGTATATGTGACTATGTGGACTATGGTATTTATAAGGTGATTATAAATTGAGTGCATATAGGCCTAAGTGCCATTTGTGTTTAATTTCAGGTTGTAAATAGGTTGAGTTGGTGAGAATATATTATAATGAGGTTATTATTATTTATGTAGGATCTCGAGAAGAGGGTAAACTTGCCATAAAGGTCGAGTAAAGCTTCCAGTTGCTCCTACCAGCCAGACCAGACCAGCCTTTCTCAAGGCAAGTGATTCAACCTGTCTTTCGTATTCACTGAAAATGTGTAATAATTAGTTCATATATATTGATGCGATTATCCTGAGTTATCTTGATATACTTGAACCAAGCGATTCTTAAATCTATCTTTATATTATATAGAAATGCCATGAACCCTCAAGTACATATTGCAAGTAGATCAAAAGTCATATCACGCTAGTATATCAAAGTAATTGGAATACAATGATAAAATAAAGATTTGATATAATATTTGATTGATCCTCTTGATTAACATGCTATTGATTCCTAAAATATTGACATCTCACCCTGATGCTTGAACCCCAATAGAAACTGTACTTTGATACCTAAAAGCCAGATATTCTTTAAAGTTGTTCTTAATTGATTGATAACCCTTTTTCTTACCCTAAAGTTTGACAATCCTGATATACCTTGAGCTAAAGATCCTTTTCTTCATACCTTAACACCCCTAGTATTCCAGTAAAGCTTGCCATAAAGGTCGAGTAAAGCTTCCAGTTGCTCCTACCAGCCAGACCAGACCAGCCTTTCTCAAGGCAAGTGATTCAACCTGTCTTTCGTATTCACTGCAAATGTGTAATAATTAGTTCATATATATTGATGCGATTATCCTGAGTTATCTTGATATACTTGAACCAAGCGATTCTTAAATCTATCTTTATATTATATAGAAATGCCATGAACCCTCAAGTACATATTGTAAGTAGATCAAAAGTCGTATCACGCTAGTATATCAAAGTAATTGGAATACCATGATAAAATAAAGATTTGATATAATATTTGATTGATCCTCTTGATTAACATGCTGTTGATTCCTAAAATATTGACATCTCACCCTGATGCTTGAACCCCAATAGAAACTGTACTTTGATACCTAAAAGCCAGATATTCTTTAAAGTTGTTCTTAATTGATTGATAACCCTTTTTCTTACCCTAAAGTTTGACAATCCTGATATACCTTAAGCTAAAGATCCTTTTCTTCATACCTTAACACCCCTAGTATTCATGAAGCTTATCTTCTTGATGTTCTAGTACTTGTACCTTGTCGAAAACCATTGCTTTAAGCCTAGTTTGGCATTACTCTTTCATATTACCCAATAGCCTTGCGAAATGTCCTTGTCAAAGTTCTTGTTTATGGAAACCTCTCAATTACCCTAATATAGTAAAGTCTAGTGGATCTTGGCCCTGAGATTTAGTGTCATATTTCCAGTGTTTCAAGTTGATCTATAATCCCTTGATAAAAATGTTTACTACTTAAGAGATTTAATCATAAATCGACATCAGTTTTTGACATAATTAAAATATGGATTTTCAGTCCCAAAGGGGGATACATGTTTTCTTTGAATAGTGGATCTGGACTGAGACGCGAGTCCTTTCCACACTTATATTGTAGGCTTAAATATTGCCTAGGGATCCCATTAATGTTTTAGAACCCAGCGAGGTTCGGGATTACTTCGTGGCTGATCACCGGCTGTAATCCGTAGCGTCATAAAATGATTTTGTTTAAGTTATGATTTTGAAAATGTTTTGATTCAAGCAAATGATGCACTCACTCAAAGTTTTATCTCTTGTTAACATTGGTTATGCCTTCGCATTGTCATTCTTTTATATATATCTCGATTTATGTTTTGTACCTTATAGTTTAGCACTTGTTGAGCATTTGGCTCACTCCTTGCTTTACCCTGATATTACAGCTAGCAACTATGGTTAGATTCAAGCAGACATCACGTAAGACCTGTGACGCCGATGCGTATGTCCAAGCTCAGGTAGAATAAGAGATAGTTTTGTGTGAGGACTCGATATTAAAATCAGTTGTAATAGATGGTAGTGTTGGGCTGTTCCAAACCCTAAACTGTAAGATCTTGGATTCAGTTATGTTTACTTTCTTTTAAATATTGTAATAGTTATATTTATTTTGTTTGTTAAGTTGGGGGTGTGACACTTATGACTCCGCTCATTTTATTAAATAATATTCTTTATTTTATTAAAGAATAATGTTTCGATAATCAAACTTATTTTCGATTATTCAAATAAAGATCGTACTTTCGTATAAGTATATCTTTGGTTATTTATTATTCATTTCAAGTATGAGTTTTAAAACTTCTACTTCAATTATTTTTATAGAGATTATCCTTTATCGGAATATTATTTAAATAATAATATTCAGATATTCTCCAACATATCGGGACTGATTTATTTTATTAAATCAACATTAATCCAAACATTCTTAAAAATGTTTTCGAGTCTTCAAAATGATTTTAAAAGTTAGAGTGGATCCCAAAACTCGTTTTCAAATTTAAGATCTTCCTTTCGAAGGGGATTTAAATACTTGCTTAAAAATTGAGGGATCCGGCTCTGTGGTGTATTTTATATTCGCAACGAGGTTGCTGTTTTGATAAAACATTTTGATTACTTGCCCAACGTTCGGGAAGTAAGTCCATCTATTTGAGTCGGCATAAGCAACATGGGCTCAGTTGGCGTCCATTAAAGTGTAAGTGGCTCACTGGGAGTCCATCAATGCGTAAGTGGCTGAGTGGTAGTCCAACATAGGTCCTAATGCAGCCAGGGTGATGACTAGTGGGGAATTCGTCCATCTACTAGTAGAAAAGGTTACTTGTTGATATCTTTGCCTAATCAGCAAGATATCAGGTTTATGTCAATGTTTTCTTCTTTCCAAATTCATTGGATATTATAACTCTGTTTATATTTTTCATAACAGAGGTTTCCAAGGAAAGTATGAGATATATATATAGGTGTATATATATATATATATCAGGACTTAATGAAGTATCTCGTAACTTCATTTCTTTTGAATGATATTTCAAAGATTGAATCTATTCAAATCTTATCTTGTAGTCTCATCTATGTGATGAACTTTTGAACTGGTTATACCTTGAACGGTGGTAGTTCAAGTAGCATTCGGAAAAGATATAAGTATATTGGAGTATCTTGTAACTTCATCTTTTCAACTTATATCTAGTAAATGATTATCTTATGCATGACAAAGATTTTCAGAAAAACGTTGAGATAAGGTTAGATATATGAGATCACCTTGCAACGATATTTTATATAGTTATACACTGGAACTCTGTGTGTATTATGCATGGAAGAGGACTTCCAAGATTTGGGAAGTATATATATATATACTGAATATTTTGCGACTTTGTCGCATTAAGATTTCAAACTTGGTTCATTTCTTCTTGACCAAGACTTTCATGAGTACTATGAGAATGCTCATATATTGTAAATTATTATACATATTATTTCGGTGGGCTTTTGCTCACCCTTGCTTTCTTCTTTCATCACACAACAACAGATAGACAAGATGAGCAGGACCAAGCTCCCAATTCGTGAGCAGATAGGAAACGTTCCGCAGTTTCCTGTAGGTGTTGATGCCGCTGTGGCTGAGGTAGGAGCTACCAATAGGCTAGGCTTTCAACTTTTGATGTACCGGACTTATGTATATTATGAATTGTAATAATGGCAAAGAATATGTAAATTTATTCAGAAACCTTTTTGAGGTGTAATGACTTATAATTGTGGAATAAAATGACTTGTGTTATTTTTGGTATTCATCTCTGAGACTATAACTTGTGGTGTGTGTGTATATTGTGGGGTCAAAGTACGCAGTAGTTGGTTGACTGTTAAGATTAAGTATTGATAAGGGAAATGGAACTCGTGACAACCCGAATCCCCGACCCCGGATTTGGAGGTGTTACATTTTCTCTAAATCTGTTTAGTTTATGTTCTGATACATCAGACCTTATGATCAATATTTATAGATATTACTATCTTTATGTAATCTGTGCTTAAATTGAAATTTACCTAAGTGCTGATTGTTGTCTGATATGAATTTCTAAACTCTGATAGTGATATAAATATTTCTGTGACTATTCAATCCAATGAGGATAACTGTGTTAGATACTGACCTAGTAGTCTCTAATATACTAAAGATCCCATGTTTGAAGTAATTGTTTATGTGGAAATCTTTTAACACAAGCAAATTCTGATATTGAGTTTGGTTAGGTTTACTTTGTGTATCTTATTACTAAGTCGAAAACTAGAATAGTGCTTCTTATATGTTAAGTTCTGATGTTGGTAAATCTTATGGATGTACTAAGTGCTGATAAGCCTCACTTATCAAAAGAAATAGTAAAGAAAAGAAATAAATATCAGGTACTCCTTTGAGATCTAGAGAAAAATGTATGTGGAAGGGAAGACCCAAGTGCATTGTTGGTATTAAGTAATATGCATTAGAAAAGCAAAATAATATTTTCTTGGTGACTTTTCACATTCTCTGATTACTGGAGAAATACTCTGATAATAGTATAAATTATGATAAGCAGTTGTGACTCACTTACATTGAGGAGCTCCTGTGAAAAAGAATATCAAAAGATGCAAAAAATAAGCACAAAACAGTTGAGGTGGACTCATGCATGAACTCATTCTATAGTAGACTTTAGACTAATGACAGATTTTGAGCAAATTCTTAGTTATGCCTTATTTCTAAGATGTACTGAAGTGAATCAGACTTTACTCTTTGTCTGATATTTAGTTTAAAGCACACACTTACACTCCATATGAATGATGAAAATTACTGTGGTGATCAATGTTGTTTTAGATGAACAGTTTAAGTGTCAGTTGCATAAATTCTGAGGACAAGTTCTGATGGAAGTTCTGATGATTAAGTTCTGCGGAAACCATATCAGTATTTGTGTGAAGAATTAAAGAAATAAACATTTACTTTTTGAGTATAGAAGCCATATTCCGATGACCTTTAAATTCTGATAATAGTCAAGTTCTGATGCTTACGTGGCAGTATTTATTTCCTTGATTTATTTTTGGGTCAATACTTGAATGGTTATATTTTATCAGAATATTGGTTTAAGTGAGATGAAGACAGTCATAATTACTTTTTTAGTGGGAACAGTTTTTTTTGAAAAACTGCATGTGCATAGTAATCATTACTTATTTCCCGTGCCCATTAACTATTGTCTTAACTACTGAATGGCTGATAGGTGTAAAGACTGTTCCAGTTCGTCTTAACTGCTGTCAAGTGGCGTGTATAAGTAAAAGAGAGAAAAGATTTTAAATCTTTTATCTACTTTTGTATTCAATACTCTCTCTCTTTTCACTTATTCTTTCTATATTCACTGACGGTTTTTACACAGGCATTTTACCAAACACCTTTCAGGCATTCTTATTTCTCACTTCTTTTTCAATGGCACCCAAAGATCTAATCTTTAATGGAGCAAAGTTCATCCTCAACAACTACACTGCCATTCTAACCAAGAGTGACGCTCTGTCGGATCTTCATTTTTTTCAGGACTTCTTGGCTCACAGTGAAACAGGGTTCGCTTTGACGCAACCATCCATTTTATCTGGAACTCAAGTTATGACGTTCTGGCGAACATGACTTTATGATGATGGTGGTAAGGATGGGACTCCAAGCATCATATTTATAATAAAGGAGGTGGAGTATGTTGTTACTCCGGCAACAGTAAGGAAATCTCTATATCTACCTGAGAACTGCCAGTTCAGTTCTGCTGTTGAGGAGCCATTGCTACAGTAAATAATGGCTAATTTAGGGTATGAGGAGAGTTTGGCAAAGTTGGGCCAACTTAAACGCCCACATATTCGAAGAGAATGGAGTTTTTTCTTCGATTGCATCACCAAGGCGTTCGCAAACAAATGCTCAAATTTTGACGCCATTCCGATTCTAACTCAACAAATTGGGTATGCTCTCCTAAACCAGTCTCACTTTGATTATACCAAGACTGTGTTATATTTTATAGGAGATATAATGAAAGAGGACAGGAATGTAGTTTACTTTGCTAGGTTATGTCAGTTAGTTTACAGTTATTGTACATCAGATGAACCACAACTAGCAAGTGAACACATAGAACCTTTTAGGTTAGCAAAAAGGGCTTTTACTGACCTTTTAACTGCTGATAACAAAAAGAGAGTTCTGAGGCCCCTTAGAATTCCTTTAGCAGTATAGCAAGCCCTTGTAAATGCTGATGCTGATACTTACTATGTATTATATCCTGATCTTCCATAACAACAACAACCACAACAACCATCAGAACCTACTACTGCCACTCAATAAACACAAACATCAGAACATGCCAACCAACCATCAGCACATAATCAGGTGAAGCCTTCTTCTTCTAGAGCAAAGAGGACTAAGACAGTACCTCAGGCACAACAGAAAAGAAGGAAGATGATTTTAAGAGATGAGTCTGATGATGAGGCCCAGGTTCAACCATCAGAACCTGTTGCTAAAGTAGCTGAGAAGGTCTATTCTCAGACAGCTCAAGAAACTGGGAGTTCTAGGCCCCTAAAAAGGCTTAAAAAGCTAAACTCTGATGATCAAGCTCCCAGAGTCTCTCCACCAGCTAAGAGACTTAAAAAGCAAAGAGCAAGGAGGGCTGTAGAAGAATCAATCTCTGAAGACGGAGTGGAAGCAGCAGCTGTGGAAGGGGATCATGAATCTCTGATCCCACAAGAACCTACTGTAGTTGAATCTCTTCCAAGTGCTGAGCCAGAACTTCATGAAGCTCACAAATCTCCAATCCAAGAGCCAGAGACTACTCCAATGCCTACACCTCCTGTGTCTCCACTAAATTCTCCAGTACATGCTGAAAACCCAGGCACAAGTGCTGAAATTGATATCAACAACTTGGATGTGCCTTTGGTCTTGTATCTGGAAGCTCCATCCACTTCACATCTTTCTCAGCACACTCCACCATCAACTCTATTGCTAGATGTTGATGACCATGCAGATGAATCTTATATTGCTTCACATATAATCATTCTATCAAAAGATGCTGATACTGAAGATTCTGCAAGTTATGTTAAAGAAAATACCAGTGAAGCTGCTACAAATATAAATGCTGATGCAGCTGGTCCTTCTGGACATGCACCTCCACAAACAGTTTGTAAAGCTGATTTGATTAAGAAGTTCGTGAGAAAGGATGCACCAGTTCCATGGAGTGAAACTAACAGAGGAAGAGAATGGATCAAGGAGTGGAACAAAGTTAATTTTGCTCCTACTGTAGATGTTCTTGCTGAGCACCTGGCTAAAGCTGATAAAATGCTGTTGAATGAATACGGGTTTTATTGATTCACCGAAATGATTATCGTATCAAAAATCTTGCGCCAGGCCGCGCACGGGTCAAACAGTAATCCGGATCGAAAAAGTCAAAACATGGAAAATGTCCGGAACGATTATATTAGGTTAGGAAGGAGTTTTCGGAAGAGTTTCGGGTTGTAAAAACGTAAAAACGGTTGAGGTTGGGCGATTCCCGGCTTTATAAAATAATTTTTTAATTATTTAGAAAATAGTTAATAAATTCATAAATCAATATAAAATCATATAATACTCCAAAAAATTACCAGAAAAATACCTTAATTATCTATATTTTATTCTGGACATAATAAAATTGATACACTCACATTTTATCACATATATACGTCTAAATATTATTATCAATCAGCAGATAACTCACCAAAATTCACATAATAATTACATAAAAATCATTTATTGATAATATAATTACACGCGATATCCCGGATATTACAGGTCGTCACGATGAAATCTCAAACCAAGTTAACATGTTAATTCAATATATAAATGCCAACAGTTGAAATATAGCATCTGGGACCCCAAACTACACCAGGATCTTTTCAGGTTACAGTTCTAGAAACAAGAATTCCAAATTCCACAAATAATTTTTCACTTTTTTTTTTAAATTCTTTTCACAAATTATAAAACTCAAAACTTAATCCACTAGTATAACTTCGAAAAGAAGTATACTAGACAAACGATTTAATAACATAACTAATATATATATATATAAACATAACTTTATACTATAGAACTTACTCTAGTTCTGCAAACGCTGGACCAACCATATTCCAAAAGCTTCTCCTTTGCTTTCTTGAATTATGCAGCTAAACAGCGCAAGCTAATTCTCACTGGAGGTTAAATTTAAAAACAGGCAAGTATGAGCAAAAGAAATGCACAACAAGTTCATTATAGCATATATATGGTTATTTTGATATAAAACTGACATCTACATTATAGCAGAACATTTAAAATCATAATTGCTGAATAAAAAAAAATTATTAAAAAAATCGGATAATTGTTTTTCACTATACTCAAAACCCTTTTGATATTTCGAGCAAAATGCTTCAGCAATACTTTGAATCTTGACGAGAATAAAACTCGTAAAATAGCGTTTACAAAAATATCGTAAACAACAATAACATGAACAATGATTATGGACTGAATCACAAACTTTATTCGGAACCGAACTCTTGATATCAATACTCATTTTGATGTCATATCAAATTAGATATCAATACGAATTTTGATGCAAACAATATCCCATACCGAAGTCAACATCAATCATCTATATTAATACCGCTTTTGATATTTAACAACAAATTAAGTATCAACATAAATCAGAAATTGAATCAAAACTGCATTTCATCTTTTTATCCAAAATAGAAACACTTGATAAATCACTCAGGATATGATTATAATAGCAATATAAATTTATATTGGAATCTTTCTCCGACGGACGTACTATCACATGTTGATCAGCCCGTATGATAGCACTGGATCATGATTCGTAGAAACATGTCCCAAAACACGAGTACTCAAATAAAAAGGCAATATATCTGCATGTGGCATAGTTTTATTATAAATATTTCATATAATATATGGCCCTCCGCTGGACCGTCCGCCCCGGTCACTTACGTATTCATCCAATCTTAAAACATTTTATTGAAAGAGGTCATAAAAATCGACGCCCTTATAAATTTTATTCATCCCATTCACTTGGGCAGGAATACTCGCAACAAACCCATTTTTCTCAAGGTATAAATTTTTTATAAATCCAGTATTTGGATAAGTAAAAACACTTAATTATTCTGAACTTAGAATAAAATAGCAATACTTGCATAATCATAAGAAAGTTGGATATGTAAAAATATTGAACTATTCTGGAATTAGAATAGTATAGAGAACTTGCCTTTGGTTTTTAGTAGTTAGTCACACTCGCAGTAACATAAACATCTCATTCTGACATCTCAAGATATCACCGTCTTTCTATTTCAAAAATTCATTGATATGTTGCTCCTACGATTGCTAGAAGCCCGATATCTGATCCCATTCCATTTCATTCTTTCCAATGTCTGGTCCTGATCAATTCGAACGACCCGCATCTATAATTAAAAGATATAACTTTAATCGTCAAAACGATAATTACTCGATGAACTACGCGTCAAAATCCTATCGTCTACCCATACGATACCCACACATAAAGGAAACAGTCAAACAACAGACCCTTGAACCACATACCCACGTAATTTACATAGCATATACACACTTAATTCACATACCGCATAATTCATATAACGCATAATCCGATTCATTAAAACATTCGACTCGGTTTGTTTAAAACTGAAATTGAGTCAAAATACGACTTTTTCGATAAATACGCAACTCTAAACTGACTTGCAAAAGAAGTGACCTTTTGAAACAAAAGGATTTTTATAACAAAAGGATTTTTGTCTCGAAAACATTTTTGATGGAAGCAGAATATTTTTATGAGTCTCAACGCGTTCGTTTCGTATTAAACGGATAAACGTTCTATTTATTATGAATAAAATAAGAATAAATCAATTAATAATAATAATAATTGATTATTAAATATCTTTATATAATTTTAAAAGCTCAAAATAATTTTTAGAATATTATTTAATTATAAATAATTACACTTCATTCAACTATTTACAAATAAAATTAATTGATTAAATGAATTAATCAATTAATTAAATGGATAAATAATTAATCAAAACAAATTATAAATAATAAATCAAATTATGATTTTCAAAAATAATAAAAGAAAATAATTTGAAATTAAAATAAATATTTTACAAAAAAAATTTGAAATAATGTCTTTGTAAAACAGAATTTTCCCGGGGTCAGAGCCCCTCAAAATCAATACCAAACAACATAATCCAACTATTCTCTAATAAAATTTATAAATTTAAAACACACCATAATTTATATTTGCACATATAAATACGCCAGAAGCTAAAAATACGGTCAAAAGCGACTTCTACAACAACTTCTAAAAATTATGAAATAAATATATAAACACTAACATGCTATAATATACTCAAGCACGAAAGCGGAATTTCAAAATCGTTACCCAAAATAAATTATGATCACCCCGAAGAGAATATCCGATGTCCAGAAAATATCTCCAGAAAAATCCAAAATTCATAGCCATAGACATACACACAATGAAACGCCATGTGGAGTAATCAACACTGTCAAACTCCTTTTCTACGTCTCGAAAATAAATTAAAATGGAAAATATGCTCCACAAATTTTCTCCTTAAAACCTTGATATATATTTACATCTGTGTAGGTATGGAAGCGTGGATCGTTTATATATATAATAATTGAAATTTGGATGAACGGTTTGTAAGATATGAATTTTGAAAATTAAAAGTATAAAAATATATACGACAGAGAGAGACAGAAGAGAGACAAAGGGAAGAAACTGTAACTAAACAAAATAAGGAAAATGAGGGGAGGTTAACACGCGGGTAAGGGGGTGGGCTGGGGGCTAGGGTATTGACACGTTTCTTTCTTCTTCTTTTTTCTTTATTTTTTTTTGTTTTTTTATAAACTAAAATCAATACAACATTTAAACAATTAGCCCAAAAGTAATAATTAGCGGAGAATAATTATTAGGAATATATTGTGTACTTGATGATAACTTGAACAAAACAGTTAGTAGATTTTATTTAAGTGTAATTGTAGCTTTCAGTGGATGATCATTTCAACATCCGTTGAAAGAGTAGCTTATGTAACAATAAGATTAGTAGCACATTTTTGCATACTTAAATGGCTTAGTGAACTAGATGTTGTAGAATGTTTAAGTCATGTTGACTACTAGATTAATATGCAAGATGTTAATTATAAATATTAGATGCCTTGTAATCTTGTATAAATGAAATAGAGTTAACTGCCAAGAAGACAGTCTCAACGGATGATTCACAAAGCTTCAACGGATGATCAACATAAGTTTCAACGGATGATCAAACGGAGTTTCAACGGATGATCAATCTGATTTTCAACGGATGATTAATCTGATTTTCAACGGATGATCAAATTCAAAAGAGCAGTTGATAGTGACTTTACAATCACATGCGTTGATTGTATGCAAATAGAATGTGGCAGCCTAATTCAGGTTTCAGAGAACAAAGAAGCATTTCCATTTTCATGTTAAACTGAAGATATTCAAAGATGCTGGGAAGAGAAGTGTAGTAGCATGAAATTAGACTTGAAATAGTTTGTCTTATTATCTTGTCTTTTTATTTATGTAACTTGGTGATATATATACCAAGGGTAGCAAGTTGAATAGTTTCCAAGTTAGCAAGCAATTTACCAGAGAAATAGATAAGGCAGAATTGGTAAAGAATTTCTATGGATTTTGTAGATTCAACTTGTAAGCAGTTGTGTACAATTCTGTAACACAGAGTTCAATCCACCATAAAGTTTTTAAGTACTTGTATTTAAATACTTTGTGTTTTGATTTCTAAACTTCTTTTATTCCGTACCATTGCTAAATCAAACACAACTATATATATTTATTGAAGAACTGTTCTTAAAAATTGAAAAGTAGCCAGAATTACATTCAACCCCCCTTCTGTAATTCTTGTTTAGATTGTTTGGGAATAACAGTTGGTATTAGAGCAAGCTCTTGAAGAACAAAGAGTTTAAAGATCACAACAATGAACAAGACGAGCATAAAAGATGTTGGAGTACAGATTCCATTTCTAGACAAAGACAACTATCACCATTGGAAGGTGCATATCCTATCTCAAGATGAAGCATATGTGGACGGCATTGAGAAAGGTCCAGATGTCCCTATGAGAGTTGCCATAGGTAATGAAGCATATGCCCCAAAGCCTAGAGCAGAATGGTCTGATCCTGATATTGAACAAGTTCATAAGGATAAAAAGGCCATACACATTTTGTTTAATGGTGTTGATGGTGACATGTTTGGCAACATCATAAATTGCAAAATTGCCAAGGTTGTCTGGGACACAATTCAAGTTATATGTGATGGAACTGAGCAGGTAAGGGAGAATAAAATGCAACTCTTGATTCAACAGTATGAGCATTTCCATAGTGAAGAAAGTGAGTCACTCACTAACATTTTCAGTATATTCCAAAAACTCCTGAATACTCTAAAACTGCATGGAAGGGTCTATCAAACAAAAGACTCAAACCTCAAATTCCTTAGATCTCTGCCAAAGGAATTGAAGCCTATGACAGTCTCATTGATAAATTCTCAAGATTACAAGGAATTCACCTTGGACAGAGTGTATGGGATGCTAAAGACCTATGCGCTTGAAATAGAGCAAGATGAGAAGGTGGAGAAAGAAAGAAAGAAGGGATGATGCATTGAATTAGTTGCTGAACAAGAAAAGAAGAAGGAGACAAAGGTTGAAGCTGTTGAATCTGCACCAAACCATAGAGTTTGTGAAGGCAAGGGAAAAAGGCTAATAGTTGAACATGAAGACAATCTTAGTCAAGATGACATGGATGACATAGATGAGAATCTTGCTTTTCTATCCAGGAGATTTTCCAAGCTCAAATTCAAAAAGAATTTTGGAGCAGCCAAGTCAAAGAGAAACATGGTTAATAAGTCTAAATTCAAATGTTTCAAGTGTGGCTTGGCAGGTCATTTTGCTAGTGAATGCAGAAAGTCTGATTCTGGTAAAAAGAAGTTTGAGTCTGTTGATTACAAACAAAAATACTTTGAGTTGCTCAAACAAAAGGAAAGGGCTTTCATCACACAAGAAAATGACTGGGCTGCAGATAGATTAGATGAGGATGAAGATACAAGCTATGTCAATCTAGCACTTATGGTCAAATCAGATGAAACAGAGGTCAGTTCATCAAGTAATCAGGTAATCACCACTAATCTAGCTCATCTATATAAAGCTGAGTGTAATGATGCTATAAATGACATGTCTACTGAATTATACAATCTGCGTGTTACACTCAAGTCTCTCACTAAAGAAAACACTAAACTTAAAGAGAACAATCCGTTTTTAAGTGAAAGAAATACTGTGTTAGAAACTCAATTTATTGAGTTTGAAAAATTAAAGATAGAATGCAAGATTGCTAAAGATGAACTAACTGAATCCTTAAAGAAATAGGGGATTTTAAGAAAGCAGCTTAAACGAGAACAGGAAGTAATTAAGGCATGGAAATAATCTAGAGATGTCCATGCTCAAATTACTAAAGTTCAACGTATAGAATCCTTCTGTGATGAAGCCTGGAAAAAGAGCAAGGAGAAACTAGATTCCAATCTAGTAAATGGACTTTTAACGGATGTGGATTCGAAGGATGATGAATGTTATCCGTCGAAAGACCTAAAGGATCATCCATCGAAAGACAAGGAATTACATCTGTTGAGTGAGAAAAATCCAATTAGCAAAGCTAAACTAGCTAAGCTAAATGAGAAATATGGATCAATTTCTAAGAACTTTGTTCCAGGAGAAATAAGTCAAGTGAACAAGAACAAGAGACTCAATGTAGAGCATCTGTCTATCAAGCAATTGAATGACATATTGGAGAAAATTGAAGTGAGAGCAGAATCTAAAAAGAAAAATAATAGAAATGGAAAGTAGGAATTAACAAACATAACAACTACACACCTGATAGATATGCACCAAAAAAATGTGTGTTAAATATGGTAGTGTTAATCACTTATCTGTTAATTGCAAAATTTCTATGCCTGCTCCCATGTCTGCACCACCTTCATTTCCCAGCATGCCTACAATGCCAGTAAATATTATGCCTGCACATAATTTGGATGCACAGTTTGCTAATATGCCATTTGCTCAAAATCCTTACTATGCTGCATCTAGTATGCTACAAATGTCATTTAGCATGCCATACTGGAATAACATGTTTGCACAGAATATGCCTTTCCATGTTAATCAACCTATGCATGATAATTCTACAATGATGAATGGTTTTAAGGACTCTACTCAACTGACTAAGGATGAACTTCAAATGCCTAAGTCAAATGAGGACAAGCCTAAGAAACCTAAGAAAAAGACTAACAAAACAGGACCCAAGGAAACTTGGGTACCAAAATCAACTTGATTTGATTTTATTGTGTGCAGGGAAACAGAAAGACTCTTTGGTATTTGGATAGTGGGTGCTCAAGGCACATAACTGGAGATTCTACCCTGCACACTGAGTTCAAGGAGAGAGCTGGCCCAAGTATCACTTTGGAGATGACAGCAAGGGTTATACTGTGGGATACAGCTTGATTTCAAAGGATAATGTCATCATTGAGGAAGTTTCCCTAGTGGATGGACTCAAGCACAATTTGTTAAGTATTAGCCAACTTTGTGATAAGGGCAACTCAGTAACATTTAATTTTGAAGCATGTATTGTAACAAACAAGAGAAGCAACAAAGTGGTTCTCACAAGAGTTAAAAAAGGGAATATGTATTTAGCTGACTTCAACTCATCAAATACAAATTCTGTCACTTGTCTATTCAACAAGGAAAGTCAAGATGAAATTTGCCTAAGGCACAAGAAGCTGTCTCAGCTTAACTTCAAGACTATGAATGAGCTAGTCAGGAAAGATTTGGTAAGAGGTATTCCTCAAGTGGAATTCTCAAAGGATGGACTGTGTGATTCATGTTAGAAAGGAAAGCAAATAAAGGCATCTTTCAGAAAGAAGCTTGATTCAACCATTGAAGAACCTTAGCAGCTATTGCACATGGATTCATTTGGACCAGTCAATATATTGTCCATCTCAAGAAAAAGATACTGCCTAGTAATTGTGGATGATTTCTCAAAGTTCTCTTGGACATATTTTCTAAAATCCAAAGATGAAGCCAGTGAAATCATCATCAATCACATAAGGCAAGTCAACAATCATCCTAATTTCAAAGTAAGAAGAATCACGAGTGACAATGAAACTGAGTTCAAGAATTCTATGATGAGATCATTTTGTGAAGAGAATAGGATCATGCATGATTTTTCAGCAACAAGAACCCCACAACAAAATGGTGTAATGTAAAGGAAAAACAGATCTCTTATTGAAGCTACCAGAACAATGCTAGAAGAATCAAAGTTACCAACATATTTTTGGGTTGAAGCTGTAAATACTGCATGCTACACTCAGAATATTTCTCTTGTTAATCAAGCAAAATGCATGACACCCTACCAATTGTTCAAGAATAGGAAGGCAACATTAAACTTTCTTCATGTCTTTGGCTGCAAATGCTATATCTTAAGAAATCAAACTGATCAGCATGGGAAGTTTGATGCCAAAGCAGATGAAGGCATTTTTGTTGGATATGCAGTTGGAAAAGCATATAGAGTCTACAATCCCAGAACCAACATTATTATGGAATCTGTACATGTTGTGTTTGATGATAAAATATTGAAGGACTACAAGATGGAGATTTCCATGAAAGCCTAAAATTTGACAATATTGATATAACTGGTGAAGATAGTAATGATGAAAGTGATCAAGAACAAATATCTAAGGACAATGCAGAAAAGTCTACAATTGATGAAGCACATAATTCAACATCCGTCGAAAGACCAAGTGCATTATCCGTTGAAAGACAATCTGCATCATCCGTCGAAAGGCAAAGAGCAACATTCGTTAATCAATTAGTAGGAGTTGAAAGCCAAGTTAGATCACAATCAGAAAGAACTCAAATTTCAAGTCAAAGATCCATAAACTCAGGGGGAGTTTCTGATAATCAAAACTCTATCAATCATCAAGACAACAATGAGGCCTCTTCATCTAGAGCTAATCTACCTCAAGAGAAAATGGACTAAAGATCACCCATTTGAACTAATTATTGGTGATGTATCTTCTACAGTACAGACAAGAAAAGCAACTCAAGATGAATGTCTATATAGCAGCTTTCTATCTCAGGAAAAGCCTAAAAAGGTAGAGGAAGCTCTGTTGGATCCTGATTGGGTTTTAGCTATGCAGGAGGAGCTAAACCAATTTGAAAGGAATAAAGTTTGGAAGCTGGTACCCAAGCCTAAAGGAAAGAATCCTATTGACACTAAGTGGGTATTCAGAAACAAGATGGATGAAAATGGTATAGTAGTCAGGAACAAAGCTAGATTGGTTGCTAAGGGCTACTTTCAACAAGAAGGAATAGATTTTAATGAAACTTTTGCTCCTGTTGCAAGACTTGAAGCCATCAGAATCTTCCTAGCCAATGAAGCCCATGACAATTTCAAAGTCTATCAAATGGATGTCAAAAGTGCCTTTCTAAATAGAGAGTTGGAGGAGGAAGTCTATGTATGTCAGCCTCCTGGTTTTGAAGACCCAAATTTTCCAGAATATGTCTACTATCTTTTGAAATCACTTTATGGATTGAAGCAAGCACCCAGAGCCTAGTATGATACTTTGTCAAAGTTTCTCTTAGAAAATCACTTCACTAGAGGTACTATTGACAAAACCTTATTCTATAGAAATGTTAATGGCTCTAGTATACTCGTTCAAATTTATGTTATTAACATTATATTTGGCTCTACCGATGAAAAACTTTGTAAAAAGTTTGCCAAACTAATGAAAAGTAAATATGAAATGAGCATGATGGGAAAACTAACTTACTTTCTTGGTTTACAAGTTAAGCAAGTTAGTGATGGAATATTTATTAGTCAAACCAAATACATTTATGATCTTTTGAAGAAGTTTGACTTAATGGATTGCACATATGCAAAAACTCCCATGGCCACTGCAACTAAACTTGAATTAAACACTACTGAAAAGTCTATGGATATTTCAAGTTATAGAGGCATGGTTGGCTCACTTTTATATTTAACAGCCAGTAGGCCAGATATAATGTTTGCTACATATCTTTGTGCTAGATTTCAGGCTGATCCTAGAGAATCACATTTAGTAACTATTAAGAGAATTTTCAGATATCTTAAAGGAACACCAAAACTTGGCATTTGGTATCCTAGAGATTCTGGTTTTGATCTAACTGGTTATTCAGATGCAGATTATGCAGGTTGTAAAATTGATAGAAAAAGTACAACAGGAACATGTTAATTTCTAGGAAACAAGCTAGTATCCTGGTTCAGTGAAAAGCAAAATTCAGTTTCTACTTCTACAGTTGAAGCTGAATATATTACTGCTGGTAGTTGCTGTGCACATATTTTATGGATGAAAAATCAACTGTTGGACTATGGTCTACAGGTGAATAAGATTCCTATTTTATGTGATAACACAAGTGCCATTGCCATCACTAAGAATTCTATACAACATTCAAGGACCAGGCACATAGACATCAAGTACAATTTCATTAGAGAGCATGTTATGAACGGTACTGTGGAACTTCGTTTTGTTCCAAGTGAAAAAGAACTTGCAGACATCTTTACCAAGCCACTTGATGAATCCACCTTCACTAGGTTGGTAAGTGAGTTAGGTCTACTTAATTTCTCTTAATCTATTTTGATGTCTAAGAAAATTGGTATGCAATCAGAGTAAAAGTTGATATTTGCTTTCTAAGATAAAATTTTATCTATGTCAGAATTTAAATCTTGACGGATGTTCATTATCCGTTGAAAATGAATATCTGTTGAATTATATCATCCGTCGAAGTATCAATTATTACTCTGGGTACTTTTACCATTATCCGTCGAATTACACTCAATCTTAGCCGTTAATTTTAAGCATTATCCGTCAAATTTACTTACAGCCTGTATATATATTTCAACGGATAATCTTAGAATTTTGACAGTTTTCTTTATTTTTAAATGGCTATTTTGGGCCAATTTGATTGGTTACTTTATTTTACTTTTTAATTTTTGACAGTTTATTTCTGAGTTAGTATAAAAGCTATTTTCATTTCTATTCTTTACTTTTACCTCTCTCAAGCAATTTTCCAATTCTCTTCTTCTTCAAAGCAAATATTCTCTCTCTGCAACCAATCTCAATCACAGCAATGACACCAGTAGTCAAAATTATGTCCTTAACTGGGTTCGTCTATGAAAAGAACAATTTTGTGGCTCTGGTGAACAAGCAAATTCCGGCATCTGAAGATTATCACAAGATGATGGACTTCATGGAACTGCAAATTGAGTTATGCCATGCTTGAGTCTCCAACCATCTACTGTGAAGTTGTCAAGGAAATTTGGACTACAGCAGTGTTCAACTCTAAGGACAAAACTATTACCTTCACTCTCAAAGGTACTGAACACTGTGTTAATTGTGATGCTATTGAAAAATGCTTTAAATTGCCTGAAAAGACCACACTTGCTCCACACCAAGTCACTGATGTGAGTAATATGCTAGTTTCTATGTGCTATGCTCTTGATGCCACTAAGTTCGGTGATGTTAGGATATTGGGTCTTAGAAAAGAATGGAGTTTTCTGTGTGATTCATTTATTAAAGTGTTTTTTGGCAAAATTAGCATTTTTGATGTTGTATCTTACTCACTTGTGAATCAGACTTTACTCTTTGTCTGATATTTAGTTTAAAGCACATACTTACACTCCATATGAATGATGAAAATTATTGTGGTGATCAATGTTGTTTTAGATGAACAGTTTAAGTGTCAGTTGCATAAATTCTGAGGACAAGTTCTGATGGAAGTTCTGATGATTAAGTTCTGCGGAAACCATATCAGTATTTGTGTGAAGAATTACAGAAATAAACATTCACTTTTTGAGTACAGAAGCCATATTCTGATGACCTTTAAATTCTAAAAATAGTCAAGTTCTGATGCTTACGTGGCAGCATTTATTTCCTTGATTTATTTTTGGGTCAATACTTGAACGGTTATATTTTATCAGAATATTGGTTTAAGTGAGATGAAGACAGTCATAATTACTTGTTTAGTGGGAACAGTTTTTTTTTTTGAAAAACTGCATGTGCATAGTAATCATTACTTATTTCCCATGGCCATTAACTATTGTCTTAACTACTGAATGGCTGATAGGTGTAAAGACTGTTCCAATTCGTCTTAACTGCTGTCAAGTGGCGTGTATAAGTAAAAGAGAGAAAAGATTTTAAATCTTTTATCTACTTTTGTATTCAATACTCTCTCTCTTTTCTCTTATTCTTTCTATATTCATTGACGGTTTTTACACAGGCATTTTACCAAACACCTTTCAGGCATTCTTATTTTTCACTTCTTTTTCAATGACACCCAAAGATCTAATCTTTAATGGAGCAAAGTTCATCCTCAACAACTACACTTCCATTCTAACCAAGAGTGACGCTCTGTCGGATCTTCATTTTGTTCAGGACTTCTTGGCTCACAGTGAAATAGGGTTCGCTTTGACGCAACCATCCATTTTATCTGGAACTCAAATTATGACGTTCTGGAGAACATGACTTTATGATGATGGTGGTAAGGATGGGACTCCAAGCATCATTTTTACAACAAAGGAGGTGGTGTACGTTGTTACTCCGATAATAGTCAGGAAAGCTCTACATCTACCTGAGAACTGCCAGTTCAGTTCTGCTGTTGAGGAGCCATTGCTACAGTAAATGATGGCTAATTTAGGGTATGTGGAGAGTTTGGCAAAGTTGGGCCAACTTAAATGCCCACATATTCGAAGAGAATGGAGATTTTTCTTCGATTGCATCACCAAGGCGTTCGCAAACAAATGCTCAAATTTTGACGTCATTCCGATTCTGACTCAACAAATTGGGTATGCTCTCGTAAACCAGTCTCACTTTGATTATACCAAGACTGTGTTATGTTTTATAGGAGATATAATGAAAGAGGACATGAATGTAGTTTACTTTGCTAGGTTCTGTCAGTTAATTTACAGTTATTGTACATCAGATGAACCACAACTAGCAAGTGAACACATAGAACCTTTTAGGTTAGCAAAAAGGGCTTTTACTGACCTTTTAACTGCTGATAACAAAAAGAGAGTTCTGAGGCCCCTTAGAATTCCTTTAGCATTAAAGCAAGCCCTTGTAAATACTGATGCTGATACTTACTGTGTATTATATCCTGATCTTCCATAACAACAACAACAACCACAACAGCCATCAGAACCTACTACTGCCACTCAACAAACACAAACATCAGAACATGCCAACCAACCATCAGCACATAATCAGGTGAAGCCTTCTTCTTCTAGAGCAAAGAGGACTAAGACAATACCTCAGGCACAACAGAAAAGAAGGAAGATGATTTTAAGAGATGAGTCTGATGATGAGGCCCAGGTTCAACCATCAGAACCTGTTGCTGAAGTAGCTGAGAAGATCTTTTCTCAGACAGCTCAAGATACTGGGAGTTCTAGGCCCCTATAAAGGCTTAAAAAGCTAAACTCTGATGATCAAGCTCCCAGAGTCTCTCCACTAGCTAAGAGACTTAAAAAGCAAAGATCAAGGAGGGCTGTAGAAGAATCAATCTCTGAAGAAGGAGTGGAAGCAGCAGCTGTGGAAGGGGATCAGGAATCTCTGATCCCACAAGAACCTACTGTAGTTGAATCTCTTCCAAGTGCTGAGCCAGAACTTCATGAAGCTCACAAATCTCCAATCCAAGAGCCAGAGACTACTCCAATGCCTACACCTCCCGTGTCTCCACTAAATTCTCCAGTACATGCTGAAAACCCAGGCACAAGTGCTGAAATTGATATCAACAACTTGGATGTGCCTTTGGTCTTGTATCTGGAAGCTCCATCCACTTCACATCTTTCTCAGCACACTCCACCAGCAACTCCATTGCTAGATGTTGATGACCATGCAGATGAATCTTATATTGCTTCACATATAATCATTCTATCAAAAGATGCTGATACTGAAGATTCTGCAAGTTATGTTGAAGAAAATACTGGTGAAGCTGCTACAAATATAAATGTTGATGCAGCTGGTCCTTCTGGACATGCACCTCCACAAACAGTTTGTAAAGCTGATTTGATTAAGAAGTTTGTGAGAAAGGATGCACCAGTTCCATGGAGTGAAACTAACAGAGGAAGAGAATGGATCAAGGAGTGGAACAAAGTTAATTTTGCTCCTACTGTAGATGTTCTTGCTGAGCACCTGGCTAAAGCTGATGAAATGCTGTTGAATGATGACTTCAAAGCACAGCTCAGAGTTACTGCATTGAGTACCAGGAACCTTCAAGGTCAACACTCAATAACTCAAGCCAAGGTGGACAAAATTCAAGATACAGTGACTAAGCAAACCATGAATGTCACATTGGACAAGAAAAGGTTTTTTAAGCCAGCCTTTGACCGCATTGAGTATATAGAAAAGGCTCAAGAAAATCAGCAAGCTCAACTAACTGATATTTTAAAGAATCAAGCTGCTCAACAAAACCAACTCAATAAAATCCAAAACTCTGTGGAATTGCTTGTCTCCCTGCTTCTACCAGATGATGCCAAAAAGGGGGAGAAAGTAATTAAGTCCAAATGCACAACTGATCAACCACTAAAGGGTAAGGATGATGATAATAAAGACCAGGGAAACTCTGAAAGGAGTAGAGGTCTAAGTCAAGGCAGGGGTTCTTTATCAAGGGAAGCCAGAACTATAAGTCAAAGAACAAGTTCTGATACTAAAAGGATAACGAACAAACTCTGAAACTTGATGAAGAGATCTCCAAAAGGATGTTCCTAAAGGACAATCCAGGCATGGATATTAAAAGTCTGAAGAAAGAAGAGATTAGACTGAAAGCTGAAAATGACAAATCTAAGTCAAAGTCTAAAACTCAAGTCACAGCAAAGAAACCACCTAAGCCTAAGGGCATTGTGATCAAAGAGAGGAAAGATATTGAGGCATCTAAGGCCAAGTCCAAATCACAGGTGGAAGTTGATCCTAAATTCAAGGGTAAGGCAAAAGTTGATGAACCTGTAAAGATATATATGCCAACCATGGATCTGGAAGTAAATGCTGATGAAGATACAACTCTGATTTTGAAGGAGAAAAGGAATATTCAAGCAACCTCTGATAGAGCTCAAGTTGTCTTGACATTAGAAGAAAAGGAAACCTCTGACATTGCTCATGTTAAACCTTCAATAGTTCTACTCCCTGGGTTTACTAAAGCTCAACAATCTGCTCAACCTATGAAGACTTCAACAAATGTTTTTCAGGGTAGATTGATCCAAGGGAAGGAAGCTAGAGATAGAAAAGGACTCGGTAATCCTGATGAGAAAAGAATAAACAACTCTACCTCAGATCCTAAATCTCTTACTGAACCAGGAGTAGGGATAACTCTAGAAAGACTAAATCAATTAGAGTCTGTACAGATGTTCTACAACTCCAAGCTGAAAGAAGACATAATGCTTTATTTTATGATAGATGGGAGAGTATTCCATATAAGAAATGATGCAATTCGGTTGAAGTATTATGAAGAACTGTAACATGTTTTATTTCTACTTCAAGTGAAGAACAATCTGATATTCAGAGGCAGAAGAAACTTTACTCTGTGAAGTCTGACAGACCATACTATCCAAAGTACAGAGCTCACAATGGTGATTTAGTTGAGATGAAGCCCAATACCGCCAAGATCACTACTTTTCTGGGTATTAAGGGTGTTGAATTTAATCTGGAGTCTGACAAAGTTTATCTGATCAGACTGGATCAGGAGATAAGGAAAGCAAAGATTAATGATCTCAGGGCAGCTATCCTTTAGACAGGGGAAGATACAGTTGAACTTAAAGATGCTAAAAGGAGGATGATAAATGAACTTGAATATGTTGAGAGAACTCTTCTGAAGAACTATCTCAGAACAACTCCTGACATTCAAGAGATCAAACACTGAAGCCAGGTCGAGGACTACAATTGTTAAAGTTTGAAGGATATACAGGCTAAAGCTGATATCAGACTTTAAGGATGGTAAAAGCTACAAGGACTGTGAGTTGTAGTTATCTAGTCAATTTCTCATATATATTTGTACTTAATGTTTTTGACATCATCAAATATCTATTGAACTTGTATATTATGCTAATTTACAAGTTGGGGGAGATTGTTAGATATATTTGTGATGTCATGTCTAATAATGATTTGTGTTTAGTTTTCAGATCTTGAATAACATGACAAATCAGGACTTAACTGGAAAATAGTACTTATACTGAAGTCAGAACTTAAGATATCAGAAGATATTCATCAGGAGATAATATCAGGACTTAAGAAGACTTTTAGATAAGAAAGGCGGCTGATTGAAGGGAAAGAAGATCAAGACTAAAACAAGAAGAGATATGCATGGAGAAGAATTCTATGAAGAATATAAGACTTGGAGGAAAAGATAACTATTTGATATATGTTAGGATACAAAATTATATTCGATATCAATTAGAGATTATCTTGTAACTGTATGGTATATAAACACAACATAGGGTTTATACTAGACGTGTTATCATTATCGAGAATATTATTCATTGTACCCCTAGCAGCTCTCGTGATATTTGTTCATCACTGAGAGAGAACGGTTCCATCGTAATACTGTTTTATTAATAAGATTATTCTTTATTACATACTTATGTTCTTAATTCGATTTGATTGTATTATACACTGTATTCAACCCTCTTCTACAGTGTGTGTGACCTAACAGAATATATACTATCTTATAAAGAAATTCAAGATGAGATAGAAAGATCAAGAGTAAGAGTACAGAGAGATATTCAAAGAAAGGAAGCTAGAGAATCATATCTTCAAAGAACCAGAAGAAGAAGCCAGTGGAATGAAGTAAAAAGAAAAATGGACAAATCAGAAACCTATCTGAAAAAAGACACTGATAACAAGAAGCTCCTAAATATTATGGGAAAATTCAGAAAACTCTTTGTGAACATTCATGCTTTCTTTCACGAGTTCGGTCAAATAATCACTGGTGTCACGGTGAATAATTTGAAGAATGGATAGATAATTTATTTTAATCACATTGACGGGATCCAAATGAAAATATACACCAGTGTGCTGAGAAAACTAAACATAGTTGAACAGTTTGTCCAAGTACAAAAATCCCATGATTGACTTTACAAGAAAATGAATACTTCAGAGACAAGTTTCACAAGATGATGATGGATGTGTCTTCTCAAGCTTTCCTTGAACCATTTGTAATCAAGAGGTTTGCGGATGGAAGAATGCAGAACATAACAATGTCTGATGAACATTTTAGGCTCATTTGATATCTTTAACTCACCTTTCTTGAAAGTTAACTTAGAAGTAAGAGAGCAAAGCTGGAAGCTCCTAGAGTAAAAAGATCATAAGCAGATCTCAAAGGTGCTGAAGCACTGTATGCTTATAGATTGAATGACAAAATGATCAGAGATTCGGAAAAAGATATGACGAATTTGAACAGAGCATATTATGAGATGGTGTTCATTAATGGTGTGGCAGAAATTGATCTTCTGAAAGATAGTGAACCTATTATCAGCAAGGATGACGAAGGGGATCTAGTTGTTGAGATCAATAAAAAGATGATTAAGATCAAAGATTTTAGAGCAAGTGAATCAGACTCAATCAAGCAAGCCTTGTTGGATGTGAAAATATATACATGCAAAGAAGACAAGATCGCTCTGATTCCAATCATAGAGATACTTGAGGAAGTAGTGGAAGAAGAGTCTATCAACAACACTAAAAGAGTACAAGATCATCCTAAAAGGATAACTGTCTTTGTAATGGCGAGAAAATCTATAGTATAGCTTAGTCTTCTCCACAAAGTCTCCAAGATCATATATCTTCAACTAATGCTCAAAGAGCTGAACAATCCATCACCCAAGAATGCACTTGAAATTGAAGCTCGTGATTCTGTTCAAGCTAGATTGAATGAACTTCTGAATAGACAGAAAGGAGCATCTCACCCCGACTCTACTCAGGAGGAATCAAATCCCAAGAAGAAAGCTACCAAGAGAAAGTATGTTCAGACTGAATCTACTAAAGAAGGAGAAGGTAGCCAAGGAAAGAAGCAGAAGAAATCAAAGACAAAAAAAGACATAGTTTATTTGTTCAGGCTAGAGGAGCACTTCTTATCTTTGTAATTTATAATTTCAGAAATCTGGAATTGTATATGTGATCCAGAATGCATTTAATTTTATTCTTTGTTTTCAATACGTACTTTTTCTTATTGTCAGTGGAGTTATTCTTAAGGGATTTGCTTGTCAAACTCTAACAAATAAATAGGGGAGATTGTAAAGAATAATATAACGTAATATGTAACCGAGGAAATATAACTCAATATGAAACAAAAGCATAAAAAAAATATTAACTGTGAAGCACATGAACCCTAAAGATGAAGACTGAAAAAATACAAAGAATTAAAAGATGGATTTAATGCTTTAAGTATGTAACCAGGTCATAGAAAGAAGTTCAATAATATGTTCAAGCCTCTGTGAAGAATAAAATGTCAAAGGACTTCTGGTGACAATCAAATGTATTTATTTGAAGTATTGAAGATCAAGGGTTTCAATGATTGAAGCAATGAATGACCAAACATGATGTATCAACTCAGAATTGTAAAGAGATTAAATTAAATCAATTCAGTGCTAGATGTTTGTGAACAGACCAGTGCATCAAGCATCATCACATCATAAAAGAATTAATTTAATCATTTAGAAGAATTAAAGTTGATATGATATAAAAGAGATCAATAGATGGAAAATATTTCTAAGTCAAAATCTCTCCAATGGAGCATCCAGTCGCAAGTAAAGCTTTTACGTCCCTTGTAGTCACCACATGGAAATATTTCTAAGTCAAACTCATCTCCAAGAAGAAGTAGGTCGCAAGTAAGCTATACTAGGAGGAACAGGGCACACGTAAAAGTTCTAGTGAATCCTGTGTGTGCAACTTAGAATATAGACAATCAAAGAAAGTTTATCTCCTTGTGTGAACAACTGAAATTTGTTTCTAAGGCATTTGTTTTCCTTGAGGTCGCAACTCAGAAGAATTATTCCTAAGGAAATCTGTTTCCTTGAAGTCGCAACTTAGAAGAAAAACAGTAAAGGAAGTTCACTTTTGTCGCCACTAAGCACTTGGTTAATTCATTGATAAAGAAACAATTGATTCGGTACTTGTTTGAAATTAAGCCATGTGTCCAAAGAAAATTGAAGTCTACCCAAAAGAAGCAGAATGGATTGAATTCATTCAATCATCTTCTTCAGCTCCTAACTGTATTTTTATAGAACTACATTGAAGGCCAAATTTATTAGCTGTTAATTTATTGTAGCTAATCATTTGATTGATTAGAGTGTAGCGACCTCAAGGTTTATATTAATAAAATAATATATTCCTCAATTTTTTGTGTCTATTTTGTTTCGGTAAATTTAACGAAGAACTTGAAACGAATCAAAAAGGTTGTAGGTATCATATTTAACCCCCTTCTACGATATTTTGGGACTAACAAGCTCTCTTTACAATATCAATGTGTGATAAACTCACACAACCCTTTTAAAACTACTAACTTAAGCTCAATTTCTTTATGGATTATACTAAGAAAATGACTTGGTCCAAATATAACGCCCCCAAATCCGGGGTCAGGGGATTTGGTCGTGTAACGCCCTCCAAACCCGGGTCAGACGTTTGGGGCCCACACACACACACCATATTAAACCTGTTATGAAGATAATAATATATAGGTATGCAATGACCCTACTTACCATAATCCACGGATCAAAATAGTTTAAAGCATTTCCACAAGCCACAATCTTATTTATTACACAAACGTACCAAAACCCTGTTTATTTATCTTACATTGGAATTTCAAATTTATTTCAAACTATAAACACAACGAAGCCACACATCATCTGCTAGTCTATTCCAATTCAACCTGGATACCTAGCTCGCACACTTGTGTGGGAATCCTCGCTACCATCAGTTTCCTTTTTCACTGGAAAAGAATATAAACAGTTTTGCAAGAGTGAGCTAACTAGCTCAGCAAGTCACAAAGACAATAACTGAGATTAACATTGATCAATTGTAATGATATAAGGAATCAAGTTTACTGATAAACAATGACTAGAATTAGATATTCATTTTTATTTAAAAACCAAGGTTAGGCTGCTGATCAGTCACGCACTAACCCCGAGCAAGGCTCCCAGCTTTGCTCTATATATATTGGATCCAAGGCACACATTGGCCTATTATGACCACGAATCTGGTCCGACCACGAATCTGGTCCATATTTAAAAACAATTCAACTCTAGAATCACAATGTAATAAGCAATGTAACTCAACAATTGAATCATAAACAACATTTACTTTGAAATGTAGGATGATCTGTAATCACATGAAATAACCAGGATATCGTGAAGGTTGGGTTTTAATCAAAGAAAGAATCAGAAAATAGAAGTCCCAAGGGTTCAAGAGTTACAAGAGTTTGTCTTCTGTTACACAAGATATAATGGTTAGTATGATAAGCAATTTTGTATCAGGAATCAGTATGTGGTAGGTATGTATTTATGGAGTAGTATCATATAGGTGTGGCTTGTATATGTGAATTCGACAATCAACGGTTTATGAAGAAACAGGCTTATGGCTCAAGATCAATAAGAATCAGGGTTTGGGTTATGTACTTCAAAGTACTTGCATTATAGAATAATAACCGTTTACAGTAACTGCGGCATAGTGAAGAGTGTTCCAAAATACTTGCAATATAATCAAGAGGAAAAGAAACACTTGCCTTATCGATTCGCTTTCACTTTACTAGCACTTATCAATTGATTCCCACTAACTGACTACCTGCTTTCCCTTTCTACGTCTCGCTTCCTCTGATGTTTCCGGGTTGAAACTGATTATTGATTCAGATTCTATATTTCGAGAGCTTCTTTTTGATATATCGTAAGCTTGAATCGACGTTCGGTAACGCCTTTGTTTTTGTGTTTGATTTTCAAGAACGTAACGTTTTTCCGGGATTTTCTCTGTATTTTCTATATTTTTACTGGTTGCAAATGAATAAACGAATAAAATGAAATAAGAAATAGGCTATTTATATTTACGGAATATTGGTTCTTTTTGGATCATTTTGGATCGTTAAATTAGTTACTTAGCCACTAAGTAACTGAAAAAATGATCCGATTTGTTATTAGTTTAGGATAATTATCCCAACCGGGCTTTTTATAAAACACTTTATACGAAAATAATGTAATATTATCCCGTCTTTCGAGAATACGGGTTTTGTTGATTCACCGAAATGATTATCGTATCAAAAATCTTGCACCGGGCCGCGCACGGGTCAAACCGTAATCCGGATCGAAAAAGTCAAAACATGGAAAATGTTCGGAACGATCATATTAGGTTATGAAGGAGTTTTCGGAAGAGTTTCGGGTTGTAAAAACGTAAAAATGGTTGAGGTTGGGCGATTCCCGGCTTTATAAAATAATTTTGTAAGTATTCAGAAAATAGTTAATAAATTCATAAATCAATATAAAATCATATAATATTCCAAAAATTACCAGAAAAATACTTTAATTATCTATATTTTATTCTGGACATAATAAAATTGATACACTCACATTTTATCACATATATACGTCTAAATATTATTATCAATCAGCAGATAACTCACCAAAATTCACATAATAATTACATAAAAATAATTTATTGATAAAATAATTACACGCGATATCCCGGATATTACATCCTCCCCCCTTAAAAGGATTCTGTCCTCAGAATCTCCTAGGTAAATAAGTGAGGGTATTTTTGTCGCATATCACTTTCTAATTCCCAGGTTGACTCTTCAACCTTTGGGTTTCTCCACAATACTTTCACTAACTTTACAACTTTATTCCTCAATATCTTTTCTCTCTTTTCTAGAATCTCTATCGGATTTTCTATATACGATAAATCTGCTTGAAGTTCTATCGGCTCATACTCAATTACATGCCTAGAGTCTGGATTATACTTCTTAAGCATCGCTACGTGAAAAACATTATGAATATGCTCCATGTGTGGGGGTAATGCCAATTCGTAAGCTACCTTGCCGACATGTTTTAGAATTTCAAAAGGTCCAACGTATCTAGGACTCAGCTTTCCTTTCTTTCCGAATCTAGTCAATCCTTTCCAAGGTGACACTTTTAATAATACTAGATCTCCTTCTTCAAATTCCATATTCTTTCGGGATTGATCTGCATACTTCCTTTGATGATCCTGTGCTGCAATTAGCCTTTTCTGGATGACTTCCACAACCTCTTTTTTCTGCTGCACCAATTCAGGTCCAAGTATTTTACGCTCTCCGACTTCGTCCCAATATACTGGTGATCGACATTTGCGTCCATAAAGAGCTTTATAGGGAGGCATTCCGATACTGGCATATAACTGTTATTGTAAGCAAACCCTGCTAAGGGTAAATGCTCGTCTCAACTGCCTTTGAAATCAATGGCACAAACACGTAACATATCTTCAATTGTTTGGATCGTTCTCTCACTTTGGCCGTCTATCTGCGGATGATAAGCCGTGCTCATCTTCAACCTGGTTCCCAAGCATTCTTAAAAATTTCTTGAAAATCTTGAATTGAATCGTGGATCTCGATTAGACATGATAGACACAGGGACTCCATGATGTATTACTATTTCCTTCAGATACATGTGAATCAATTTATCTAGTGAAAATCTTTCATTGATATGCAAGAAATGCGCTGATTTGGTTAGTATGTCCACTATAACCCAAATAGCATCGTGGTTCGCTTTTGTTCTCGGTAAGCCAACTATAAAATCCATAGCAATGTGCTCCCACTTCCACTCTGGGATCTCTAGTGGCTGTAATAATCCACTCGGTCTCTGGTGATCCGCCTTAACTCTCTGACACGTGTAACATTTGTTAACCCATTCCGCAATTTCTCTCTTCATGTCTGACCACCAAAAATTTTCTTTTAAATCTCTGTACATCTTGGTACTTCCCGGATGAATGGAATACCTTGACTTGTGAACTTCTTGTAAAATTTCATTCTTTAATTCCGCCACTGGTGGTACCTAAATTCTTGATGAAAATCTGAGAATACCTTGATCGTCCTTCTAGGTGCATAATTCTTTTCCAACCAATCGATTGATATCCTGATCCATTATTTCCTCTTGGCACTTTCTTATTTTCTCTAACAATTCTGGTTGAAAAGTCATACTATACATCTTTGCTTCATCAGGTTTTCGAATTCTGACTTCCAAGTCCAACTTCTAAAATTCCTTTTGTAATTCTTCAGGGACCGTCAACATGTTCAGTCTTTTTTTTCTGCTTAATGCATCTGCCTCCACATTCGCTTTTCCTGGATGATAGTTAATCATGCAATCATAGTCTTTGATCAACTCTAACCATCTCATATGTCTCATGTTAAGCTCCTTTTGCGTGAATATGTATTTCAAGCTCTTATGATCCGTATAAATCTCGCATCTTTCTCCATATAAGTAGTGTCTCCAAATCTTTAAGGCAAATACTATCGCTGCTTATTCCAAGTCATGAGTAGGATACTTCTGCTCATGAGGTTTTAGTTGTCTCGATGCATACATAATGACTTTATCATGTTGCATCAAAACACAACCTAATCCCTTATGAGAAGCATCACTATAGATTACGAAATTTCCTTGATCATCTGGAAGTGATAAAACAGGTGATGTGATCAGTCTCTTCTTTAATTCTTGAAAACTTTATTCGCATTTCTCGTTCCATATAAACTTCTCAATTTTCCTGGTAAGCTTTGTCAAAGGTGTCGCAATCTTCGAGAAATCTTGAACAAATCTTCGATAATATCCCGCTAATCCCAAGAAACTTCTCACTTCTGTTGGTGTTTTTGGCCTTTCCCAATTCGTAATAGCTTCGATCTTTGCTGGGTCCACTTTGATTCCTTCATAACTCATTACGTGCCCTAAGAATTGAACTTTTTGTAACCAGAATTCACACTTCGAAAACTTTGCATATAACTTCTCCCTTCTCAAAATTTCCAAAGCTGTCCTTAGATGCTCCGCATGATCTTCCGTTGACTTTGAGTAAATCAAAATATCATCGATAAATACAATGACAAACTTGTCCAGATATTCCTTGAAAATTATGTTCATCAAGTCCATAAATGTTGTTGGGGCATTGGTCAACCCAAAAGACATCACTAAGAATTCATAATGACCGTACCTTGTTTTGAAAGCTATTTTTGGTATATCTTCAGGTTTGATCTTTAATTGATGATATCCATATCTCAAATCAATCCTAGAAAAATACTTGGCTCCTTTCAGTTGGTCAAACAAATCATCAATTCGAGGTAATGGATACTTGTTCTTGATCGTAAGCTTATTAAGTTCTCGATAGTCGATGCATAGCCTCATGCTTCCGTCTTTCTTCTTAACAAATAATACCGGTGCACCCCATGGGGATACACTAGGTCGAAATACTCCTTTCTCCAATAATTATTGCAATTGTTTTGCTAGCTCCTTCATTTTTAATGGCATCATTCTGTATGGGGCCTTCGATAATGGTTCCGTTCCAGGTGCTAAGTCGATTGCAAATTCGATCTCTCTATCTGGAGGAAGTCCTGGTAGTTCATCTGGAAATACGTCTGGAAATTCATTTACCATAGGAATATCTTCCAGTTTTGCTGGCTCCTGACTTTTGTCTACCACGTAGGCAATGAAATGCTCGCATCCTTGTCGTAATAGTTTTTGAGCTTGAATCATCGTCAAGAACTTATTCGCTTGTCTCTGGCCTCTAAACGTCAGCGATTTCTCGTCTAGTGTCTTCAGTATTACTTTCTTATTACGACAGTCTATCTGAGCATCATGCTTAGATAGCCAATCCATTCCTAAAATAACTTCAAACTCTCCTGACTTAAAGGAAATCAAGTCAACATCAAACTTATGGCCAGTAATCTCAATCTCACAGCTCCTACACACTTGGTTAATAGATACACGCTCCTGATTTGCTAACTCTACCATCATAATCTCACTTAACAATTCAACTGGACAATTCAATTTATCAACAAAACCTTGAGAAATAAATGATCGAGTTGCTCCCGAATCTACTACCACTTTAGCACATAGGGAATTCACAGTAAGCGTACCTGCCACAACATCAGTATCCATGATAGCATCCTTCACAGACATGTCATAAACTCTAGCTCTGGGAGGTTCATTCACTGTTGGAGTAGCTCCCATGATTCGCAGTTTATTATTGACAGGAACTGGTGCCTTGCAATCCCTTGCTATGTGTCCTGGATTTCCGTACTTGAAACAGGTATACACAATTGCTAGAACTTTGCCTGCCTGATTCCTGATAGGCTGATCCTTGTTGGCTGGCTCCCTGGCTGGCTGATTACGGTACTCCCTTGAGTAGTGCCCCATCTGGTTGCATCTGTAGTAGACCACATTCAACTTGTTATAAACTCCTCCATGCTTCTTTCCACAGACTTGACAATCTGGTAGAGCTGGCCTCTGCTGGGTTGGTTGATTCCCCATAACTGGGCGGTTACCTTGGCCTCCGTTGCCTGGATTTTGTCTATTAAAATTTCTTCCGGGCTGCAACTTGCCCTTCCTCTGATTAAAATTTGGAAACTTCCTTGCTTGAGATTGTCCTTCACCTCCTTCAAACTTCCTCTTCTTACCTTCCTTCTCTTTTTGGGAAATTTCACTTTCTGTCTCCGCAATCATAGCTTTCTGCACAACTCCCGCATACGTGTCCAATTCAAATATGGCCACCTTCCCATGAATCCATGGCTTAAGTTCTTGCTGAAACCTCTTAGCCTTCTTCCTATCAGTGTCCACATAGGATGGCACAAACCTGGACAACTCTTCAAACATGCTTTCGTAATCTGTCACTGACATACTCCCCTGCTTTAACTCCAAAAATTTCAATTCCATTTGGTCCTGGACAAATTGAGGAAAATACTTCTCGAGAAACAACTCCTTGAATCTATCCCACGCAACATCATCAGTACCTTCCAATACTTTAACAGTTTCCCACCAGTAGGTGGCTTCATTCTTCAGATAGTAACTTGCAAATTCAGTCTTTTGCTCCTATTTCACCTTGACCAAGGCAAATGCCTTTTCAATCTGCTTCAACCAGACCCTTGCCTCAATCGGATCTGCAGAACCCTTAAACTCTGGTGGATTCACCTCCTGAAAGGTCTTAAAGGTTACCTGAGGGTTAGTCTGCCTCTATTGCTGTTGAGTCAGATGGACTGTCTGTTGGGCCAAGATCTGAAGAATCTGGGCCATAGTTGGGTCTACGGGACCTGGGTTGGCATTCTGGTTGTTGTTGTCTTGGGTGTTGTCGTTATTATTGTTGTTGTTGTTTTCTTCATTCTGGTTGGTAGAACGGGTATTTCTTCTGGTAGACATTTTCTGTAAAGAATCAAACAATTTATTATTAGCCTTTAAAACATACTCCTTTTTATGGAAAAGATTTATAAAACAGAAATATCTCTTTTTGAAAACATTTTCAATAGTTGAACTAAGTAAATTGCATGCTTCTTTACAGAATGTAAACAGTTAGGGGAAAGGGTACATGTTATCACAAAAGTTCATATCTGGTATAGTAAGATAAAATAGGTATAGTAAAGTATTGACCATGTTGAAAAGGAAAGACATTGGTCTATATCAAAGTCTGGTGGCACAAGCACGAAACATTTTATTGAAGGCAAAGGTACAACAGGTCTATCCATTAATCAGCAAGTCTTGTTTATTTATATTCCCACCAAAATCTGATTTTTACATATCCCACATTGTTATACACATATCAACTATCACATCATCTCCGCCATCTAGTTTCAAGTACTCCCCAGATCCATGCCAACAGGATTCTCGTTCCAGAAGAAAACCTCATACTAGAGATTACTGAAGAAATTCATCATCATAGAATACCAAATGAAATTTCAAAATCAAAGAAATCGAATGAGAAGGAATAGTGAAGAAGATGTAGGTACGACTGAGAGCAACCATACAAGTATATAAGATGGCCAGTCTTAGTACCGCATAGTTCACAACACATAATTTGGTGGCGTCCCACCAGACCCTTTTGTCACATAGACAAATAGTCAACGCATATGCATTGTTTGCCCTCAACCGTCCGATAGAATCACCAAGAAAAGAAACAATGTTTAGATAGAAAAATTCTCAAGTAGGGAATGAGAGAATCTGATTTATAATGGGATCATCAAAATCTTAAGACGCACCCGCAGCCGAATGTCTAATAGAGTCGGAGTCAACATGTGGAGGTCCTCGAATAGGTAATCTCACATTTAGAGGTAGAATAGTTCGTATTAGTGCATCCGTCGCAATAGGTATTATGGCTGACACTGGCGGAAGAGCAAGACGTGGATCAGATGATGGTCTTCCGACAAAAAGCTTCGAGTAATCAGATGATATCAAAATAAAGGAATCTGCCATCGCTGATATCCGCAAATCACGTTGCTAAATAAGAATCTCGAATCTCGGCACGAATCATACTAAAGCCTACTATTAAGTCGTACTCAACTTCTTGACGTTTTATATCTTTATTACCTAATACTAATCTTAACCCTCTACCCATTCCCGATAATCTAGGCTTGTAGCAGTGACTTTAAATTATGGCTCTGATGCCAAACCGTAACGCCCTCCAAACCCGGGTCAGAAGTTTGGGGCCCACACAGACACACCATATTAAACCTGTTATGAATATAATAATATATAGGTATGCAATGACCCTACTTACCATAATCCACGGATCAAAATAGTTTAAAGCATGTCCACAAGCCACAATCTTATTTATTACACAAACGTACCGAAACCCAGTTTATTTATCTTACATTGGAAGTTTCAACTTTATTACAAACTATAAACACAACCAAGCCACACATCCTCTGCTAGTCTATTCCAATTCAACCTGGATACCTAGCTCGCACACTTGTCAGGGAATCCTCGCTACCATCAGTTTCCTTTTTCACTGGAAAAGAATATAAACAGTTTTGCAAGAGTGAGCTAACTAGCTCAGCAAGTCACAAAGATAATAACTGAGATTAACATTGATCAATTGTAATGATATAAGGAATCAAGTTTACTGATAAGCAATGATTAGAATTAGATATTCATTTTTATTTAAAAATCAAGGTTAGGCTGCTGATCAGTCACACACTAACCCCGAGCAAGGCTCCCAGCTTTGCTCTATATATACTGGATCCAAGGCACACATTGGCCTATTATGACCACGAATCTGGTCCGACCACGAATCTGGTCCATATTTAAAAACAATTCAATTCTAGAATCACAATGTAATAAGCAATGTAACTCAACAATTGAATCATAAACAACATTTACTTTGAAATGTAGGATAATCTATAATCTCATGAAATAACCAGGATATCGTGAAGGTTGGGTTTTAATCAAAGAAAGAATCAGAAAACAGAAGACCCAAGGGTTCAGGAGTTACAAGAGTTGGTCTTCTGTTACACAAGATATAAGGGTTAGTATGATAAGCAATTTCGTATCAGGAATCAGTATGTGGTAGGTATGTATTTATGGAGTAGTATCATATAGGTGTGGCTTGTATATGTGAATTCAACAATCAACGGTTTATGAAGAAACAGGCTTATGGCTCAAGATCAATAAGAATCAGGGTTTGGGTTATGTACTTCAAAGTACTTGCATTATAGAATAATAACCGTTTACAGTAACTGCGACATAGTGAAGAGTGTTCCAAAATAATTGCAATATAATCAAGAGGAAAAGAAACACTTGCCTTATCGATTCGCTTTCACTTTACTAGCACTTATCAATTGAATCCCACTCACTGACTACCTGCTTTCCCTTTCTACGTCTCGCTTCCTCTGGTGTTTTTGGGTTGAAACTGATGATTGATTCAGATTCTATATTTCTAGAGCTTCGTTTTGATATATCGCAAGCTTGAATCGAAGTTCGGTAACGCAATCATTTGTGCGTTTGATTTTCAATAATGTAACGTTTTTCCGGGATTTTCTCTGTATTTTCTATATTTTTACTGGTTGCAAATGAATAAATGAATAAAATGAAATAAGAATAGGCTATTTATATTTACAGAATATTGGTTCGTTTTGCATCATTTTGGATCGTTAAATTAGTTACTTAGCCACTAAGTAACTGCAAAAACGATCCGATTTGTTATCAGTTTTGGATAATTATCCCAACCGGGCTTTTTATAAAACACTTTATACGAAAATAATATAATATTATCCCGTCTTTCGAGAATACGGGTTTTGTTGATTCACCGAAATGATTATCGTATCAAAAATCTTGTGCCAGGCCGTGCACGGGTCTAACCGTAATCCGGATCGAAAAAGTTAAAACATGGAAAATGTCCGGAACGATCATATTAGGTTAGGAAGGAGTTTTCGGAAGAGTTTCGGGTTGTAAAAACGTAAAAAACGGTTGAGGTTGGGCGATTCCCGGCTTTATAAAATAATTTTGTAATTATTTAGAAAATAGTTAATAAATTCATAAATCAATATAAAATCATATAATACTCCAAAAATTACCAGAAAAATACCTTAATTATCTATATTTGATTCTGGACATAATAAAATTGATACACTCACATTTTATCACATATATACATCTAAATATTATTATCAATCAGCAGATAACTCACCAAAATTCACATAATAATTACATAAAAATCATTTATTGATAAAATAATTACACGCGATATCCCGGATATTATAGGTCGTCACGATGAAATCTCAATCCAAGTTAACCTGTTAAATCAATAAATAAATGCCAACAGTTGATATATAGCATCTGCGACCCCAAACTACACCAGGATCTTTTCAGGTTACAGTTCTAGAAATAAGAATTCCAAATTCCACAAATAAGTTTTCACTTTCTTTTAAATTCTTTTCACAAATTCCAAAACTCAAAACTTAATCCACTAGTATAACTTCGAAAAGAAGTATACTAGACAAACGATTTAATAACATAACTAATACATATATATATATAAACATAACTTTATACAATAGAACTTACTCTAGTTCTGCAAACGCTGGACCAACCATATTCCAAAAGCTTCTCCTTTGCTTTCTTGAATTATGCAGCTAAACAGCGCAAGCTAATTCTCACTAGAGGTTAAATTTAAAAACATGCAAGTATGAGCGAAAGAAATGCACAGCAAGTTCATTATAGCATATATATGTTTGTTTTGATATAAAACTGACATCTACATTATAGCAGAACATTTAAAATCATAATTGCTGAATCAAAAAAAAAATATTAAAAAATCGGATAATTGTTTCTCACTATATTCAAAACCCTTTTGATATTTCGAGCGAAATGCTTCAGCAATACTTTGAATCTTGACGAGAATAAAACTCGTAAAATAGCGTTTACAAAAATATCATAAACAACAATAACATGAACAATGATTATGGACTGAATCACAAACGTTATTCGGAACCGAACTCTTGATATCAATACTCATTTTGATGTCATATCAAATTAGATATCAATACGAACTTTGATGCTCACAATATCCCATACCGAAGTCAACATCAATCATCTATATTAATACCGCTTTTGATATTTAACAACAAATTAAGTATTAACATAAATCAGAAATTGAATCAAAACTGCATTTCATCTTTTTATCCAAAACAGAAATACTTGATAAATCACTCTGGATATGATTATAATAGCAATATAAATTTATATTGGAATATTTCTCCGACGGACGTACTATCACATGTTGATCAGCCCGTATGATAGCACTGGATCATGATTCGTAGAAACATGTCCCAAAACACGAGTACTCAAATAAAAAGGCAATATATCTGCATGTGGCATAGTTTTATTATAAATATTTCATATAATATATGGCCCTCCGCTGGACCGTCCGCCCCCGTCACTTACGCATTCATCCAATCTTAAAACATTTTATTGAAAGGGGTCATAAAAATCGACGCCCTTATAAATTTTATTCCTCCCATTCACTTGGGCAGGAATACTCGCAACAAATCCATTTTTCTCAAGGTATAAATTTTTTATAAATCCAGTATTTGGATAAGTAAAAATACTTAATTATTCTGAACTTAGAATAAAATAGCAATACTTGCATAATCATAAGCAAGTTGGATATGTAAAATATTGAACTATTCTGGAATTAGAATAGTATAGAGAACTTGCCTTTGGTTTTTAGTAGTTAGTCACACTCGCAGTAACATAAACATCTCAGTCTGACATCTCAAGACATCACCGTCTTTCTATTTCAAAAATTCATAGATATGTTGCTCCTACGATTGCTACAAGCCAGATATCTAATACCATTCCATTTCATTCTTTCCAATGTCTGGTCCTGATCAATTCGAACGACCCGCATCTATAATTTAAAGATATAACTTTAATCGTCAAAACGATAATTACTCGATGAACTACGCGTCAAAATCCTATCTTCTACCCATACGATAGCCCACACATAAAGGAAACAGTCAAACACAAGACCCTTGAACCACATACCCATGTAATTCACATAGCATATACACACTTAATTCACATACCGCATAATTCAAATAACACATAATCCGGTTCATCGAAATATTCGACTCGATTTGTTTAAAACTGAAATTGAGTCAAAATACGACTTTTTCGATAAATACGCGACTCTAAATGACTTGCAAAAGAAGTGGCCTTTTGAAACAAAAGGATTTTTATAACAAAAGGATTTTTGTCTCGAAAACATTTTTGATGGAAGCAGAATATTTTTCTGAGTCTCAACGCGTTCGTTTCGTATTAAACGGATAAACGTTCTATTTATTATGAATAAAATAAAAATAAATCAATTAATAATAATAGTAATTGATTATTAAATACCTTTAGATAATTTTAAAAGCTCAAAATAATTTTTAGAATATTATTTAATTATAAATAATTACACTTCATTCAACTATTTACAAATAAAATTAATTGATTAAATGAATTAATCAATTAGTTAAATGGATAAATAATTAATCAAAACAAATTATAAATAATAAATCAAATTATGATTTTCAAAAATAATAAAAGAAAATAATTTGAAATTAAAATAAATATTTTACAAAAAAAATTTGAAATAACGTCTTTGTAAAACAGAATTTTCCCGGGGTCAGAGCCCCTCAAAATCAATACCAAACAACATAATCCATCTATTCTCTAATAAAATTTATAAATTTAAAACACAACATAATTTATATTTGCACATATAAATACGCCAGAAGCTAAAAATACGGTCAAAAGCGACTTCTACAACAACTTCTAAAAATTATGAAATAAATATATAAACACTAACATGCTATAATATACTCAAGCACGAAAGCGAAATTTCAAAATCGTTACCCAAAATAAATTATGATCACCCCGAAGAGAATATCCGATGTCCAGAAAATATCTCCAGAAAAATCCAAAATTCATAGCCATAGACATACACACGATGAAACGCCATGTGGAGTAATCAACACCGTCAAACTCCTTTTCTACGTCTCGAAAATATATTAAAATGGAAAATATGCTCCACAAATTTTCTCCTTAAAACCTTGCAATATATATACCTTTGTGTAGGTATGGAAGCGCGGATCGTTTATATATATAATAATTGAAATTTGATTGAACGGTTTGTAAGATATGAATTTTGAAAATCAAAAGTATAAAAATATATACGACAGAGAGAGACAGAAGAGAGACAAAGGGAAGAAACTGTAACTAAACAAAATGAGGGGGGTTAACAGGCGGGTAAGGGGGTGGGCTGGGGGCTAGGGTATTGACACGTTTCTTTCTTCTTCTTTTTTCTTTATTTTTTTTTGTTTTTTATAAACGAAAATCAATACAACATTTAAACAATTATCCCAAAAGTAAAAATTAGCGGAGAATAATTGTTAGGAATATATTGTGTACTTGATAATAACTTGAACAAAACAGTTAGTAGATTTTATTTAAGTGTAATTGTAGCTTTCAATGGATGATCATTTCAACATCCGTTGAAAGAGTAGCTTATGTAACAATAAGATTAGTAGCACATTTTTGCATACTTAAATGGCTTAGTGAACTAGATGTTGTAGAATGTTTAAGTCATGTTGACTACTAGATTGATATGCAAGATGTTAATTATAAATATTAGATGCCTTGTAATATTGTATAAATGAAATAGAGTTCACTGCCAAGAAGACAGTCTCAACGGATGATTCACAAAGCTTCAACGGATGATCAACATAAGTTTCAACGGATGATCAAACGGAGTTTCAACGGATGATCAATCTGATTTTCAACGGATGATTAATCTAATTTTCAACGGATGATCAAATTCAAAAGAGTAGTTGATAGTGACTTTACAGTCACATGCGTTGATTGTATGCAAATAGAATGTGGCAGCCTAATTCAGGTTTCAGAGAACAAAGAAGCATTTCCATTTTCATGCTAAACGGAAGATATTCAAAGATGCTGGAAAGAGAAGTGTAGTAGCATGAAATTAGACTTGAAATAGTTTGTCTTATTATCTTGTCTTTTTATTTATGTAACTTGGTGATATATATACCAAGGGTAGCAAGTTGAATAGTTTCCAAGTTAGCAAGCAAATTACCAGAGAAATAGATAAGGCAGAATTTGTAAAGAATTTCTATGGATTTTGTAGATTCAACTTGTAAGCAGCTGTGTACAATTCTGTAACACAGAGTTCTATACTAAATATATATAGTGGAAAAGTTCAATCCACCATAAAGTTTTTAAGTACTTGTATTTAAATACTTTGTGTTTTGATTTCAAAACTTCTTTTATTCCGCACCATTTCTAAATCAAACACAACTATATATATTTATTGAAGAACTGTTCTTAAAAATTGAAAAGTAGCCAGAATTATATTTAACCCCCTTCTGTAATTCTTGTTTAGATTGTTTGGGAATAACAATTGGTATTAGAGCAAGCTCTTGAAGAACAAAGAGTTTAAAGATCACAACAATGCACAAGATGAGCATAAAAGATGTTGGAGTACAGATTCCATTTCTGGACAAAGACAACTATCACCATTGGAAGGTGCATCTCCTATCTCAAGATGAAGCATATGTGGACTGCATTGAGAAAGGTCCACATGTTCCTATGAGAGTTTCCAAAGGAAATGAAGCATATGCCCCAAAGCCTAGAGCAGAATGGTCTGATCCTGTTATTGAACAAGTTCATAAGGATAAAAAAGCCATGCACATTTTGTTTAATGGTGTTGATGGTGACATGTTTGACAACATCATAAATTGCAAAATTGCCAAGGTTTTCTGGGACACAATTCAAGTTATATGTGATGGAACTGAGCAGGTAAGGGAGAATAAAATGCAACTCTTGATTCAACAGTATGAGCATTTCCATAGTGAAGAAAGTGAGTCACTCACTGACATTTTCAGTAGATTTCAAAAACTCCTGAATACTCTAAAATTGCATGGAAGGGTCTATCAAACAAAAGACTCAAACCTCAAATTCATTAGATCTCTGCCAAAGGAATTGAAGCCTATGACAGTCTCATTGAGAAATTCTCAAGATTATAAGGAATTCACCTTGGACAGAGTGTATGGGATTCTAAAGACCTATGCGCTTGAAATAGAGCAAGATGAGAAGCTGGAGAAAGAAAGAAAGAAGGGAGGATGCATTGAATTAGTTGATGAACAAGAAAAGAAGAAGGAGACAAAGGTTGAAGCTGTTAAATCTGCACCAAACCATAGAGTTTGTGAAGGCAAGGGAAAAAGGCTAATAGTTGAACATGAAGACAATCTTAGTCAAGATGACATGGATGACATAGATGAGCATCTTGCTTTTCTATCTAGGAGATTTGCCAAGCTCAAATTCAAAAAGAATTTTGGAGCAGCCAAGTCAAAGAGAAACATGGTTAATAAGTCTAAATTCAAATGTTTCAAGTGTGGCTTGGCAGGTCATTTTGCTAGTGAATGCAGAAAGTCTGATTCTGGTAAAAAGAAGTTTGAGTCTGTTGATTACAAACAGAAATACTTTGAGTTGCTCAAACAAAAGGAAAGGGCTTTCATCATACAAGAAAATGATTGGGCTGCAGATAGATTAGATGAGGATGAAGATACAAGCTATGTCAATCTAGCACTTATGGCCAAATCAGATAAAACAGAGGTCAGTTCATCAAGTAATCAAGTAATCACCACTAATCTAGCTCATCTATATAAAGCTGAGTGTAATGATGCTTAAATGACATGTCTACTGAATTATACAATCTGCGTGTTACACTCAAGTCTCTCACTAAAGAAAACACTAAACTTAAAGAGAACAATCTGTTTTTAAGTGAAAGAAATACTGTGTTAGAAACTCAATTTATTGAGTTTGAAAAATTAAAGATAGAATGCAAGATTGCTAAAGATGAACTAACTATATCCTTAAAGAAAGAGGGGATTTTAAGAAAGCAGCTTAAACGAGAACAGGAAGTAATTAAGGCATGGAAATAATCTAGAGATGTTCATGCTCAAATTACTAAAGTTCAACGTATAGAATCCTTCTGTGATGAAGCCTGGAAAAAGAGCAAGGAGAAACTAGATTCCAATCTAGTAGATGGACTTTTAACAGATGTGGATTCGACGGATGATGAATGTTATCTGTCGAAAGACCTAAAGGATCATCCATCGAAAGACAAGGAATTACATCCGTTGAGTGAGAAAAATCCAATTAGCAAAGCTAAACCAGCTAAGCTAAATGAGAAATATGGATCAATTTCTAAAAACTTTGTTCCAGGAGAAACAAGTCAAGTGAACAAGAATAAGAGAGTCAATGTAGAGCATCTGTCTATCAAGCAATTGAATGACAGATTGGAGAAAATTGAAGTGAGAGCAGAATCTACAAAGAAAAATAATAGAAATGGAAAGTAGGAATTAACAAACATAACAACTACACACCTGATAGATATGCACCAAAAAAATGTGTGTTAAATGTGGTAGTGTTAATCACTTATCTGTTAATTGCAAAATTCCGATGCCTGCTCCCATGCCTGCACCACCTTCATTTCCCAGCATGCCTACAATGCCGGTAAATATTATTCCTGCACATAATTTGAATGCACAGTTTGCTAATATGCCATTTGCTCAAAATCCTTACTATGCTGCATTTAGTATGCCACAAATGTCATTTAGCATGCCATACTCGAATAATATGTTTGCATAGAATATGCCTTTCCATGTTAATCAGCCTATGCATGATAATTCTACAATGATGAATGGTTTTAAGGACTCTACTCAACTGACTAAGGATGAACTTCAAATGCCTAAGTCAAATGAAGACAAGCCTAAGAAACCTAAGAAAAAGACTAACAAAACAGGACCCAAGGAAACTTGGGTAATAAAATCAACTTGATTTGATTTATTGTGTGCAGGGAAACAGAAAGAATCTTTGGTATTTGGATAGTGGGTGCTCAAGGCACATGACTGGAGATTCTACCCTGCACACTGAGTTCAAGGAGAGAGCTGGCCCAAGTATCACTTTTGGAGATGACAGCAAGGGTTATACTGTGGGATACGGCTTGATTTCAAAGGATAATGTCATCATTGAGGAAGTTTCCCTAGTGGATGGACTCAAGCACAATTTGTTGAGTATCGACCAACTTTGTGATAAGGGCAACTCAGTAACATTTAATTTTGAAGCATGTATTGTAACAAACAAGAGAAGCAACAAAGTGGTTCTCACTGGAGTGAAAAAAAAGGAATGTGTATTTAGCTGACTTTAACTCATCAAATGCAAATTTTGTCACTTGTCTATTCAACAAGGAAAGTCAAGATGAAATTTGCCAACGGCACAAGAAGCTGTCTCAGCTTAACTTCAAGACTATGAATGAGCTAGTCATGAAAGATTTGGTAAGAGGTATTCCTTAAGTGGATTTCTCAAAGGATGGACTGTGTGATGCATGTTAGAAAGGAAAGCAAATAAAGGCATCTTTCAGAAAGAAGCTTGATTCAACAATTGAAGAACCTTAGCAGCTATTGTACATGGATTTATTTGGACCAGTCAATATATTGTCCATCTCAAGAAAAAGATATTGCCTAGTAATTGTGGATGATTTCTCAAAGTTCTCTTGGACATATTTTCTAAAATCCAAAGATGAAGCTAGTGAAATCATCATCAATCACATAAGGCAAGTCAACAATCATCCTAATTTCAAAGTAAGAAGAATCAGAAGTGACAATGGAACTGAGTTCAAGAATTCTATGATGAGATCATTTTGTGAAGAGAATAGGATCATGCATGATTTTTCAGCAACAAGAACCCCACAACAAAATGGTGTAATGTAAAGGAAAAACAGATCTCTTATTGAAGCTACCAGAACAATGCTAGAAGAATCAAAGTTACAAACATATTTTTGGGTTGAAGCTGTAAATACTGCATGCTACACTTAGAATATTTCTCTTGTTAATCAAGCAAAATGCATGACACCCTACCAATTGTTCAAGAATAGGAAGACAACATTAAACTTTCTTCATGTCTTTGGCTGCAAATGCTATATCTTAAGGAATCAAACTGATCAGCATGGGAAGTTTGATGCCAAAGCAGATAAAGGCATTTTTGTTGGATATGCAGTTGGAAGAGCATATAGAGTCTACAATCCCAGAACCAACATTATTATGGAATCTGTACATGTTGTGTTTGATGATAAAAATATTGAAGGACTACAAGATGGAGATTTCCATGAAAGCCTAAAATTTGACAATATTGATATAACTAGTGAAGATAGTAATGATGAAAGTGATCAAGAACAAATATCTAAGGACAATGCAGAAAAGTCTACAACCAATGAAGCACATAATTCAACATCTGTCGAAAGACCAAGTGCATTATCCGTTGAAAGACAATTTGCATCATCCGTCGAAAGGCAAAGAGCAACATCCGTTAATCAATTAGTAGGAGTTGAAAGCCAAGTTAGATCACAATCAGAAAGAATTTAAATTTCAAGTCAAAGATCCATAAACTCAGGGGGAGTTTCTGATAATCAAAACTCTGTCAACCATCAAGACAACAATGAGGCTTATTCATCTAGAGCTAATCTACCTCAAGAGAAAATGGACTAAAGATCACCCATTTGAACTAATTATTGGTGATGTATCATCTACAGTACAGACAAGAAAAGCAACTCAAGAGGAATGTCTATATAGCAGCTTTCTATCTCAGGAAGAGCCTAAAAAGGTAGAGGAAGCTCTGTTGGATCCTGATTGGGTTTTAGCTATGCAGGAGGAGCTAAACCAATTTGAAAGGAATAAAGTTTGGAAGCGGGTACCCAAGCCTAAAGGAAAGAATCCTATTGACACTAAGTGGGTATTCAGAAACAAGATGGATGAAAATGGTATAGTAGTCAGGAACAAAGCTAGATTGGTTGCTAAGGGCTACTGTCAACAAGAAGGAATAGATTTTGATGAAACTTTTGCTCCTGTTGCAAGACTTGAAGCCATCAGAATCTTCCTAGCCAATGCAGCCCATGACAATTTCAAAGTCTATCAAATGGATGTCAAAAGTGCCTTTCTAAATGGAGAGTTGGAGGAGGAAGTCTATGTATGTCAGCCTCCTGGTTTTGAAGACCCAAATTTTCCAGAATATGTCTACTATCTTTTGAAAGCACTTTATGGATTGAAGCAAGCACCCAGAGCCTAGTATGATACTTTGTCAAAGTTTCTCTTAGAAAATCACTTCACTAGAGGTACTATTGACAAAACCTTATTCTATAGAAATGTTAATGGCTCTAGTATACTCGTTCAAATTTATGTAGATAACATTATATTTGGCTCTACCGATGAAAAACTTTGTAAAAAGTTTGCCAAACTAATGCAAAGTAAATATGAAATGAGTATGATGGGAGAAATAACTTACTTTCTTGGTTTACAAGTTAAGCAAGTTAGTGATGGAATATTTATTAGTCAAACCAAATACATTTATGATCTTTTGAAGAAGTTTGACTTAATGGATTGCACATTTGCAAAAACTCCTATGGCCACTGTAACTAAACTTGAATTAAACACTACTGAAAAGTCTATGGATATTTCAAGTTATAGAGGCATGGTTGGCTCACTTTTATATTTAACAGCCAGTAGGCCAGATATAATGTTTGCTACATATCTTTGTGCTAGATTTCAGGCTGATCCTAGAGAATCTCATTTAGTAACTATTAGAGAATTTTCAGATATCTTAAAGGAACACCAAAACTTGGCATTTGGTATCCTAGAGATTCTGGTTTTGATTTAACTGCTTATTCAGATACAGATATGCAGGTTGTAAAATTGATAGAAAAAGTACAAGAGGAACCTATTAATTTCTAAGAAACAAGCTAGTATCCTGGTTCGGTAAAAAGCAAAATTTAGTTTCTACTTCTACAGTTAAAGCTGAATATATTGCTGCTGGTAGTTGTTGTGCACAGATTTTATGGATGAAAAATCAATTGTTGGACTATGGTCTACAGGTGAATAAGATTCCTATTTTATGTGATAACACAAGTGCCATTGCCATCACTAAGAATTCAGTACAACATTCAAGGACCAAGCACATAGACATCAAGTACAATTTCATTAGAGAGCATGTTATGATCGGTACTGTGGAACTTCATTTTGTTCCAAGTGAAAAAGAACTTGCAGACATATTTACCAAGCCACTTGATGAATCCACCTTCACTAGGTTGGTAAGTGAGTTAGGTCTGCTTAATTTCTCTTAATCTATTTTGATGTCTAAGAAAATTGGTATGCAATCAGAGTAAAAGTTGATATTTGCTTTCTAAGATAAAATTTTATCTATGTCAGAATTTAAATCTCGACGGATGTTCATTATCCGTTGAAAATGAATATTTGTTGAGTTATATCATCTGTCGAAGTATCAATTATTACTCTGGGTACTTTTACCATTATCCGTCGAATTACACTCATTCTTAACCGTTAATTTTAAGCATTATCCGTCGAATTTACTTACAGCCTGTATGTATATTTTAACGGATAATCTTAGAATTTTGACAGTTTTCTTTATTTTTAAACAGCTATTTTGGGCCAATTTGATTGGTTACTTTATTTTACTTTTTAATTTTTGACAGTTTATTTCTGAGTTAGTATAAAAGCTATTTTCATTTCTATTCTTTACTTTTACCTCTCTCAAGCAATTTTTCCAATTCTTTTCTTCTCCAAAGCAAATACTCTCTCTCTGCAACCAATCTCAATCACAGCAATGATACCAGTAGTCAAAATTATGTCATTAACTGGGTTCGTCTATGAAAGAACAACTTTGTGGCTCTGGTGAACAAGCAAATTCCGGCAACTAAAGATTATCACAAGATGCTGGACTTCATATTGAACTGCAAATTGAGTTATGCCATGCTTGAGTCCCCAACCATCTACTGTGAAGTTGTCAAGGAAATTTGGACTATAGCAGTGTTCAACTCTAAGGACAAAACTATTACCTTCACTCTCAAAGGTAATGAACACTGTGTTAATTGTGATGCTATTGAAAAATGCTTTAAATTGCCTGAAAAGACCACACTTGCTCCACACAAAGTCAGTGATGTGAGTAATATGCTAGTTTCTATGGGCTATGCTCTTGATGCCACTAAGTTAGGTGATGTTAGGATATTGGGTCTTAGAAAAGAATGGAGTTTTATGTGTGATTCATTTATTAAAGTGTTTTCTGGCAAAATTAGCATTTTTGATGTTGTATCTTACTCACTTGTGAATCAGACTTTACTCTTTGTCTGATATTTAGTTTAAAGCACACACTTACACTCCATATGAATGATGAAAATTACTGTGGTGATCAATATTGTTTTAGATGAACAGTTTAAGTGTCAGTTGCATAAATTCTGAGGACAAGTTCTGATGGAAGTTCTGATGATTAAGTTCTGCGGAAACCATATCAGTATTTGTGTGAAGAATTACAGAAATAAACATTCACTTTTTGAGTACATAAGCCATATTCTGATGACCTTTAAATTCTGATAATAGTCAAGTTCTGATGCTTACGTGGCGGTATTTATTTCCTTGATTTATTTTTGGGTCAATACTTGAACGGTTATATTTTATCAGAATATTAGTTTAAGTGAGATGAAGACAGTCATAATTACTTGTTTAGTGGGAACAGTTTTTTTTTTTGAAAAACTGCATGTGCATAGTAATCATTATTTATTTCCCGTGCCCATTAACTATTGTCTTAACTACTGAATGGCTGATAGGTGTAAAGACTGTTCCAATTCGTCTTAACTGCTGTCAAGTGGCGTGTATAAGTAAAAGAGAGAAAGATTTTAAATCTTTTATCTACTTTTGTATTCAATACTCTCTCTTTTCTCTTATTCTTTCTATATTCACTAACGGTTTTTACACAGGCATTTTACCAAACACCTTTCAGGCATTCTTATTTCTCACTTCTTTTTCAATGGCACCCAAAGATCTAATCTTTAATGGAGCAAAGTTCGTCCTCAACAACTGCACTGCCATTCTAACCAAGAGTGACGCTCCGTCGGATCTTCATTTTGTTCAGGACTTCTTGGCTCACAGTGAAATAGGGTTCGCTTTGACGCAACCATCCATTTTATCTGGAACTCAAGTTATGACGTTGTGGCGAACATGACTTTATGATGATGGTGGTAAGGATGGGACTCCAAGCATCGTTTTTACAACAAAGGAGGTGGAGTACGTTGTTACTCTGGCAACAGTCAGGAAAGCTCTACATCTACCTGAGAACTGCCAGTTCAGTTCTGCTGTTAAGGAGCCATTGCTACAGTAATGATGGCTAATTTAGGGTATGTGGAGAGTTTGGCAAAGTTGGGCCAACTTAAATGCCCACATATTCGAAGAGAATGGAGTATTTTCTTCGATTGCATCACCAAGGCATTCGCAAACAAATGCTCAAATTTTGACGCCATTCCGATTCTGACTCAACAAATTGGGTATGCTCTCATAAACCAGTCTCACTTTGATTATACCAAGACTGTGTTATGTTTTATAGGAGATATAATGAAAGAGGACAGGAATGTAGTTTACTTTGCTAGGTTCTGTCAGTTAATTTACAGTTATTGTACATCAGATGAACCACAACTAGCAAGTGAACACATAGAACCTTTTAGGTTAGCAAAAAGGGCTTTTACTGACCTTTTAACTACTGATAACAAAAAGAGAGTTCTGAGGCCCCTTAGAATTCCTTTAGCATTAAAGCAAGCCCTTGTAAATGCTGATGCTGATACTTACTGTGTATTATATCCTGATCTTCCATAACAACAACAACAACCACAACAGCCATCAGAACCTACTACTGCCACTCAACAAACACAAACATCAGAACATGCCAACCAACCATCAGCACATAATCAGGTGAAGCCTTCTTCTTCTAGAGCAAAGAGGACTAAGACAATACCTCAGGCATAACAGAAAAGAAGGAAGATGATTTTAAGAGATGAGTCTGATGATGAGGCCCAGGTTCAAACCATCAGAACCTGTTGCTGAAGTAGCTGAGAAGATCTTTTCTCAGACAGCTCAAGAAACTGGGAGTTCTAGGCCCCTAAAAAGGCTTAAAAAGCTAAACTCTGATGATCAAGCTCCCAGAGTCTCTCCACCAGCTAAGAGACTTAAAAAGCAAAGAGCAAGGAGGGCTGTAGAAGAATCAATCTCTGAAGAAGGAGTGGAAGCAGCAGCTGTGGAAGGGGATCAGGAATCTCTGATCCCACAAGAACCTACTGTAGTTGAATCTCTTCCAAGTGCTGAGCCAGAACTTCATGAAGCTCACAAATCTCCAATCCAAGAGCCAGAGATTACTCCAATGCCTACACCTTCCGTGTCTCCACTAAATTCTCCAGTACACGCTGAAAACCCAGGCACAAGTGCTGAAATTGATATCAACAACTTGGATGTGCCTTTGGTCTTGTATCTGGAAGCTCCATCCACTTCACATCTTTCTCAGCACACTCCACCAGAACTCCATTGCTAGATGTTGATGACCATGCAGATGAATCTTATATTGCTTCACATATAATCATTCTATCAAAAGATGCTGATACTGAAGATTCTGCAAGTTATGTTGAAGAAAATACTGGTGAAGCTGCTACAAATATAAATGTTGATGCAGCTGGTCCTTCTAGACATGCACCTCCACAAATAGTTTGTAAAGCTGATTTGATTAAGAAGTTTGTGAGAAAGGATGCACCAGTTCCATGGAGTGAAACTAACAGAGGAAGAGAATGGATCAAGGAGTGGAACAAAGTTAATTTGCTCCTGCTGTAGATGTTCTTGCTGAGCACCTGGCTAAAGCTGATGAAATGTTGTTGAATGATGACTTCCAAGCACAGCTCAGAGTTTACTGCATTGAGTACCAGGACCTTCAAGGTCAACACTCAATAACTCAAGCCAAGGTGGACAAAATTCAAGATACACTGACTAAGCAAACCATGAATGTCACATTGGACAAGAAAGGTTTTTTAAGCCAGCCTTTGATCCAATTGAGTATATAGAAAAGGCTCAAAGAAAATTAGCAAGCTCAACTAACTGATATTTTAAAGAATCAGCTGCTCAACAAAACCAACTCAATGAAATCCAAAACTTCTGTGGAATTGCTTGTCTCCCTGCTTCTACCAGATGTGCCAAAAAGGGGGAGAAAGTAATTAAGTCCAAATGCACAACTGATCAACCACTAAAGGGTAAGGATGATGATAATGAAGACCAGGGAAACTCTGAAAGGAGTAGAGGTCTAAGTCAAGGCAGGGGTTCTTTATCAAGGGAAGCCAGAACTATAAGTCAAAGAACAAGTTCTGATACTAAAAGGATAACGAACAAACTCTGAAACTTGATGAAGAGATCTCCAAAAGGATGTTCCTAAAGGACAATCCAGGCATGGATATTAAAAGTCTGAAGAAAGAAGAGATTAGACTGAAAGCTGAAAATGACAAATCTAAGTCAAAGTCTAAAACTCAAGTCACAGCAAAGAAACCACCTAAGCCTAAGGGCATTGTGATCAAAGAGAGGACAGATATTGAGGCATCTAAGGCCAAGTCCAAATCACAGGTGGAAGTTGATCCTAAATTCAAGGGTAAGGCAAAAGTTGATGAACCTGTAAAGATATATATGCCAACCATGGATCTGGATGTAAATGCTGATGAAGATACAACTCTAATTTTGAAGGAGAAAAGGAATATTCAAGCAACCTCTGACAGAGCTCAAGTTGTCTTGACATTAGAAGAAAAGGAGACCTCTGATATTGCTATTAAACCTTCAATAGTTCTACTCCCTGGGTTTACTAAAGCTCAACAATCTGCTCAACCTATGAAGACTTCAACAAATTTTTTCAGGGTAGATTGATCCAAGGGAAGGAAGCTAGAGATAGAAAAGGACTCGGTAATCTGATGAGAAAAGAATAAACAACTCTACCTCAGATCCTAAATCTCTTACTGAACCAGGAGTAGGGATAACTCTAGA